>NC_137075.1:40389853-40725216 GCF_951640355.1 Cnephaeus nilssonii | reverse complement strand
AAGTTTGTTGAATAGCTAAACTGAATTTTATATGTCTTACATTTCCTACGTTGCCTACACAGATACTCAAAAATACTTGCTGAGTTGGTTTAAATGCCTGACCTTTGTGAAATTAGAAATACGTATTTTTTAAATATGTCCCAAAATATATAGGTTCATGCTAGTCTCAGTTTAAAACTGAGTGTCTAATAAGATCCTTTGGAAGTATATCATAATCTACTAAGTTACAAAAAAAATTAATGGCTAAGGAATGAAACTAATTACCAATCAGTCAAAAGTTAGACATTTATTCGGTATTCAGCAAGTCAGCATAAATCCTTCTAATCTTTGAGTCATAGTTTGATTCTGTTGAAGAGCCTAATAATTAAGAATGAAGAGAGTGAAAGTGCATCTTATCGGCCTTTGGTGAGGTGTGGAAGCTCATGAGCTGATAAAGTAGGGACAAAGGAAATTTGCTACCAGGGATGCTATTTAATAAGTCCACAAAACCCAAAGACATCTTTCTACCTGAGGAAGTAGAGTACTGGGCAATATATGTTTTCCTGAAATAAAATGGGATTCTCCAGTATTACCATTGGTTCCCTTCTCATTATATTAAGTTTCACAAGTTTCCCATAGAAAATATAGCAAAGAACATTTTTTTAAGAATGATAGTGCTGTTTTAAGCATTTTCACAACTTAGCATTTTAATAAATATTTATAATTACCTAAGTGTATATTTCTTATAAGATTCTTACAAATTATATGTATATTAGTAATACTCATATACCCATTTTCATATAAGGACCAAAGAGGTCACATAGTTTTTTGAGTTACACAGCTGTAGGTTTCAGTACTAGAATTTAACCTGGATTGGTATAATTTCAAGCTCTTTTCTAGGTTTAGGTTTCTTCTCACTCCACAATGTGATACAACATATTGAAACCTGAAAAAAAAAGTTAAGTGCCAGAATATTTCAAACAAGAAGTCCCATTACTTATAGGTTTTGACAGTTAGAGGAGAGAAAGGCATCACAGGAAGGTTAGGGCAGCTCCCTCGCTGTTACTCTGACTCAGCATGGTCAGCAATTATGACCAATATACAGTATGGACAGCTGTCACTCAGCCACTTCTGCAGACTATGGATGCTTCAGATAGCCTCTGGAGAGGTTGTTAATTGCCTTCCCAGTTTATGCTTTAATTTTATGTTCGCTACTTTTGCAGAAAAAGAAGACAAAAATTAGCAATGTGATATTGCTCCCCCTTTCCATAAGACTGTTATTGATAAATTAGAGTGGTGGCTCTAAACTCAGATTGCTTGAGTTTGAATCCTAACTCTGCCACTTACTCTATGGACTTGGATAAACTGCTTAATCTCTCGTTGATTTGCCTATGAAGTGGGGATCACAGTCCTATTTATCTCATAGGAATAACTGAGGTGTCTGTTTTAGCAGCTGGCTCATAGTAAGGTCTCAATAAATATTAGCTAGTGTCATTGAGGACACTAGATTAAATCACTTATTCTATTGAAATTTGTCTTAGAAATTAGTGTCAATTAATAATTGTCTCTGTCTCTTATACCCTGACTCCCATAAAACTGGGTTGTGCTTTCTCCATCCTTACAAAAAGAGCTAAGTCACCTAGAGCAGTGATGCTTAAAATGGGGGCCGTATCTGAAGCCATTTTTGTTTGTCACACAGGAGGACAGGGAGGGAAGTACTACTGGCATCTAGTGGTTAGAGACCAGGGATGCTGCTAAACATCTAATGGCCAGGGCAGCTCCCAACCACAAAGAATTATGCAGTCCAAATGTCAAAATGAGGTTGAAAAACCCTGAGACCTGGATATTTCTCTCCTTGCCAGGACTGCAGAAAAATTCACAGCCAAACTTTATCTCATTCTACCCATTTCTTACATTAGTCCAGATCTCAGTTTTATACTGTAACCTTCTCATATTTTTGTCTTAAGATGCTTCCAATTATTTTTGGAAAGAAGCAAGTTATCTATAGATTCAATAAATTTAATTTTTTAATGTTTAGAGGAAACCTCCAGCACGTGTGCCATCTTTCCTGATTAGAGTGGCCGTCAACATCCATTCAGTTATTCTTAAACTTTTAGAACTCACTGCTAAATTTTATGTAGCACCCAGGACAGTGTCACGAACAGATAAATGATGTTTATGATTATTATGATAATGACCTTTCAGCATCTGAAATATTAAAAGGAGTCACAAAGCAGAATGCTGGCAATCAATCAATCCATGTGCAGGCATTTCTAAGCTCCTATAATTAACTCTACTCTGTGCTAGATGCTATGAAGGAAGAGAAGTACATCTTATACTTCTTTTATATTCTTTGAGGAGAGCTTAGTTACATTCAGAAGAGAAAGAGTGATACTTTAAAACAAGAAATAGATATAACACTGTGTTCCTAAAGTGCTAGGTTGTGCAGACCCATTAAGTTGCAGTGAATTTTTTATAAGGTAATGAGTTACATGCAAAGATTTAAAATATTTATTGTTTTATGGTCTTTTTACAATTAAATAATGCAATCATCTTAGAGTCATTGAAAATGTAGGTAGCCCCCTTTTTTTACTCACTAAAATACCCAAAATTAAATACTTGTAATTTCTAAGGTAGTTTACACAAATTAAGATAGTTATTTTACTTCCTGCGTGTAATAAAGTGCTCTCTGACTTGTGGTCTCAGTCTAACATAAGAATAGTTCCGGGGCTGACATTGCATTTGATAAATCCCTAGTGTATCTAAAGTTCAAACTTTTTATTCTTAATCTGTTGAATTTCCAGATTTTAAATATCTATGCCATCCAAATAAAAAATATATCTTGGTTTATAGTTTAAATCAATGATACTCTTCAGGCCAGAAATTGAATGGATTATTCATAACAAACTAGTTTATGAAAACCAGCAAACCTTGTCAAGGGAAGATCAGGTATTCTCCAGAAAGGAACACATGCAAAAAGTGAAGATGCAATCTAGTTCCCTGGACTTTTTCTTTGGATGCACGAAGGGAATATCTGGCTCTGAGACCATTCAGACAGAATGTAGTCGTGTGTTATGTGGGGGACACTTGGCATTCTTTACCTTCAGGGTGGCAATTACCTTCACAATTGCATGCACATGGAGAAGAAAATATACTCCAAATTACATTGTGAACTCTGGAGATTAGTGCATCATTTCATGGACAGTTGAACCTGTGTCCCATATAAATGTTTCCATAGCAAAAACAAAGAGCATCATTATGCCGTCTTCTAGATTTCCAAGGAGTTTGCATTAGGATTTTGGCAGCTGACTTCCATTACAGGGAATGGGAGTCAGGGGGCTGAGCCTGCAAGCCATGCTTTGAAAATTTAGGGGGACGTGTTTGTGTCTGGACTTAAACATTCATCTTTGTGCTCTTTGGTGGCAATTGAATATAAGATGCATTGCCTCTTCCATGCCTTTTGGGAATGGGATTATATACAAATTGTATCTGGGTAGTCAATCGTATATGGCATCACACATGTAGATATAGAGCACTTTAAGCCTACAAAAGAAGTTTAAAATGCTTTATAGTTTGAAGTCAACCTCTGAGTTCTTGACCCTATATAGGAAAATTTGAATAATGACTTCCTGCATTCTTAAAATTGTGAATGAAGGCAGTGTTTCCCATTCTGAGAGTTGTACTGTCAGAGTGAAGAAAACCTCTGACTTGGAGCTGTTAGGTGGAGTTAGAAAGATTTCTTCTGATTCTTGGACACCACCACTCCACCCTTGTCTCATCTTTACTCATACTCCCCAAGTCATGCCCTTTGTTTATGTAACACAGTTAGTTTATGCGCTCAGTTTCATGGTTTCAGATCCATTGTGCCCAAGATGCTTGCAGTTAGAGCTTTCAGTTTTGGTTATTGTGTGCTACCATACCCCTTAACTCTTTTTTCTTAAATCTTCCCTCCTACCCTACTCTTCTCCCCTAACTGAATTCAATCTATTCTCCTTGCACAGATTTTCAAAATATGGTTCTGATATATAAAAGCATATAAAATGTTCAATAATACTTACAAACTCTGACCAGTTTCCTAGAGAGTAAAATGACAATGAGGAAAATGGAATGCAAAGGTTAAAGAGCCAAAAGCAGAAGTGCGGCAGGACAAATCCATGGCAGCCAGACCCAACAATCTCTAGCCACTAAGACTCCCCAGGCCTTTGCTAATCCCACCTCCTCATTAAGTCCTGTTATTGGGTGGATGCTCAGCCAAGGTCCAGGTTCCTAAGCCTATTGGGTACTTGCCACTGACATTATCTCAATCACACCACTAATTAATGTGTTTCCTTTAGTCCAACATCATTGCTTGGAATTAGAAAGGGGATATTACAATTAGGTCTCCATAAGATAGGTGAATAGTCATGAATTTAGTCTAAATGATTTGGTGAGAGGATCCCTCCGTATGGACAGTATGTTATTTAAGATGTTCAAATAGATGTCTAAATCAGAATATTGATAGTTAATGTGAAATATTAGAGTATGGTACCTGCTACTCTTCTGGCAACTGATCAGCAGTCAGAACACTAGAATCTCATCCAGCTTTGGAAGACCTGAAATTACAACCATCAAAGTAGAATATGTCCCTTCAGCATCTGCTATGTCTTGAATCAGTTTCATGTCTCAAAACATTGGATGGAGGCACATGGGTTGATCTCATAGCAATAATATTTACAGTATAATAATCCCTATATTTATGGTCCTGTGAGAAATAATCATTTCTATTATATATTTATTTTTAGAATCAATAGACTCTTTCAAATTATAATTGTGTTTTCTGCAGTGGCAAACAGAGCATAGAATTAGAAGGTCCATGTTCTGCAAAATAAATCTGTTTAAAAATGATTTCTCTGTTCTAAGTAATGTAATCATGATTCAGATATGCATGTAAATACACAGAGAAAATGAGCTTCATCACTCCATCTTTCTCAGAGATGATTAATTATCCTCATGATCACCCTGCTCCAAAAAAAGAAAAAAGTCAGCTCAATAGAATATAATAACCATAGTCTTATACAATAATGTAAACTGTTTTAAAGTAAAATACCCTATGGTGGGCAGAATAATGGTCCCCAAAGATGTCTACGCCTTCATCTGTGCAACCTTTGAATATATTAAACTAGAGGCTTGGTGCATGAAATTTGTGCACTGTGGGTGGGGGTGGCCTCAGCCCAGCCTGCACCCTCTCCAATCTGGGGTCCCTCTCATAATCCAGAACTGCTGGCTCCCAACCTCCTGCCTGCCTGCCTGCCTGCCTGATTGCCCCTAACCGCTTCTGCCTGCCAGCCTGATCACCCCCTAACTACTCCCCTGCCAGCCTGATTGATGCCTAACTGCTCCCCTGCTGGCCCGATTGCCCCTAACTGCCCTCCCCTGCTGGCCTGGTCACCCCTAACTGCCCTCCCCTGATGGCCTGGTCACCCCCAACTGTCCTCCCCTGCTGGCCCAGTCACCCCTAACTGCCCTCCCTTGCCAGCCTGGTTGCCCCCAAATGCCCTCCCCTGCAGGCCTGGTCCCCCCCCCCAACTACCCTTCCCTGCCAGCCCAATTGCCCCTAACTGCCCTCCCCTGTTGGCCTGGTCCCCCTCACTGTCCTCATCTGCAGGCCTGGGTCCCCCCCAGCTGCCCTCCCCTGCAGGTCTTGTCACCCCCAACTGCCCTCCTTGCTGTCCCAGTCATCCCAAACTGCCCTCCCTTGCAGGCCTGGTCCCTCCCAACTTCCCTCCCCTGCTGGCCTGATCACCCACAACTGCCCTTCCCTGCTGGCCATCTTGTGGTGGCTATCTTGTGTGTTGAAGTGACCGTCAATTTGCATATCACCTCTTTATTATATAGGATGGTAAAGAGTCTTTGCAGATGGAGCTAAGGTTCCAGACCTTAAAATAGGGAAATTAACTTTGTTATCCAGATGGGCCAAAGGTAATTACATGGACCTTTAAAAAGAGACCCTTTAAGTAAGTAAAAGAGAAAAACACAAAATTGGCCAGAGATATATGATGGAAGAAGAGGCAAGAGAGATTTAAAACATGAAACAGACTCAACCCATTATTGAAACTTTGAAGATGAAGGAAAGGAGCCACAAGCCAAAAAGTGTGGGCAGCATCTAGACGCCTGAACAACCAGCAAGGAAACGGGGATCTCAGTCCTGCAACACAAGGAACTGAATTCTGCCTACAACCTGAAGGAGAAGAGTAGGGATTCCTCGGAAAACCTTCAGAGAGGAACATTGCCTTATTGACACTGAGGCTAGCCCAGTGAGACCTCTGTTGGACTTCTGACCTCAGAACTATGAGCTAATACATTTATATTGTTTTAAGTTGCTAAACTTATGGTATATGGAAACAAGAGTGAAGTAATTCATACAATCCGCCATTTTTGTCCTTGTCCTCTCTCTAAAAGCCTCCAAAATAGTCCCTGGGGATATGGAGAGGGGTGTGGTTTTCTGAATTAAAGACAGTAGAGTTGTTACTCTTGTAATTAGCTAGTTATTAATAATAAGAAAGGAGCAAAAGGGAGACCAGATATTATAGGCATGCCATTTAGACAGCTTCTCCAGGAAGCTGCAACTTCACCCTCACCTCGGAACCACTGGTCCATCCCCTGAAAATCACAGGGGGAAGGGTACAACAACAAGGAAGATGGACATGTGCACAGTGATGTGGGGATGGCATAGGGAAGGTGTCTGTCAGTCAAACCTGGGAATCATTAGCTAGAAGGGGTGAGGCCACTGCAAGCCCGTGAAAATTTGGGAGTGCATAATTGCCTAGACAAAGGAGCTCGTGCTCTTCAAGCACTTGGCTCTTTGTTCTTGTGGCTCTCTTGCATTCACCCAAGCTCCCTCCATAGCCATGTGGCCCTGCAGATGCCACACAATGAACTGATGAACTGTAGTGGGGAACACAAACTAGGCTAGGCTGATATTGGATTTGACTGCCCCAACATGAAATGGAAACTCTGGGCAAGGGCTTTAATCCTAGCTTTCCTAAAAGCAAAATGGGACTTCTTTCTGGGTGGGATGAAGGGAAATGGAAACTTGGAAACTCAGGGATTTAACTCCACACAAATAAATGCCACTCATTCTCCTGTGCTAGTCTCAGAAAATTATTTTTCTGATGATATCACAAGAAGTCCACTCCCACCAGCAACCAATGAGGACAAGGACAGCTCCCCACAAATAACATAGTGAAGGGTCTAGGAGCCTTCTTGCAAAGCTAAAGGTGGGAGCTGGTATAACCTGTGACTTCTCAGCCAAGTACCCCCATGCTTTCTGGCTTGCTGAGTTTCAAAAAACTTCAAGAGGCCTCAAAGTCCCTCTGAGCCTGAGCCTACCCAGAAATCCCCAAGATGAAGAAATGAAGAGCCTAGCCTATCTGCTTCTTAATGGAGAGAATGAGAGTTTGCTGAGGAGGAGAAACAACACAGAGATTCCATAGACAAGTTAATATCTTAATGAATTAGCTATATAATTTCTTGCACTAAAGTAATCTTAAAATATCTAAATACAAGCAATAAGTACAGGAAGTGAGGAGACTTTATAGTGTAGGACAAAAAGCATGGGGTTCACATCCAACATTGGTCACAGGATGTACATCACGATCGAGGTGTGCAATATCTCTGATTCTCAGTAGTTCTCAATGGGTAAAATATGAAATATAATACCCACTACATCAGACAGTTGCAATGTAGGTTAAGTACCTAGCACCCAGGTTGGTCTCCCTTCACAAAATCCTTTTAGGTCTAGTAATTCATTTTTATATCTGCCTCATTTCCTTCAGACTGGGTAGAAAAGACACTATTCTCAGAGGCTTTCAAATTTGATTTCAATTCATCTCTAAAATAATTTACTAATTCCCTACTCTATAGATAGTATTTATTCTACTAGATTACTGATTTACTTACTTGCCTATATATCTCCTATAATATTATTTATTATTATTTATATAATAAATGTATTATTAAAACTTCACTAAATTTACCTCTACTGTTAAATGCAAGAAGGATGAATTTTGTGATTATTTTTACTTTATTTTCAATGATTATTAGCCTTTCAATCATTGAAAATATCTATTTTCTCTTATAAAAGAGAAATGTAGAAGCAACCTCCTTAGATTTATGTTTTGAAAACAATTTTTAAAATTACTGTGCAATGAATAGGAACATTCATAAGTCTTTTCATAATATACCTGCATGAGTAAACATCAGTGATGTTTAGAAAAAAAATTAGTGATATTTTAATGGGATGTGAATGAGGCTCCCAACACAAGTGATAAGAGGGGAACCCAATTATTGCTTATCAATGGACTAGTAAAATAAGGTAAATGGTATCCTGCAAATGGTCTACATCAAGCAAAAAAATATATAGGAAAACAGTTGGAGGGTCCTCTGTTTTGGAGGTTCCTCTTTTAATGTAATGGTCATGAGTATAAAATGCTTGAATGGCAACTAATTACACTTCTCAATTACAATTGAAATATTAAAAATCCTCTCAATTTATGGTCACCAATAAATAAACATAAATTTTATTTTATGGTTCAAGGACACACATTGGTAGAAGCTTTGATGAAAATTGAAGCAAGGCCATCAGATCTTCTGATGAAACACTGTATGTATCTTTATCTTTTTTGTCACAAATCTTTAGGTTTTTTCATAAAATAATTTAATAACAGGACTTCATAAAATTATCAATGACTAACACCATAATCTAGCCATGTAAATAGGACTTGACCAATTAAAGTAACAAAATATATATATCAGTACTGAACTAAATCACTTTTCTATTTTTTTCCTGTTGAAATGTTTATTGATATGAAAGTTATACATGCTTGCTGTAATTTGAGAGAGGTAAGTGTACCACAAGGAAGTAGTATCAATGCCAACAATGAAAACTCAGTAGGCTAGAGAGAAGTTTTTGAGTACAATCACTTTTAAAATATATTTCCAAAGCTAGTCTGGTCTAATCTCTAGACTTGCAACAAAATGACACAGTCACCTCATACTAATCTATATATATAAAAGGCTAAGTGACCAACCATACATCTGTCCAACCATCTGACTGGTTGGTATATATGACACGCACTGGCAATTTAAAAATAAACGTTGGCTCACACATGTGCAATACTTATAAAGCTCTGGCTGCTGGAGGCTAAGTCCAGCAGGTCATAATAAATGCGAGAAGTCCTCAAAAGGTTGAATGGTCTCTTTCAGCAGGACTGAAAATCTGCATGTTATTACCTGCTGCTGGAATAGCCGAAGGCAATTCCCCCAACTTGATGGTCCTTTATTCTTTACCAGACCTTACCTTTAATATGTATAGCTGCTTTGCTAGAGGGCAAAATGTGTGAATAAAATGCCCTGGGCCCGGGAGCTTAGTCACTAGAACTAAATTTCTGTCTGGCACCCCAAAATGCCTTCCAAATTCATATTTCTTTTCTAGTCTCATCATTCATTTATGCACAGCCCCTTCTCCAGATTCCTAAACTCTTGTAGATGCAGAAAAGACCCTAGCACTGGCTGGTGCCAATCGCACACGTGTGTTTCTACCTGTCATTGTCAATCGTGAATTTGGTTGTTTTTGTTGACATTCAATGTGAACCACATCGCAATTATTCATTGACTGTCTGACCAACCAGCTGGTACATATGACACACTGGCAATTTAAAAATAAATGTTGACTCACACATGCGCAATACATATAAAGCTCTCTCGCTGGCACCAATCTAGACAGATTAAGAATATTCCTACCTGAACCCATTTTCGAACATAGTCAGTTATATGTTGCTTTCTCTCAAGTTCGAAGAGCATGTGACGTTAAAGTTGTAAATACTCCATCACAAAGGAAATTAGTCAAGCACTCTGAAAGTGTTTTTACTCTTAATGTGGTATACAGGGAAATACTAGAATAAGTTTAATCAATTTATCAGTCATTGTTTTTATTAATGTTGTTTTTATATCATGTTTTTTTGTTTTTATATCATGCTTTTTTATTTTTATATGATGTCTTTGTTGTTGTTATATCATGTTGTTATTGTTTATTTATTAATCAATTTATATATTATTTTCATATATATTTTACTAATTTTCTTTCATCTCTGACACCTCTATTATAGAGAAAGGGTGAATAGCGATATCAAAATATTTCTTCTAATTAATTTCCTTTCAATGTGCACGAATCTGAACACCAGGCCACTAGTATATTTATAATATTAGGGGGGAAAAGATTCTATAGTATCTTTAAAAAAAAAAACCCATTCCAATACCTTAAGATGGTCTTGATTCAAACATTTCCTCTATAATCTCTTCCTGATGTGATTACTGCCGGCATCAGAAATGCTGACTAACTAAAATCCACTCAAATTTGTGAGGGCAAAATTACAGCAAAACTCCTGAATTTTACATTGCTGCAGAGAGAACCCTCTACTGTTTTGTAACTATCTCTTATGGGTATATTATGAAAGATAATAAAAATGACCACATAATTAGTTTTAAAGAAATAATGATGTGCATAGCCCATGTTAGCATAAGTTGAATATGTTTGATTATTAGGTGGGTTCCTTTATGAATGAGGTACATTTTGAACCAGAGCTGAATTAAAGATCTGTGGGCATCCATGTTAGGTTAGTCAGCAAAACAGCTAGTAACATGCTCATAGTTATTTTTTATGATCTATCAATTTGAATCACCAATTCATTAAATTTAGACTTTTAGCATTTAGCAAATCTGTAATTAAACTAAACTAAGTAACATTTTATCCTCATATGAAGAATGCATTTACTCTTTCTATGGGGTTATATTTATAAGATTTTCTATAGACCATCTGTGTGGTCTCTTCTAAAGCACCATCTATCTTGTAGCATATTCCCTTAGCTGAGGGGGGAAAAAATCTATTGTTGGTGCAGGAAATTTATTCACCACTAAAAGAGCATTTTCCAATTTAGAAACAAAAAATAGTTACAGTGTATTGTCAACTAACTCTTACTGCCTAGAGAAAGATTTTGTTTTCAAACCATATGTTTGATATCTAAATCATGTTCAGAGTCTTTCATTCATGATTGAAGATTGATACCGTCCTCCTTGAAAATTGTATTCATCTTTTCCAGCAGTCATCAAACACTAAATACCTAACTAGGTTACAAGAAGAATCTTTAATTCCATCATTTTACTCTGGTAATTGCTTTTCCTTCCTTATGTTTAACCAGAGTAAATGAACTATAATTTTAAATTTCTCTTGACACTCACTATCAGTGTTATATAAAACATGAACAAGGTGAGAAATGATGAAAAGACAATAGAAATAAAAGTCTCAGCCCTAACCGGTTTGGCTCAATGGATAGAGCTTCGACCTGCGGACTGAAAGGTCCCAGGTTCAATTCCGGTCAAGGGCATGTACCTTGGTTGCAGGCACATCCCCAGTAGGGAGTGTGCAGGAGGTAGCTGATCGATATTTCTCTCTCATCGATGTTTCTAACTCTCTATCCTTCTCCCTTCCTCTTTGTAAAAAATCAATAAGAAAATTTTTTTAAGCAAAAACGGTGATGCTTACATGGGTCAAAATGATTACCACAAAGTGATCCAGAGGCCTTAAATTACATTAATCCCAAATTAGGTATCCAAACTCCTGAGGTCCACATAAGCTAAAAGGCAGGTGCCATGGAAAGGGGGATCCACCTCTGAGATGCCAGAGAATCATTGCCAAGCTTGTGTGCCTACTTCCTGTTGTTGTTTTTTCCAAGAAACCACAAAATTTAGATAGCTTTGTAAAATCTCCTTACTTTAAAATGTTGACAACCTTGTTGATTTGTTGACCTAATACTGTTCAGACCAAGAAGAGTATGTGCCTGAAGGATTCAATCAGCCCTGTATCTCTCAGTTTACAACCTTTTCCTTGGGTTTTGTTGCCAGGCAATTTTCTCAACTGCAAAATAACCTTTTTTAATATTAAGAATTAGTTTTTTAATTTAATTTTTTGGGGTGACATTGGTTAATAAGATTACATAGGTTTCAAGTGAGCATTTCTATGATTTGTATAGAAATGATTTGTATATTGCATTGTGTGCCTACCACCCAAAGTCAAATCATCTTCCATTACTATATATTTGGCCCCCTTTAGTAACGCCTGCCCTCTGGTAACTCATATTGTTGTCTGTGACTATGAGTTTCAGTTTTATATCCCACATCTCAAACATTTCTCATAGTAATATTTTTTCTGATATCTCCTTGGCAAGGGGAAAAAAGGTAAAAATAAACAAAAGGGACTACATCAAACTAAATAGTTTTTGCACAGCAAAGGAAACCATTAACAAAATGAAAGACAACCCACTGAATGGGAGAACATATCCGCCAATGATACATTTAATTAGGGGTTATTATCCAAAATTTATAAAGAACTCATACAACTCAACACCAAAAAAAAAAATCCAATTTAAAAAATAAGCAACAAACCTGAATTGATGCTTCTCCAAAGAGGACATATAGATGACCAACAGACATGAAAAGATGCTCAATATCACTAATCATCAGAGAGATGCAAATTAAAACCACAATGAGATATCACCTCACACCTGTCAGAATGGCTATCATCAATTAATCAACAAAAAAACAAGAGTTAGTGAGGATGTAGAGAAAGGGAAACCCTTATGCACTGCTAGTTGGAATGCAGATTGGTGCAACCACTATGGAAAGTGGTGTGGAGTTACCTCAAAAATTAAAAATGGAACTGCCTTATGATCTAGTGATTCCACTTCTGGGAAAATATCTGAAGAAACCTGAAACATTAATTTGAAAGAATATATGCACCCCTATGTTCATTGCAGCATTATTTATAATAGCCAAGATAATGGAAGCAGCCCAAGTGCCCATCAGTAGATGAGTGGATTAAAAAGCTGTGGTACATATCTTATTTCACTCATATGTGGAATTTAATGAACAAACTGAACTACCAAGCAAAATAGAGACAGACTCATAGATAGAGAGCAAGCAGACAGCCTGGGAGCAGGGGGAGAGTGGAAGAGAGATTGAGAAAACAAAAAAGAGAGAGAACTCATGTACATGGACAACAGTGTGATGATTGCAGGGTGGAGGGAGTGGGTGGACATGTATGATGGCATAAAGGAGATAAATTGTGATGAAAAAATAAAATAAAGTTATAAAATAAAAAGATGTCGTATATTTACACAATGGAATACTACCTGGTTGTAAAGAAATTTTACCTTTGGTAACAGCATGTATGGACTTGGAGGGTATTATACTAAGTGAAATAAGCCTTTCAGAGAAAACAAATGCCATATGATTTCACTTATATGTGGAATCTCATGAACAAAATAAACTAACAAACAAACTAGAAACAGACTCATAGTGACAGAGAACAGACTGACAGCTGTCAGAGGGGAGAGGTGAGGGCTGGATGATAAATATGAAGGAATTAAGCAAAACAAAAACAACTCATAGACACAGATAACAGTATGGTGATTACCAGAGATAAAGGTGGGTAGGAGGAGATAGAAAAGGGTAAAGATGATAAATGGAGATGGAAGGAGAGTTGATTTGAGATTGTGAATCCATTATACAACATATAGATAATATATTACAGAATCGTACACCTGAAACCTATATAATTTTATTAACCATCTAGAGGCCTGGTGCACAAAAATTCATGTACTCGGGGATCCCTCAGTGCAGTCTGCGCCCTCTTGAAGTCCAGGAGCCCTTGGGGAATGTCCAACTGATGGCGGGCCTAAGCTACAGTCTGGTCTCCCTCTGCAGGAGGCAATCAGGGGATGGGGCCAGCTGTCAAGCAGCCAGCCCCGTCCCCCATCGTCCTGCCACTGTTGGTGACCTCCCTCTGCAGGAGGCAACCAGCGGGGCAATCAGGGATGGTGCTGGCTGGTGAGCAGCCTGCCCCACCCCCCAATCGTTCTGCTGCCACCAGTCACTGCCGCCCCCTGATTGCCATCCCCTCCCTCTGCCCACTGGCACCCACCTTGGCTGTCCTGGTGCTTCCCACTCACCTTCTCCAGCCCTGGCCAACTGGTCCTTCTGCCATTAGGTCGATTTGTATATTAGGCTTTTATTATACAGGATGTCACCACAATAAATTCAGTTAAAAAAGCAAAAAGAAAGAGTTTCATTTAATTGATATCATTGGCAAAATATTCAGTGGGGAGCTGGGAACCTTAGTTGAGTTGCCTTTCTGACACTGTCTACTGTTTAGGCTCATGGTAATAGCCACAATAACAAACACATACATTTATTAAGTTCTTGCTATTTTGAGTTCACAGCATGGTAGGAACTGCTTTACTTCTTTTCTCTCATCTAATCCTCTTAACAACTCAATCAGGGGTGTGATTATAGTAATTCCCACACTATGCTTAAAATGAAAAGCATTCTTGAGTACCTAATATATGTATGCCAGATACCACATAAGATATTAATTATTATTTAATATTTATTAATTATTAAAACAGATCTAGGGTCTGCAATGCTGGGTTTTCATATCCAGTGGGGAAGATAGACAATAAACAACTATGCAATACAAATCTTAGGTAAACTAGAGACTGGGTGCATGAATTTGTGCATGGGTGGGGTCTGGCACACCCACCCGATCCAGCCGGAAGGGATGTGGGTTGGGGGATCCAATTGGGGGTGGGGCCAGCCAGGGGGAGGGGCCCCGGGCAGTTGGCGAGCCAGCCCTGACCCCTGGTCGAACTCCCAGTCGAGGGGAGAATTTGCATATTACCCTTTTATTATATAGGATTGCCTAAGACAGTGGTCGGCAAACTGCCGCTCACGAGCCACATGCGGCTCGTGAACCGCGGTTTGCCGCTCTGTTGACTAATGAGTTTGCTGACCACTGGCCTAAGGCCATGCAAATAATTCATTGCAAAGCTAGAATTTTGAATAACTAACATTTATTGAGCACTTACTATATGCCAGACACTATGCTAAATTCATTCCAAAGATTAGCTAACTTCAACCTCAAAATAATTCTGTAAGTTGGGTGCTACTGTTATTCCCATTTTTTCAGATGAGTTACTGAGACACAAAAAAGGGTAAATAATTTGCTCAGGCTGCACAGATAGTAAGTTATGAAGCTGGGATTTGAGTCTAGTCAGCCATGTTTTTTTCCACAAGCCATTCTGTCTTTGTTAAGCAAGTCAGTTAATTTATCTGCAAGATCAACTGTAAATTACTCCCCAGTTTACTAACGTGGAAATTATATATGCATGGACGGGTGGGGATGCCCATAGGAAAAAATGAAGATTGGACTTAAAGATTTATAAGTTGCATCTCTGATCTATGATTTAAAATTTGAATTTTCAGTAAAATATATGGATCAAGATTGTGTCTCTTGTGCATTGAGAAATCTTTTTGTTGATATTAGTGTTCAAAACATTCTGGGATTGCATTTGCTAAGTAGGATTTTGTTGTAAAATCATTCCATGGCTAGGTATGCCTCACATTAAATCTTGATAAAATTTAGTATTGTATACTTTCAATGTCAAATCCAATTCACTGCTCTTTCAGATTGTTAGCCAGGAGATCTCATCTAGTCCATTGCTTTTCATTTCTCTCAGTCTTTTGGAATACAAACTTGTGGTATCATCGAGTTCAAGTTTCTCAAGTCTTTAAAAAGTAGTTGTCTATGTTTGTCTTAAAATTATCACAAGATCATGTGTCATTAATTGCAAAAAAAAAAAAAAGTCACTTACCTATCCCTCAACATCTGATGGTTTTGTAATAGAAATAGCCAAAAGAGTGTGTTTATATATTATTTTGACAACTTAGAAGTGTGAAGAATTTTTATAAATACTTATTGCTTACAAATAGTACTAAAATGTAGTTTTAGCATGAAATGATCAAATCCTACATAATATAAATTACATAAAAGGGACATATGTGATTATTTTATTTGACTACTGGGAAGTTACTATAAACCATAATCAATAATACATTCCAAAATGTACTTTCTTTGCCATTGCAGAATAGAATATCAAATATAGTCTTTGTCAGCATTACCATATCTTTTCTAGTAGAAAAAAAAAACACTTGGGAATAAAAGTATAGGAAATAAAAGTACATATACATATATTAGAATAAATTGCCATATAGAGAATAGTTATAAATTTCTAGGGAAATCTACTGTTACCTAATCTTATGATGGAATAAAATGTTTTCTTTTAATTTGGTATGTAACATGCTCCTGAAACGTGATGTTGTAGCAGCATTTCCAAATGGTTTATATTTGTCATAGACTAGTGAGGACATCCAGATAATAACATTTTGTATTTAGATGGTTCTGTATCCTTCCCAGAGAATTCACACTCAAGAAAACAATCGTATAAGATTCAACTGCAAAGGCACAGGTGAAAAGGAAAACATCTGGCCTTCCCAGGGCCTCAGAGGAAGTGGCCTGATATGATGGAAGTCATTATAATCACAAGGTCTTAATGCACTTCAGAAAAAAAAAATTACAAACTAACCTATGAACTATTACAGCTAATTAAAATAGTCTCCTGGGAAAACCATTAAACTTATGGCAGATAAACATTCATTCTTAACATTTGATGTTCTGTATCTTCCCAGGATATGCCTGTGAAATCTTTTATCTTTTAGTCAAATTTCTCCATATGAAAATGTGAATGTTTTAATATGTTGAAAACACTTGTCTCTAGACATTATAATTAAATTGTGGTGGAATAAAATTATTCACCTCTTAGCTATCTGCAGCTTTTAAATAACACCATTAATGTTACATTCCAACATGTTAGAGCCAGTAAATACCTCAGAATTCATTTAGTATATCCTGAAGAAACTGTAGCCCAAAGACCTACGAATGCATTTCATAGCACCCTTCATATTATTTTATGACCAGGAAGTACCTGTTTAACTCTAAATTCATCATTCTAACCAGGAGATTCTTCCTTGGGCCTGGGTCAATCTCTAGATTTCATCCACCAAAGGGAATATGGATCATTTGGAGGCTTCCGAGAATAGTGGCGATCAGAATTCACCCCGAGGGTAACAGATAAAGAATTAAAGGTTTGTGAAGACTTCAGCTGAAAAACTAAGGTAAACATTGAGTTTTTTCCTGTGTAATAATCTATAAACTGTATTTTGGTATTGTGAAAATGTCTTCACTTGCTCTTTTATTGTGCTAAATGGAGGCCAAGGCCCAACTATCCACTAAAGATAGGTCAACAAATGTTAAACTCAGAGCAACATTAGATAATTGTCATGTTACAAGTAGGAAGCAAATTTCTAATGAGTGATTAAAATTGAAACAAATCTGAAATCCTAATTTAGATGATTTTATAAAACAAGACTGTTCCTTAGTCTCAGAAAGACCCTTCACACTGTGAGCAACTACAGTCTTTTTCTTTTCTTTTCTTTTCTTTTCTTTTTTTTTATCCTCACTCCCTGTCACTTTCCTGCACATATGAGACTATAGCTGTGGTGGTTAATTTGATGTGACAACTTGACAGAGCTATGGGATGTCCAGATAGCTGGTAAAGTTTGTTTCTGGGTGTGTCTGTGAGGGTGTCCCTGGAAGAGATTAGTATTTGAATCAATAGACTGAAGATCACCCCACCAATATGAGTGGGCATCACTCAATCTATTGAGAGCTGGAGAACAAAAGGGTGGAGAAAGGGAAAATTTGCTCTTTCTGGGCAAAGCTGGGTTGCCTTCAGAAATCTGAATTGCTGGTTCTTGGGTCTTGGACTCAGATTTATATCATTGGCTCCTCTGATTTTCAGACCTTCAAGTTTGGACTGAACTACACCACCAGCTTTCCTGGGTCTCCAGCTTGCAGAAGGCAGATTGTGGGACTTTTCAGCTTCCATAGTTGTACAAGCTGATTCCTTCTAATGTATCTCTTTATCTGTTCCCTTGTCCATGTATCACATCAGTTCTGTTTCTCTGGAAAACTCTGAATAATACATCGCTATGTAAATATTCCAGATATGCATAATTTTTATGCCTCTGAGTGTTTGCACAGACTTTTGCTTAGTCACTCACTTTTCCCATGAACACTTCTGCGAATCTTTCAAGACATAGGTCAAATATGACCAGCTTTCTGAGACCCTCTCTAATTTCAGACACTTTCTTTTCTTTTGTGCATATTGTCCTTACCTAAATTATAACTCTATTAGAGTATATGTAACATATTATAACCCTATATTTATATACTGTATTATAAGCTATTAAAACATATAATAAATATTATAATAAATATAAAACATGTCTTTGTCATGGGTCTGACAGACAGCTTATTAGATGCACCTTTCATTTAGACAAGAAGTCATTCAGGATGATCGTAAAATTTGAATGCTTAGGACTTTTCATTTGCAAGCAACAACCTGGTAAATTAACAGAGTCAATTGACACTGGTAACTTAAGCAAAGAGGAAGAATTTAATATAAGGACATATAAAATAGCTTACAGGTCCATGGGAAAGACTAAAGATATATTCTTCTGAAAGAATAGAAACCAAAATGGCTCAAGGATTCTAAGTAGCTGAAACTAGCCAGTCTTTTCTGGACACTATTGTAGATGGAATTTAGCCCCATTTTTTCATTCTTCCTCAAAACTCAAATTTCCCAGAAAAAAAAAAAGAATCAGATTTTGCCTAGTTTCAATCATGTACCTCTTGGCTAGTAGAGAGCAGGGGGGCTTGATTGACATTAAGAATGCGCGCAATGTGGAAGAAGTAGTTGCCCAAAGTAATGAGGGTGCAATTACCAGAAGAGGGAATCATTGCTGGGCAGACGGAAGTAACAGATGTCCACTACAGATGCCTATTGATGGAGCATAGACATTTATTTCTAACTCTATATAAGTATTTATCTCTGTAAAAAGTTACCATGTAATAATGAATAAACACCTTAACTTTCTCCTATTCTTTCATTTCAATTGGTGAAAATAATCTTAAGCCTAAAATTATAATATGACATTCTGAAAATATGAGCCTTAGTCTAGGAAAGAAACTTTCCAGAATATGAAACATAATAAGAATGCAATTGTATGAACTGCGTAAATAAAAAAGAAGTTTTAAAAATCTCTTAAGACACCATTTCTGATGCTTCACTTGATTTGTACTCCATAAGAAAAAGAAATATATATTTACCAAAAAGTTAATAGTAAGAAAAGCTCAATAGCAGAACAGGTTTTAGAGTCCATATTTCTTCATGAACTCTCAATATATACACATTTTATGCTGTCAAAAACAATAGTGTCAGCTATGCTTAAGTTTATGGCTCTGGGGAAGCCTGGTAAGATTGAATGTTCAACAAAACTTGCGACAGAATCAGGACAAAGCCCACCCATTTGTCTTGCTGGCCCGCAGTGAGTAATTTAAATGTTTGTTCATATAAACTAAACTGGTAGCAGAAACGAATCATTTTGATTGGTGTATTCACTTACACACAAAACTAAACCACCAGGAGGATGAGAACTAAAAGTGAACAGATCAAAATGTCAATACTCTATCTTCCATTTTTTAATTGTGATTCAAGAATGAAGATGGTTTATCTGATAGTCCTGTGGTCCCTTACTTTCCTAACTATCAGCTAACATTTATTGAGTAAATGTCATTGAAGCACTATGGCCTCCTAGTTGCTAGGTTAAAAAGTAGTTAGATAACGAATAAAGAAAAGCAGTAGTGGAAATTTCATACATGCTTATGGTAACCTAAGCTAATTTAATTTCTTTATTCAACTCTGGGTGGGTTTCTTGAATACCTCCATGAATTACCCTTTTCTTTTTTTTTCTTTTTTTTAATATATTTTATTGATTTTTCACAGAGAGGAAGGGAGAGGGATAGAGAGCTAGAAACATCGATGAGAGAGAGACATCGACCAGCTGCCTCCTGCACACCCCCCACCAGGGGATGTGCCCGCAACCAATGTACATGCCCTTGACCGGAATCGAAACTGGGACCTTCCAGTCCGCAGACCGATGCTCTATCCACTGAGCCAAACCGGTTTCAGCAAATTACCTTTTTCTTTTGTCTTTTTTTTTTCTTTCTTACTATTTTTCTGAGCCTTATCAATATAATTTTATGCAATAAAAATATCAACTTTAAGTGATCAATTTTCATTGAATAGGTTTTGATAAATGTCTATATTTGTATGACTCTAGCACACTGGGATGTAGAACATTACCAGAAAGTTTTCCAGTTCCCTTAGCAAACCCTGGCAAACAACGAACTGCTTTCTATAGGCTATGTGTGGTGTTTTTTTAATTTGACGTAAGACTTTTGAGAGTCATCCATATTATCATGTATATCAGTAGTTTATTCCTTTCGATGGTGGATGGCAATTATATTATAAATATAACACAAATTGTTTGTGCATGTACCACTTGAAAGATAGTTAGGGTGTTTCCAGTTTACAACTAGGATAAATAAAGTTGCTATGAACATTCAAGCATATGCATTTATGTACAACCAAATGTCATTTGGGGGAGGTTAAAACCTAGGAGTGAGATTGCTAGGTCCTGTGGTAAGACTATGTTTAACTTTTTGAGAAACTGCCCAACTGTTTCCCAAAGTGGCTGTGCCCTTTTTCATTCCCACCAGCAATGTAGGAGAATTCGAATTGTTCCCTGTTCTTCATCTTGCAGATTTAGCTGTACGATTAACTTCAGGTTAAATTGTGAATATGGTTTGAGGTAGTGATTAAGATTCTCTCAGTCTCGCTCTTTCTCTGGTACATGGATGTCTAGTAGTTCCATCACCATTTATTCATAAGATCATAATTTCCCCATTAAATTGTCTTGGCATCCACCTTGAAAAATCAATTTATGGACTTCTAGTCTATCCCACTGATCTATATTTCTATCTTTATATCAATCTACCTGTCTGGAATGCTATGGCTTGATATTAGATCTTGAAATCAAGTAGTATAGTCTTAGACTTTGTTCTACTTTTTCAAAATTATTTCAGCCAGGCTAGGCCCTTTCCATACATATGAAAAATTTAGAATCGGCTTTTAACATCTAAAAAATGTCTGCTGAGATTATATTGAAATCAAGCTAAGTTTGTTGATAAAGTTGAGGAAAACTAATATCTTAATATTGCATCTTCTAATTCATAATCATGGTTTATCTCTTAATTTTTGGGGCGTCTTCTTTTACTTCTCTTATAAAATATTGTATAGTGCCTAAACCGGTTTGGCTCAGTGGATAGAGCGTCAGCCTGCAGACTCAAGGGTCCAGGTTCGATTCCGGTCAAGGACATGTATCTTGGTTGCGGGCACATCCCCAGTAAGGGGTGTGCAAGAGGCAGCTGATCGATGTTTCTCTCTCATCGATGTTTCTAACTCTCTATCCCTCTCTCTTCCTCTCTGTAAAAAATCAATAAAATATATTTAAAAATATATATTATATAGTTTTCACTGTACATGCCTTGCATATATTTTGTTAAATTTATTCCCAAGTATTCCATATTTTTGAATGATATTATTCATTTACTTTTGACTTGCCATTTTTTGTGGCTAATATATAGACATAAAATTGGGGGTATATATATATATATATATATATATATAGAGAGAGAGAGAGAGAGAGAGAGAGACAGAGACAGAGACAGAGAGACAGAGAGAGAGTGATGAATTGATAAGGAATGAGCAAATGAGAGATGAGCTTGACCTTCACAATTTTGTTAGAGCTAGCAAGATGAGATTGACTTTCACATGACTTTGGAAGCACATATTGAGATCACTTTCCATTTGAAGGTTGCACATTTTGGAGAATATGCATGATCTAAGACCCTCAGAAAACATGTAAAAAATGCACCTTGGTACAGTGAATAATGTATATAAACTACCATAGCTAAGAATGAGAATATTTTGATAGCTTGATGGCTATGACAAATCATAATATATAAACTTGCCCTTTGTGATATATGCTGTCATTGAACTGCTTGAACTAGCTCCAGTCCCTTCTCAGCAATATTTCATCTGGTTGGATTTGAGTGCTGAACAAGTAATTTACTGTATATATAACTTGTCCCCAACTTATCTTTGTAGCATCTTCCCTATCATCGCAATGCAAAAGTCCCTCTGTGTTCTTTACCATTCTCTGGTTACCCAGATGCTTTCCACATTTTCTCAATATTTCCCATGCCTCCAAAGCTTTTCCCCTTCCACCCCAGAGGAAAAATACTTTTTTATTCCTCAAGAGTTTGCTCCAAAGTCACTTGCTTTGAGAAGCATTTCTAAATCCACCTTCTTCTGCTCACCTTCTCACCCCAGATAGATTTTGTCACCACCTCTCCATAGCAGTAGTGACATTTGCTTGGTACTATATGTCATTTCTCCAGCACCTCCACCTTTATAATTGTGAGGCCTAGCATTGACAAAACTATTCACCATATGTTATAAAATTTTGTATTATTAATAATAGTTAGCATTGAGTCTTTTACCATGTACCAGATACTATGAAAGCATTTTCTGGTTAATCCCCACAACAAGCCTGTAGGTAGATCATAATGTTCCTCACATGAGGAAACAGGAAGAGATCAAGCAGTGTCATGAAGCTTACAGCTGGCATAGGCAGGACGGGATTAGGTCCAGGCTATCTGACTTTCCATCAGGGCTCTGAAGCGGTAAACAGAGTGCCTCTCCAAATGATTGCTAAATGGAACTAGATCATGCTCTAGCATGTGTCAAGGCACTAGCAGCGTCTCACTTTCACGACAAAGGAAGAATCTTTCTATTCTATAACTTCATAAATATACCCAAGAGTAACAAAAATAGCTTTTCTCTGGAGATTTACATAAAACATATCAAAACTGACTATGGGTCTGTCCATTTAAATTTTTATACAATGGCAGCATCTATCTTAACTCTTTCTAGAAAAATGCTCACCAGTTAATATTAGGAGAGATGCATATAACTATTTGAAGTAAGTCTTGAGGAATGTATACACTGAGTGGCCAGATTATGATGATCTCTGAACACATAATAATCTGGCCACTCAGTGTACATCCTATATAATAAAAGGCTAATATGCAAATTGTCCCCTCGACCAGGAGTTCGACCAGCAGGCAGGCCAGCCAATGGCCCATGTCCCCTCCCCCTGGCCAGGCTGGCCGGACCCCACCCATGCACGAATTCATTCACTGGGCCTCTAATATATATAACGGTGTAATATACACTGAGTGGCCAGATTTTTATGCATTCAGAGATCATAATAATCCGGCCACTCAGTGTATATTACACTGTGATTTAGGTTACCAAGTTGTTCTGATTAGTAACTCGAATGAGATAATCTCATCAAAGGGAGGAAAGGCACATTTAAGCATGAAAGTAGGTTGGGTTGGTCCTCCTCCCTGCTTGCTGGAAGCAGGTCAGCCAATGGAGAACACAGGAAGCTCCCAGGGCAGAATGCACTGCCACAGAATCTGTTATTCGGCTAAAGAGAGAGCTGCTGTCACACAGCACCTGAAAATCAATCGTCCTAAGCTGAGCCTGAATTTATTCAAGAATAAAAAATTCAATAGGTAAGGATGGTCTACAAATATCAGACCAAGCTTTAATTTCATTTCCAAGGCCAAGATGAATAGTGGCCCTGGAGGAACAATGAACACTTTAGAAATGTCTTGAGGTCAGTGAATGACAACAGGTCTTTGTTGCATTGAAGCCACAGAAAATAAAATTTGTACAAAAAAATAAGATCCAAGCCAAAAGTTTAGTCTATAGTGTAAAATTATATGGCTGCAGTAGAAGGAAAACTGACTAGTTGAAGAAAGTATCCTCAAATAGAATCTGTCCCACATCAACCTAAAACTACTTCCTTCGGTCAGTCTTCTCTCATCCCGACTAGGTTAAACATGCTGCTGTATGTTGCATCTGTACTTTCCCTTGGCAACATTATCATAATTGTATTTATATTGAATGTTATTTGTGTGATTGTTAATGATTGCCCCTGTCCCTAGTAGACTGGAGGTTTTTCAGGAGAAGACATCATGTCTCTCTTACTTACCATTGTATCTCCATTTTTCATACATGTATGAGGTGCATAAAAATTACTTGGTTAATAAATAAATGACTATTTCCATAAAAACTCTAGATGCTATAGAGAGGGGGGAAATGTATGATTAACTTTTAACACCAATATAGAAACAGGTGCTGAAATTAAGAGAGAAATAAAAATTTCTAAATCTGGAACCTGAGTTCACCTAGAACCATCAACATGAGTCTACTTCCACTTTCTAATAACACTTTTTATTTGGATCTGTGACAGAGAGTGGGGGGCGGGGGTAGTCTAGTAAGAGCTCTCCAACCTTGCTCAGAAATTTTTTCTATCATGTTGAGCCCTAAAGAATATTTACAACATAATTTGGATTATTTAAACAGAGTTTTCTTAATAATTTTTTAAATTCTTAAATCCACAATTATTGTATCTTTATTTAAAAGTGAATAAGAAACCTGGCCATTCTGGCTCAGTGGTTGAACATCAACCCTCGCACCAAGAGGTTCCTGGTTTGATTTCTAGTCAAGGCACATTCCGGGGTTTCGGGCTCAGTCCCCAGTGGGGGGCATGCAGGAGGCAGCCAATCAATGATGTTTCTATCTCTCTCTCCCTCTTTATTCCTCTCTCTCTAAAATCAATAAAAAAAGATTTTTTAAAAAGTGAATAAGAAAATTCAATATATACCTAGATAGCTGGGCAAATGAGCTACATTGTATATTCTGTTTGATAGGTTAAACATGCTAAACATGAATGTTGCAACTAATAACACTCTGGGCATGCTCTGAATTTATGATGTCACATTCATTGCAATTATTGATTTACATAAGTATTGTGATTTTCCTATCAATATAATATATTTTAGCTTGAAGGGACCATAAACTGAAAGGCTCACCGCAGTTTAAAGTTGGCAGCTAGCGAGGAGATGAATTCCAAGCCAGAAAAGAGAGTAGGCGAGAGGTTCCTGCTGTTTCCTTAAGGAGAGTGTCCCTGGGTGATACATCTGCTGTTAAAGCATCAAAACACATCTCATTGTGGAAACCTCCACACATTCATAATCCAGACTTCTTGGATTTTAACTTTATTTCTCAAAATGAATAGACATGCACATTCCATATTCTTAAGAAAAAAAGCCAAACTCTTTTAATAAATATTGACTTCTGTTGTAGGCAAAATAATGCCTCACCCCAAAGATTTCCACATTCTAATCTCTCAAACATGTGATTCTGTTGCTTTACATGGCAAAAGGGACTCTTCCTGTGTGATTAAGTTAAGGATCTTGAGATTATCCTGAGTTATCTGGGTGAATTGAATGTAATCACAGGGTCCTTATAAAAGGGTAGCAATAGGTCAAAGTCAGAGTAGTAGATATGGCAGTGGAAGGAGAGGTCAGAAAATGCTATGCTGGAAGGGAGCCACCAGCCAGGGAATGCAGCCAGCTTCTCGAAGCTGGAAAAGCACAGAAAGGATTTCCCCCTAGAGACTCCAAAAGGAACACAAACCTGCCAACACCTTGATTTTAAACTTGTAAGACCCATTTTCAGATGTCTGACCTACAAAATAGACATTTTGTGTCGTTTTAAACCAGTATGTGGTAATTTTTTACAGCAACTATAGAAACCTAATACAATTTATATTTATGTTATTGACCTCTACTATCTCTTGCAATAATTCCTTTCTGTAGGCTCATTTTCTTTACCAAGAATTTTATTCTAAACCTTATTTTAGGTGATTCAGTTCATCCAAGTGATCAATTGATCTGGGAAGGCAAGACTTAGTGGTCAATAGTCAAACCATGAGTAGAGTATTTATTGAGCATTTGCTGTATTTATGTGTTACACTACTTGGTTAATGCTATGCTGTACTATATTTACTATATTATTCCTGATAGGCACTATCAGGGAAGAAAAAAAAAGTCAAATTCTTTTGGGGAGAGCTGCTAACCTCACACCTAAAGCAATTGTGTTAAGGAATAACTCTAGGGTTTCATTCTCTTGTGAAAATGACCAATGCAGTACCAAATAAAAGGGGCTGTAGAATACTCATCCTAAAAGGTAAGTGACTATTCTCCTGGTACATAAAACATTTTTTTCTCATAAGTTTCCTGAATAGGCTTGCAATTATCTTTACATATGTTTTTCAACATTAAAAAAAACACACACACAAAACTTCTAATAGAAATTCTTTACCCCCTCACTTTTATGTTTTGTGTCACAAATTATCTCTGTTTATGCTGTAAGCTTGTTGGTAATCTTACTCCTAGTTTTGTGACCTTTTGTTTTTTGTTTTAGATAGACTAGCCCCCATGAGTATTTCCTGCCATGAAATTCTTCTGGTGATAAATTCACTCAGCTTCTGTATGTCTGGAAAAGTCTTTATTTCTTCTTCAGATCCAAAGGATAATTTTGTTGGATATATTATTCTTGGCTGGTAATTTCTCTTTTTAATTAATTTGAATATTTGGTTCCACTCTCTTCTAACTTGCCATTTCTACTGAGAAGTCTGATGATAACCTAATGGGCTATCCTTCATAGGTTACTTTCTTTTTTAAAAATTTTTTTAATTGTTTTTGTTGGTTTTAGAGAGGAAGGGAGAGGGAGAGAGAGATATAAAAACATCAATGATGAGAAACATTGATCAGCTGCCTCCTGCATGTGCCCTACTGGAGATTGAGCCTTACCCAAGCATGTGCCATGACCAGGAATCGAACTGTGACCTCCTGGCTCACAGGTCAATGTTCAACCATTGAGCCACATAGGCTGGGCTATAGGTTACTTTCTTCTTTCCCCTGGTTGCTGCCGGGGCTGACCAGCAGCCCCTGAATGATGGATGAACAGATTACTCTGACACAGTTTGACTGTGAAAGAGAGGGCTAAGGGGCTCCTGGCTCCAGAGCAGCTTCAATTGCCTGCCTCTTAAGCCTTTTATTGGAATTTTTATCTTTAGATACAATCAATAGGGTGAGTAATCTTGGGAGGACACATGTGTTTACATTGTCCTCTAGGCAAGGGCACCCAGGGATTAAGCATAAGGATTCCAGTAAACACCCAGGGATCTACATGTACACAGACTTGTTTGGAAAGGTCAAGGAATAATTAGGGGTGCTGCCTTTCACACTCCCCTAAGTCTCCCCTAAGTCGGAATTCCGATAAACAGGACAGGCGGCCTTCCACACACTTCTCTTTTATCAGAATGTCCTCCTTAAAACTTTCCAACCAAGTCTCTTGTGTTCCCCAAAAGCTCCCCCATCTACATTTTGTTTTGCTAAATGTAGAAGACAGAGGGAGGTGGTGAACTTTCTGCTTCGGAATGTCCGGGTCTGTGAAGCACATTTACTGCTAAAGTTCCGATTTTACAAACTGTAAGAAAAACAAAAAGAACAATGGTTAGTTATCTGGAATGTGTAGAGTGTGAGAGTGTGAGTACACTCCAATAATTGCTCAGCTTCTGCCGTCAGCTTATTCATCATTCCCCAGGTTATTCCGGGGGCCACCTGGGTCCGGGGAAAGCGCATCATTCAATACTGCAGAGTCCCCAGGCCCAAATTCTTCATTTCTGGAAGAGGATTGGTCCCATGCCATGTCAAGATAGGGTTTAATCCGGCAAGCTGGAACCCACTCAGCCCTGTGGGAGTAGAAACATATGCATATCCTCTCCCCTATATTAATTCATTGGGTCCCATCCAGTTATTAGTGTCTATATCTAGCCAAAACACTTGTGATTTCTGAGTTGGGATTATTGAGATAAAGTGCCATTCTACAGAGGATTGAAAACGATAATTCAGATTTTTTAAAATTAAAGGTAAAAGAGTGTTTTAGATAGTAGTATAGCAGGGTCCTTGAATCCCATATTACCCCTTCGGCCTGCCCTTGTGGATTGTAAGGGATTCCCATGGAATGCTGGATGGACCAAGTTCTGCAAAAGGCGGTGAAGCCATGGCTGCTATAAGCAGGTCCATTATCAGTTTTTATCTTGGTTAATATAGCTACAATTGGAAACAGGTCTTATTGAATTCAAAATACTGGAGGGACATATAGGGAGAGAAATGTATAATTTACCAAATTGCTTTAAAAATGCTTCCTTATAACTGAAAAACAAAAAGTTTAAGAATCAGCAATACTTGCAAATGACATGGAATCTTGTCCTTTTTGCGAAACACAATATTCCAGAATAACAATTAGAGCTATAAATGAAAGCATAATATAGTTATTATTTGACAAAGCTTTTTATGTACCTTAAGCAGAAAATTTTCCTTCATGAGAGAAAACAAACACTTGAAGCATTCCAAGGCCTATTGGGATGATCTAAAGCAAATTCTAGGTAAAAAAAAAAAAAAGTTTCTTAAAATCTAAATCCTAGAAGGATTATTAAATTTATTTTACCAAAAAATAGAGACAAACATAGCTAGCAAACTTCAGTTCCCAAGATGAAAATATGGCCTTTTTACAAAAAATACCTGATTAATATGAAATATAACCATTTTAATAATTTATAGAACTTTTGTTTCCTGGGCAGAAAAACAGGAAAGATAGTTTCCCTATTAACAGACTAGTTTATTCTCTAACTTCATTTGTCCTTGGGTGTGGTCAGCAAATGACAATAATCAGTCTCCCTGAGTACATTGATATAAGCTATTTACTATCTGGTATACCCTCTGGTTAGGGAGGCAAAATGCAATCATTTACTTTTAAGCGTCCTTGGTTTAGGGAAGATAGGATTTACTAGATGGCTCCAAATTGCTATTTAACCCTTTGCACTCACTTGCTTTTTTCTCGATTCCTTTATTCTAATGCTAACCGTGTCGAGTCACACTCGACATCCGAGTGCAAAAGGTTAACCATCTCAGTTTCCCTATTCTACTTGTCCTAGCTTACAGGCCTGTGCCATTTACATAACTTCCTTTCTACATTTCTCTTCACAAAGTTCTAGAACTTTCACAAACTTTCTTCAGAAACCTTACAACTTTCCGAAATAACCAGCTTTAGAATTCACTTTCTTTTTCCTTCAAAATGCATCTCTATGCCTCATGCTTTCCATTACATCCAAACCATAATCTCTTTCCAATTAGTTAGAATTCTTAACCCTTAGAAGCCTTAATTTTTAGGTGAAATATAAGTAATGAACATTCCTCAGATTAGCAACACATTCACATTTTAGGAGATATTTCAACTAAAATACAAAACATTCATTATCAGATTCAAATCCATACTATAGATTTTTCTTATGAGGCAAACTCAGATTAATTAATATTTCAGTAGCCTGTTACTTAAAAATACTTAGATATTTAATAATTTTTACTATTTAATCCAGAAAACTCCAAAGTTTTAAGTTACCAAACACTTTGAAAACAATATTAAGGCATATATAATTACCACTGAAAAGGCTTTATCATATACCTTCATTTTAGTTATATTTATTTTGCCTTGACAACTTTGAGATTTTAAAGCCAATTATTATTACTCAAGGCATTTTCTTGGCAAATTTTGTGACATAGATAACTCACTGGCCTTCAGTGGCTTTAATGTTAAAGTAGTCCCCCCCCCCTTTTTTTTTTTTTACTAAAATGGGAGTGACCCAGGCACTGCTATTTCTGCAGCTTGTTGGAGGGCACTTCTACAGGTCTAATCCTCCTAGGAAAAAAACTTGGGGGTTTAAATTATTATTTCCCATATTTCTTCTTTCTGAGTAGCACAGATCTCATCATATTCTGCTCTCCATAGCAAATACTGACTGGTGTCTAAAGTCATTTTAGCCAAAATCTGCCAGTCCCAAGGCATCATATGGTAATTTTCAGACAAAGCATTAAGGAGTCCTTTTGTAAATGGACTGTTAGCCCCATTTTCTCTAGTTGATGAGCCTTCCCACACTGGAGATGGAGTAGCGGGAGCCTTAGGTGTCACAGGCTTTACAGGCTCTACTTCAGGAGGAGGGGTCGGTGGTAAATCCTCCTGGCATTCTCTAGGCTTTTGATCCTCAATGTGAAATGGGCATAATGCAGCTCGAACAAGAGCTCACATAGTTAAAGATGACAAAGGCACTAATTTTCCCTGAGCCTGATTTCTCTTTAAATTTCTGCCTACTTGTTCCCAGAGATCAACATCTAATGTTCCATCATCAGGGAACCAAGGATTATAAATTATAGGCACCATTCTCTTTTAATAAATTTTTAAGTAACAGAGAGATGTTACTCAGTGGACAGTTGGTGTCCTATTGTGAAACCTTAGCTGAAAAACAGTCCCTCAAACTTGGATCTCTCTCCCCCCACCCCTTCCTCTCTCTCAAATCAATAAACATATCCTTGGTGAGGATAAAAAAAGAAAATAAAAATGGGCAGAGGATGTGGAGAGACACTTCTCCCAAGAAGACAAACAAATGGTCAACAGATACATGAAAATATGCTCAACTTCAGTAGCTATTTGGGAAATGCAAATCAAAACTACAATGATCACGGTGTCTTCTCTGCCAGATAAGTATGTAGAATCTAATGAACAAAATGAACTAACAAGCAAAATAGTGGCAGACTCATAGATGGACAGCAGGGGGGTGGGAAGAGTGCTGAGGGGATGGAGGGATTGAAAAATAAAAGAGAAAAACTTCATGGGCCTGGACAACAGTGTGGTGATTGTGGGGAGAAGGGGGACGGAGGGAAGCAGAGGAGGGTATGGGAGGATAAATGGTGATGGATGGAGACTTGACTTGGGGTAGTGAACACACAATGCAGTGAACCCATGATGTGTTGCAGAATTGAGCACCTGAAACCTGTATAATTTTGTTAACCAGTGTCACCCCAATGAATTGAATAAAAAAGCAGGGGGAACTACAATGAGATACCACCTCACACCTGTTAGAATGACTGTTATTCACAAGACAAGTAATAACAAATGTTGAAGAGGTTGTGGAGAAAAAAGAACTCTAATTAACTGCTGAAGGGAAAGTAAACTGTTGCAGCCACTATGGAAAACAGTATGGCAGTTTCTTAAAAAATTAAGAATAGAGTTACCATATGACCCAGCAATCCCGCTTCTGGTTTCCCACCTGAAAAACTTGAAAACATTTATTCACAAAGATATATGCACCCCTATAGCACCTCATTGCAGCACTATTCAGAGTGGCCAAGACATGGAAACCAACAAAGTGTCCTTTGATAGATGATTGGATAAAGAAGATATGGTACATATATATTATGGAATACTATTCAGCCATAAGAAAAGATAAAACACTGCCCTGGTCAGTTTGGTTCAGTGAATAGGGCATCGTCCCATAGAATAAAGGGTCCCTGGTTCAATTCTGGTCAAGGGTACATGCCCTGGTCAGAGCATATGCTATGTGTGGGAAGCAGCCAATCAATTAGTCTCTTTCACACCAATGTTTCTCTCTTTCTGTCTCTCCCCCTCCCTTCTACTCTCTCTAAAAATCAATGGAAAAATATTCTCAGGTAAAGGTTAACAATAAAAAGAAAGGATAAAATACTGCCATTTGCAAGAACATGAATGGACCTTGAGGATATTATGCTAAGCGGAATAAGCCAGTCAGAAAAAGATAAGAGCCATATGACTTCACTCATATGTGTAATATAAAACTGAAACTCATAGGCACAGACAACAATATGGTATTTACCAGAGGGAAGGGGAGTGTGGGAGTAGTAAAGGGTAAAGGGAGCCAAACATATGGTGATGGAAGAAGACTTGACTTTGGTTGATGGGCACATAATGCAATTACAGATGATGTATCATAGAAATCTACACTTGAAACCTATATAATCTATAAACTAATGTCACCCCAATAAATTTAATTTTAAAAAAGGAGAAAAAAATCTTCATCCTAAGGATTACAAAGACATCTTTATTTAGTCAATCATAGAGTGAAATAATTCTACAGGAAGTCTTTAAAAAGTTCCATCTCATTGTTTTAATAACAAGCACAAAATAAAACAATTCTGTCAAAAGATAATTATCCTATCTAAAAAGAAGGAATATGCTAGTTGACCCTCACACCATTGCAAAGATGGCAGCACCCATAGCCAATAAGGAGGAAATATGCTAATTGACTGCCATGCCCTCAAAAATGGTGGCGCCCACAGCCTCAAGATGGCAGCGCCCAGTTCCCTCAGCCTCGCTGGGCAGCAGGCACGCACAGCAAGGCCGGGCCCACCTAGGGGCGGGCCCAGCCACTCCACTCGCCTGCCTCCGGAGTCTCCCAGTTCCCTTATCCCCCCAGTTGCCCAGGGCCGGCCCGAGGTGCAGGCAAGCCTTGGATGGCAGCTGCCCAGCCGCCCAGGGCCGCCCGAGGCTCAGATTACCAGGGCAGGCCGAGGCTTGCGCTGCCGGCAGTGGCAGCAGCAGAGGTGTGATGGGGGTGTCGCCTTCCCCTGATTGCTGGGTCACCTCCTGCCCCTGAGGGCTCCCGGACTGTGAGAGGGGGCAGGCCGGGCTGAGGAACTCCCCCTCCAGTGCATGAATTTTCATTACCAGACCTCAAGTTTTGACTATAAATACCCAAACCAAAAAGGAAGCAAAATATTTGGAGTATGTATTATTCAGAGTTTTTCAGAGAAACAAAACTTATAGGGTGTGTTCATATATAGAAATAAATTTATTATGAATAATTGAGTTTTGTAATTATAGAAGCTGACAAGTCCAAAATCTGAAGTGTGGGCTGGTGGCTAGAGACCCAGGAAAGTGAAGGGTACACATCCACTCTGAAAGTCAATAGGCTGGAGACTAAAATCCTCCTGCCTCCTTCTCATAAGGATGCTTTTGATTACAGTAGATTCACCAGATAATTCAGGGTAATCTTCCCATTGCAAGTTCCTTAACTTAATCACATATGAAAGGTTTCTTTTGCCATGTAAGGTAATACATTAACTCCCCAATGGTTCAGATGGCTCAGAAGGCAGTTTGCAGGAGAATTTCCTCTTGTTCAGGGAGGTCAGTGTTTTTGTTCTATTCAGACCTTCAACTGATTGGATGAAGCCTACCCACACTGCTTTACCCACAGTTTACCAATTTAAATGTTAATCTCACTAACATTCAGTAGTAGAGTGTCAACCTATGAGCCAGGAGGTCATGGTTCAATTCCCAGTCAGGGCACATGCCTGGGTTATAGGCTCAATCCCCAGTGTGGAACATGCAGGATATAGCCAATCAATGATTCTCTCTCATCATTGATGTTTATATCTCTTTCCCTCTCCCTTCCTCTCTCTGAAATCAATAAAAACATATTTAAAAAATTTTTTCCAAATGACACATAAAATTAACCATCACAAGCCCACCCTTTATCAACTTGGCACCCATACAGATATCCATATATCATAATTAATCTCCTAATAAAGACAATAACAAGACCATACTTCTGTCTAATATAATACTACTAGAGGCCCGATGCACGAAATGCATGCAAGAATAGGCCTTTCCTCCCCCAGCTGCCAGCATCGGCTTCCCTCTGGCACCCGGGACCCTGGCTTTATCCAGAAGGTCTTCCGAAAGGACGTCCAGTCTAATTAGCATATTATGCTTTTATTATTATAGATTCTGTGTACAACTGGAAAAACACTAACCTTTTCCCCAAAAGAAGGTGCAATATCTTTGATTGATGTTTACTCATCTCCTTGATATTTGTAACTTAAATACTATGATGTAAACAATAAATACTATCATATAAATAAATACATCTTATGTTACCTGAGAAAGGGATAAGAGAGGAAAGAAAACAAAGATATTGGACACATGCAAATATATACATATTTATAACAAAAGAGGAAATACTTATGATAATTACAGCTCTCATTTCTGTAACATGGTTGTAGTTGTATTCATAACTATCTTCTTCTATCCATTTCAAATTACCTTTGCCTTCATCTGGTCATGATTCCATCTGGTCATGATTCTTTACCTATTGGGTGAGCCAAATCTTTATTCCTAAAGAATCTTATTAGCACTCCTGCCTGAATTGGGTTGTTATCATTTTCCACTGACTTTCCATCACAGGGCATGGTAATACTAGACACCCTAATGGTTCTTCTGCATTCTAGACATATTCTCCTTTACCTCTGTTTGGAGTCTTAGCCCAATTTCACATTGGTTGTAAGGATAAACCACCTCATCCAACACCATAAATCTTTCCTTTTCCTGTTAATGCAGAGGTATGAGAAGTCCAGAACAGCCAGAGGCAGTCTTAACTTCTAGTTCATTGGAGTTATTGTTGTGTCTTCTAGTGGAATCCTACTTTTGAAACTAATACCTCTAAACCAACAGAGTATAAAGTTATAGGTATATAAAAAAAAAAAAACACTGCTAGTGGGTCACTAGGGGTAACAGTAAACAATGCCGCCCTCATTTCCACTTCTTTGATTCTTGAACCCATGAATCCTGGCTATGAAAGAAATACCACAATTAATCTGATACTGAGTCAGTGCATATTCAGCCTTCTGGAGTACCTTGCCCCTGCCTTTCAAGGCATTGCCACCTAGTTGGCACTGTAACTAAATCTTCAAAAGGCTATTTCACCCTCTATGAAACCAGCTGCTTCAAAATGGTGAAGAAACATGGTAAAACCAGTGAATTCCATAAAGCATGAGCCCTTTGCCCCATTTGTTTTGCTGTGAAATGAATTCCTTGAATAGAAGCAATGTTGTGTTGAATAGCATGATGGTAGATAAAGCATTCTGCAAGTCCACAGATGGTAGTTTTGGCAGAAGTATTGCATGCTGGGAAGACAAATCTGTATCCAGAGTAATTGTCTATTCCAGTCAGAACAAAATGCTGCTTCTTCCATGATGGAAGCAGTCCACTGTAATCAATCTGTCACCAGGTAGCTGGCTGGTCACCCTGGGGAATTGTGCCAATCAGAAGCTCAGTGTTGGTCTCTGCTCCTGGCAGACTGAGCAGTTGGCAGGGGCTGTAGCAAGGTCCACCTTGGTGAGTGGAAGTCCATGTACAACCTCCATTTGTGTCACTGTGGCCACTTATGTGCCCACTGTGTGATGATACAGGTGACCAGAGAAAGAGGCCAACTGGATCCACAGAATGGGTTATTCTACCCACTAGACTGTTCAAATTCTCACCCTTTAATGAGCATTCACCTGGGACATACCTTCAGGTTTTCACTTATTTCTAAAGATCTATCCACATTTCTCTTCCTCGGCCTTCCTTGTGAACAATTTTTCAATCATGTTCCTTCTAAGTCTCTGACCATCCAGCATGAATGGCCACAACCCATGAATTAGTATGAAATGTTATGTCTGTCCAGTTTTCCTTATAAGCATGGTGAACAACTAGGATCACTGCTGGAAGTTCTGCCTCCTTGGAGGATTTCCCTTCACCACTGTCCTTCAGGGATGTCCCCGACAGTGGCTGCAGTGCTGCAGCTGTCCACTCTCAGGTGCTGCCTGCATATCATCAGAATCATCTGTAGGGGAGATCAAAGATGGCTGCCGCCGGGAAGGCAGGCTGCAAGATAGTGTGTGAGTGAGAGAATGAAAGAAGAGTGTGTGGATGTACGGGGAGTGTCTATTTGTGAGTGAGGGACAGCTATGTTCCAAGGGACTGTTGGGGACTGCCGGACCGGGCTCCCCTGACCGGGCAGCCTCCACTGCTGCTGAAATCTCTCCCAGAGAGACCAGCTCTGCCACAGAGACCATGCCATCCTGAAGGGGAGAGTGGCTGTGATCCGAAGCCTAGCCTTACCTTCAACCTGGAAGAATTGGATACCTGCTGGGACCTTACAACCAAAACACCCAGGGACCAGCTGCGAACCCACAAACACTGGGTCTCAAGCACCACGAATATGCGGATTCAGACGAGCTCTGCACCTTCTCATGGAAAGGTCAGATTTCGCCCAGAGAAAGGTGAGGTCTACTATCCAGGCTGGAGGGAGAAACATGTGCAGTGGGATCTAGAAGTTCAGAGGAAGTCTGTGCCCCACAAAATCCGCGGCCATTGGGGCCAGCGTAGTCTGCGAATGTGGAAGGGGGTCCACAGGGCTGCTGGCAGAAGGGAACTCTAGAAATCAACCCATAGATGGGCTGGGCACAAAAAGGCAGCCTGAAGTTTTAGCAGTATACTGGCTGCACTGTGCCAGGGGAGAAAGACGAGCACAGAGATGTGAGCGGTGTCGCGTGCAGTGCTGGGGCAAAAATAGTCGAGAGTTCGGGCGCTTACTCTGGCTCTTTTTTCTCCTTAAATCCTTGCTTTTGATTACTAAGCCCAGTACATAGGATCACCCAATTAAAAACACTCTCAGAGACTGCAGGGGAAAGTTGTGTTTGTGGAACCTGGGGATCAGAGTGGGGAGAAATGATCAGAAAACCAGCTCTGGGGCAGTCCATTCCCCCAAAACAGTATTAAGTGCAGCAGGGAAAACAAAATCTAAATACTGGGTAGAGAGGACTTATAGCCCCGGATGTCAATACAGAAACACTGCTACCCAGGGGTTGAATCACAAACTGACTCTTGAGAGAGAGATGGCTGCCAACAGGAAGGCAGACTGCAAGATAGTGCGTGAGTGAGAGAACGAAAGGAGAGTGTGTGGTCACACAGGGAGTGTATATTTGTGAGTTGAGGGACAGCTATACTCCTAGGGACTGTTGGGGATTGCCAGACGGGGTTCCCCTGACCGGGAAGCATCCACTGCTGCTGAAATTCCTCCCAGAGCAACCAGCTCTGACGCGGCTCTTGAAGGGGAGAGTGGCTGCTATCGGAATTCTAAAAATCCTGGGACTCTACAACAACAACACCCAGGGAACAACTGTGAACTCAGGAACACCAGACTCCAAGCAGCGTGAATACGTGGACTTGGAGGAGCTCTGCACCTTCTCACGGAAAGGTCAGATTTCACCTAGGATAAGGTGAGGTCTGTGATCCAGGCAGGAGAGAGAAACGCGCACAATGGGAGCTAGAGGATCCTGGGAAGTCTGCACCCCAAAAAATCTGCGGCCCTTGGGGAAGGGGATCCACAGGGCTGCTAACATAAGGGAACTCTAAAAAGCAACCCATAGCTGAACTGGGCACAAAAGGACAGCCTAAAAATTTTAACAGTATGCGGGATGCTTAGAGCCAGGGGGAAAAAAAGACTGCATAGACTTGTTCATACACACCTCTCTTCTCTTTCTTCACTATCCAAATTTTTTTCCCTGTCCTTTTGTTGTTGTTTGCTTGATTGTTGATTATATTGGTTTTTTTTAATGCTTGTTTGTGAGATTGTTTCGCTTTTTCTTTTTGTGTTTTTGTTTTGTTTTTGTTTGCTTTTGCTTGTTTTTCCTGGCCTCACTTGATATTAGTTGTTTGTACATTGCATTCATCTCTAGGTATTTGTTGCTTGCATTTGTTGGGATTAGCGGCTATTCTATTGAAGTTTTCTCCCCATATAAATAGTTTTTTCCCTTCTTCTTTTTCATTCTCTTTCTTTTTTCTCTTACTTTTTTTTCCTTTTCTCAATTTCATTTTTGCACTTTTTTTTTTTCTTCTTTCTTTCTTATCCACTAATTCTCTTTTCTCTGGTGGTCACCTTTATTTGGGTTTATTAATATCATGAATACATTTGTGTTCAGTGCCTTGTGCATTGTGCCTTGTTGTGTTGTATTTTGTGCCTTTATATCAACACAGGAGAGAGAGAACTACATCACCAGACACCCGGAGAAGAGAGATCATGGGGAGAGAAAAAAACAGCCCGCATATGAAAGAAAAGGAGGCCTCACCAGAAAAGGAAGTAAATGAAATAGAGGCAAGCAACCTGTCAGAGAAAAAATTCAGAGAAATAGTCATAAGGTGGCTGAAAAGAATGGAAGACAAATTCAACAATATGTGTAAGTACCAAGAGGAAATGAAGAAGAACCAAGAAATGAAAAATGACATCGCTGCTATAAAGAACTCAATAGAAAGCATCAACAGTAGACTATAAGAAGCAGAGGACTGCATCAGTGAGCTAGAAGACAAGGTAGAAAAAAATACCCAAGCAGAGCAGCATCTAGAAAAAAAATTAAAAAACAGGAGGAGAGCCTAAGGGAATTTTGGGACAACACAAAATGAAACAACATCCACATAATAGGGGAACAAGAATGAGAGGAAACTGAGCACCTCTGTTTGAAGAAATAATGACAGAAAACTTCCCTGACATAGGGAAGAAAAAACTCACACAAATCCAAGAATCTCACAGAGTCCCAAACAAAATGAACCCCAAAAGACTGATGTCAAGGCACATTATAATTAAATTTGAAAACACCAACAATAAAGTAAGAATCTTAACCTTTTGCACTCGGATGTCGAGTGTGACTCGACACGGTTAGCATTAGAATAAAGAAATCAAGAAAAAAGCAAGCGAGTGCAAAGGGTTAAAAGCAGCCAGAGAGAGACAGAAAGTTACCTAAAAAGGATCCCCCATCAGACTAGTAACTGATTTCTCAAAAGAAACACATCAGGCCACAAGGGAATGGAATGAAATATACAAAGTCATGCAAAGGAAGGGTCTGAATCCAAGAATACTGTACCCAGGAAGGCTATCAATCAAAATTGAAAGTGAAATCAGGAGCTTCACAGACAAAAAAGGACTAAGGGAGTTTATTACCACCAAACCAGCAATGTAAGAAATGCTAAAGGGTCTGCTGTAAAAAGAAGAAATATGAAGCGAAGAAGGAACACAGTGGTAAAGAATAAAAATGGTGACAAACAAGTACCTATCAATAATAACTTTAAATGTAAATGGATTAAATGCCCCAATCAAAAGACAGAGGGTAACTGAGTGGATAAGAAAACATGACCCATATATCTGCTGTCTACAGGAAATCCACCTCAGAAAAAAAGACGCACACAGACTGATGGTGAAGGGATGGAAAAAGTTTTTTCAGGTGAATGGAAATGAAAAAAACGCTGGGGTAGCAATACTTATATCTGACAAATTAGATCTCAAAGTGAAAGACATAAAAAGAGATAAGGAAGGCTAGTTCATAATACTAAAGGGAGCAATCCAACAAGAAAAAATAACTCTGGTAAACATATATGCACTCAATACAGGAGCACTCAAATACATAAAAAAAACTCCTCGAGGATATCAAGGGAGAGATTGACAGCAATACAATCATAGTAGGGGACTTTAATACCCCACTATCACCATTGGACAAATCCTCTAAACAAAAAATCAGCAAAGAAACATCAATCCTAAACAAAAAATCAGCAAAGAAACATCAAACACTAGATCAGATTGAATCAATTGACATCTTCAGAACATTTCACCCCAAAGCCACAAAATATACGTTCTTCTCAAGTGCACATGGGTCATTTTCAAAGATAGACCATATATTGGGTCTCAGGCAAAGTCTCTTCAAATTCAAGAAGATAGAAATCATATCAAGCATCTTCTCAGATCACAATGGCATAAAACTAGAAATCAACTACAATAAAAAAAATCAAAAAAAAAAAATCAAACACCTGGAGACTAAATAACATGCTATTAAACAATGATTGGGTTACCAGAGAGATCAAAGAAGAAATTAAAAACATCATGGCAACAAACGACAATGAAAACACAATAATCCAAAATCTATGCGATACAGCGAAAGCAGTCTTAAGAGGGAAGTTCATAGCTCTACAAGCCTACTGCAAAAAACAAGAAACAATGGTAATAAATTACCTAACCCTACAACTCAAAGAGTTAGAAAGAGTGCAACAAGAGAAGCCCAAAGTAAACAGAAGGAAGGAAATAGTAAAGACCAGAGCAGAGATAAATGACATAGAGACCAAAAAATAAATAAATAAAATAAAACAAAAGACAACAAAACCAAGAGCTGGTTCTTTGAAAGGATAAACAAGATTGATGAACCTCTAGCCAGGCTCACCAAGAAACAAAGAGAGAGGACCCAAATAAACAAAATCAGAAATGAAAGAGGAGAAATAACAACAGACCCCACAGAAATACAAAGAATTGTTAAAAAATACTATGAACAACTCTATTCCAACAAACTGAACAACCTGGAGGAAATAAACATATTCCTAGAAAAATACAACCTTCCAAAACTCAATCAGGAAGAATCTAAAAATCTCAATAGGCCAATAACTATGGAAGAAATTGAAGGAGTCATCAAAAAGCTTCCAGCAAACAAAGCCCGGAGCCAGACGGCTTCACAGGGGAGTTGTACCAAACATTCAAGGAAGAAATAAAACCTATCCTCCTCAGACTATTCCAAAAAATTCAAGAGGAAGGAACACTTCCAAGCTCATTCTATGAAGCCAACATCACCCTAATACCAAAACTAGATAAAGACAACACAATGAAAGAGAATTACAGGCCAATATCCCTCATAAACATAGATGCCAAAATCCTCAACAAAATTCTAGCAAATCAGATCTGGCAGTACATCAGAAAGATCATACACCATGATTAAGAAGGATTTTTCCCAGGAATGCAAGGATGGTACAATATCTGCAAATCAATAAACGTGATACATCACATAAACAAATTGAGTGATAAAAATCACATAGTCATATCAATTGATGCAGGAAAAGCATTTGACAAAATCCAACACCCTTTCTTGATAAAAACTCTCAGCAAGGTGGGAACAGAAGGATCATACCTCAACATAATACAAGCCTTATATGACAAAACTACAGCCAACATCATACTCAATGGGCAAAAACTAAAACCATTTCCCCTCAGAACAGGAACAAGACAGGGATGCCCACTCCCACCACTCCTGTTCGACATAATACTGGAAGTATTAGCCATTGCAACTAGACAAGAAGAAGAAATAAAAGGCATCCAAATTGGAAAAGAAGAAGTAAAACTGTCCTTATTCACAGATGACATGATATTGTACATTAAAAACCCTAAAGACTCCATCAAAAAATTATTAGATTTAATAAATGAATTTGGCAATGTAGCAGGATACAAAATTAATGCCAAGAAATCTATGGCATTTCTATACACCAATAGTGAACTTACAGAAAGAGAGACTAAAAAAGCAATCCCATTTACCATCCCATTTACCTAAGATACCTAGGAATAAACTTAACTAAGGAGGTTAAAGACCTATATGCGGAAAACTACAGGACACTGAAAAAAGAGATAGAGGAAGACTTAAACAGATGGAAGAACATACCATGTTCATGGATTGGTAGAATCAACATCATTAAAATATCCATACTACCCAAAGCAATCTATAGATTCAATGCACTCCCCATTAAAATACCAACGGCATATTTCACCCACCTAGAATGAACTCTCCAAAAACTCATCTGGAATTTTTAAAAAAAGACCCCGAATAGCTGCAGCAATCCTGAGAAAGAAGAACAAAGTAGGTGGGATCTCAATACCAGATTTCAAGCTGTATTACAAAGCCACTGTTCTCAAAACAGACTGGTACTGGCACAAGAACAGACATATAGACCAATGGAATAGAATAGAGAACCCAGAAATCGACCCAAACCACTATGTTCAATTAATATTTGACAAAGGAGGCATGAACATACAATGGAGTCAAGACTCTTCAATAAATGGTTTTGGCAAAATTGGACAGATACATGCAGAAAAATGAAACTAGTCCACCAACTTACACCATACACAAAAATAAACTCAAAATGGATGAAGGACTTAAATATAAGACAGGAAACCATAAAAATACTAGAGGAATCCACAATCAGCGAAATCTCAGCCATATGCCAAAGCAATTTCTTCACTGATACCGCTCCTAGGGCAATGGAAACTAAAGAGAAAATAAACAAATGGGACTACATCAAAATAAAAAGCTTTTGCACAGCAAAAGAAACCATCAACAAAACAATAAGAAAGCCCACTGTATGGGAGAACATATTTGCCAATGTTATCACCAATAAAGGTTTAATCTGCAACATTTACAGGGAACTCATACAACATAACAAAGGAAGATAAACGATCCAATAAAAAAAATGAGCAATGGATTTATATAAATACTTTTCGAAAGAAGACAAAAGGAAGGCCAAGAGACATATGAAAACATGCTCAAAGTCACTAATCATTCAAGAGATGCAAATCAAAACAACAATGTGGTACCATCTCACACCTGTCAGAATGGCTATCATCAACAAATCAACAAATGACAAGTGCTGGCCAGCATGTGGAGAAAAAGGAACCCTCGTGCACTGCTGGTGGGAATGTAGACTGGTGCAGCCACTGTGAAGAACAGTATGGAGTTTCCTCAAAAAACTAAAAATGGAACTCCCATTTGACCCAGTAATACCACTTCTAGGAATATATCCCAAGAAACTAGAAACACGAGTCAGAAAGGATATATGCACCCCTATGTTCATAGCAGCCCAATTTACAATAGCTAAGATTTAGAAACAGCCTAAATGCCCATCAGCAGATGAGTGGATTAGAAAACTATGCTACATGTACACAATGGAATACTACGCTGCTATAAAAAAGAAGGAATTCTTACCATTTGCAGCAGCATGGATGGAACTGGAGAGCATTATGCTAAGTTAAATAAGCCAGGCGATGAAAGAAAAATACCACATGATCTCACTCATTTATGGAAAATAAAGAACATTATAACCTGATGAATAAAAAGATAGATACAGAGGCAGAGAAGCATCTAACAGACTGTCAAATTACAGCGGGAAGGCTGGGGAGGATTGGGGAGGGAGGTAAGAGATCAACTGAAGGACTTGTATGCATGTACATAAGCATAACCAATGGACGCAAGACACTGGGAGCCAGGGGGGTGAGGGCATGTGCCGGGGGGTAGGGGAGGCTGGGGGACGGTCAATGGGGAAAAAAAGGAGACATATGTACTACTATTTGTAATACTTTAAACAATAAAATTAAAAAAAAGAATCATCTGTAAATTGCACCTGAGTCTTCTCTTTGTCTGTCAGCTGATTGTAGGGAAATCCCCATAAGGTCATAGGTACAAACTGGGAGGAAGAAGGTGGAAGGGCAGGAATGTGGACCACAAGCACTCGGGTCACATCATGTAACTTACCTGTACCTTCAGGGCTTGTTCAGGCCTGGTGTTGTATCTACCACTTCCATTTGATGAAATGGCTGCTGTGTGTGCCCAACCTTTTGGCTTGGTGCATCAGATAACACCTAGTCCGTGATGGACAGCTCAAGTTGCATGGGAACTTAGTGGCCCAAGGTTAAGTGTTCTGTTTCTCAAAGAGGGAATAGGTATCAACAGAGGATTGCAGGGCTTTGCTTCAAAATCCTAATGACCTGCACTGCGATGCACCTACAAGGGCCTGTCAAAGGCTCCAAACAGCATCCCTATCTGCCATGGACACTTCAAGCAGCAGTGGACCTGCTGGGCCATAAGGCACAAACGGCAGAGCAGCTTGCAAAGCAGCTTAAGCCCGTTGCAGAGCCTTCTCCTGTTCTGGGCTCCATTCAAAACTAGCAGCTTTTCATATCACTCAGCAATGGGCAGCACACCCAAATGAGCAATGTCTTGCCTTCAAAATCCAAAGAGACCCACTAGGCATTGTACCTCTTCTTTGGTTGTAGGAGGGGCAGAAAAAATACTTTCCTCACCTTAGGAAGAACATCTCCACATACCCCACACTGCTGGATCCCTAGAAATTTCACTCCAGAAATTCAGGTTGAATGTCCTCAAATTTTTTTTTCATCTTTGTTGGGTATAATTGACAAATACAATTGTAAGACATTTAAAGAGTATGTTGTGTTAGTATCACATATGTATGGAATCTGCAAGGCCCCTGAGTTCTTTTAGATTTCTTAGCCTCTAAAACACCAATGTCTTACAAAGAAGTCTAGAGTTGTTCTATTTTGGGCTCACTATGTCCAATTAGCATAATGACATCAATGTAATAGATCACTGTGATATTGTGCGGAAGGAAAAGGTGATCAAAATGCTTGTAGATTAAAGTCCACAAAGGGTTCTATATACTTGAGGTAGGACAGTGAAGGTGTATTACTGGCTTTCCCAATGGAAAGCAAACTGCCTCTGGTGATCCTTACTAACAGATGCTGAGGGAAAAAAACATTGGCTGGCTCAATATCTTCATACCAGGTACCTTGGGATATGTTAATTTTCTCAAGCAATGAAATCACATTTCGTACATCAGCTGTAACTGCTCCCGTTGCCTTTAGGGTTCCAGCTCAGTGGCCACAGTTTCCACTGTCAGGTCTGGCCTACGGAGAAGAGTGATCAGAGAGCTCCTAAGGATGCTGGTAATGCTGGCACTCCCCTCACAAAGTTATTTCTCACCGTTGTGGTAGAAGCTGTGTCTTCTGGGTCCTCCCAGGGTGGGTAAATGGGTCTTACTTAACAAACTCATTTCAATCTCCCTAAGTCTTTGAATCCTCTCCTCTATTGTAAACCATGCCAGGTTGGTATTTTCAACTCACTCACTCTGGAGCCACCTTTCGGTCCACGTTTCAGTCAACCAACCAAGTAAACTGTTAGAGCCTTTTCTAACTCCCAAGCTGCAATGGCAAATTTAGAATGTCTCCTTGGTGGGCCCACAGCAGTACATTCAAGGGAGAGTAGCAGGTGCTATATTTAGGGATTTCTGTTTCAGTGTGTTCATAGCAATATTTGTCCTGAATAAGGAGAAAGAAAATGGGGTTACAAGGTAAACTGGATTCAGATATAAACTCTAAGAATTCTTGGTACAAGTAGGATAACTGTGCTAAAAATATCATCCACCAAGTCTCCAAAAGTCCTTGGGAAGGTGACTTTGACCAAGTCGTCAGCCTTTAGTCAGGATTTGTGAAATTGAATTAACACATCCATTTTATTGAAACAGTTTTTCATTAAGTCTTCTCTCATACCTGCTTGGTTCTCTCCCTTCCAATCTTGATTTTATTTCTCCTTATTTCTTTTTTTCTTACCTTATTATTTTTTTTGAAATAGCTATTGCTTAAAGAATTAAACACGTCTGTCTTTCTGATGCCTCACAGTTTTAGATAATTCTTGTGAAATGCATTTTTGTGAGGTGCATTTTGGGAGTGATGACTAAAAATCATTTGACTCGAAGTTCTTTTCCATTGTGTGCACTTCAATCCCCAGAATATAAATCCATTTTGTAATTACTCCAATATTCTCCTCTTAGAAACTTTGCCTGACATATCATTCCATATGTTTATGAGTCTCTGAATGAAAAAGTGTTCCCTGACAACCACTGGATTTTCCCCTTTAATTTCCTTCTATGCCTTATTGTCTTATAATGTTAAACTGAAAATATATGTTGCAATATTGTGTGACATTATCAGTATTACTTAAGATTTTATATACCCATATATCAGCCAAACCTCAGATACATCTCACTATTCTCCTTTCCGTACATCTTCCTTCCTGGAAGAGCACAGGGAATAGATTCAATTTCTCCTTCGTGACAAGTTGACTTTAAGCATTCCTTACAAACTGAAGACAAGAATCAATTTGCATTTTGGTTTGAATTATTTTTAAAATGTGAGGTGGAAATGGAATTCGGCTTAACGTTTGTGCAATTAAAGGGATGGTACTAACTGCAGTGCTTTTTAGACAAAACTTATATCAGGTTTGATTTTTAAGAACAGTGTAAAGCCAAGACAGAAGACTAATTTGAAGGTTTGGCTAATAAATAACGTTGTTAGAGAAAAGGGGGTATTCTGATGATTTGTAATCCTGCAATAATGGCTTCTAAATAGTTAAGATTACTTTGAGAGATGAGCGCCTTTCCACCCTCTATGCCATATGCCAGCAGGGGACAAAAATCAATCTTGTGAGGGCTCTGATTACTTCTGCTCCAAGTTTCTTGTCAGCAGATTCAAAATGTGCAGGGCAATGAATCTTCCACAAGGTAGAGGTGCTGCCCATCAGCTGGAAATCTTTTTTTCCCAACTTCTGGTGGAATATCTGCTTGTGATAAATTAGTAGGAGAGGGGAAAATAGAAGACTATTTGGTGCAACAATTTTAATCCTGTGTTATCAGTACAGAGAGAAAGTGACACCCGTTCCTGTGGCTTTGAAATGAAAAATGTATCCTTAGAGGGTAGGAGCTTGAAAGTTAAGGAATAAATAAAATAATGATCTTTGCCATTTTAAAATCTCTGCTACTTAGCAAATGATAGAGGGAGAGGCACATTAAGGATTGATAATTCAATTAATAAGTACTAATATCTGATGCAAAATGTCTAGACTTGTATCCGCATTAAAAGCAATAAAAGAATTGAAATTTTATTATAATAAAAGATGCAGGGATATGAGCAAGGAGAGGAACAGGACAATGTGATTGATAGAATAATATACACATGCTAATCCCCTAAAGTGGGAATAGGTTACTTTACATGCCAAATAGGACTTCGCAGATATTATTAACTTACACTCCTTGATCTGATGAAATTGTCCTGGATATCCAGGTGGGCCCAATAAAATCACAAGAGTCTTTAAAGTGGAAGGGGGAGCCAGAAGAGGTCAGAGTGATGCAATGCAAGAAGAATTTGACTCACGTTTGCAAACTCTGAAGAGGGCCATGAGCCAAGGGATGCAGGTGCCCCTAGAAGCTGGAAAAGGACAGACTAGATCCTCTCAAGAGCCTGAAGAAAAGGACACAGCCCCGTGGGCACCTTGATTTTAGCCCCGCGAGACCCATGAAACTTCTGACCTATGAAACTGTAAGATAATAAATGTGTGTTCCTTTAAGTCCATAAATCTGTGTTAATTTGTTAGAGCAGCAATAGAAAGCTAATAGGGACAAGATATCAAAAAATAAAACAAGACATAAGCTTTCAAATTATATATTACAGATTTTCCATGAATTGGCATTACTGCTCACAGAAAGATAATCTGGTACAATCTTTCTGTTTATTTCTGGTTGCCTTTTAATAATTGTCAAATACATTTTGAATTATGAATGCCCTTTGACCTAGAAATTGCACTTTTAGGAATTTAATTAAATAATTAAAGGTATATAGAATGATTCTTTGCAAGAGTTTTGGAATAGCCTAAAAATGATAATAGAATAAATGTTCAACATGGTGACTTTGAATAAATTTTGGCAGAATAACATTCTATGCAGTTATTAAAAATCACTTAAATGAGCTCTAGCTGGTTTCACCCAGTGGATAGTGTTGACCCACGGACTGAAGGGTCCCAGGTTTGATTTTGGTCAAGGGCGTATACCTCAGTTGCTGACTTGATTCCCCAGCTCTGGTTGGGGTGCCTGCAGGAGGCAACCAACTGATGTGTCTCTCTCCCATTGATGTTTCTCTCTCTGTCCCTCCCCCTTCCTTCCACTCTCTCAAAAAAAAAAAGAAAGAAAGAAAGAAAAAAATCAATGGAAAAATATCATCTGGTGAGAATTAACAACAACGAAAAAATCAATTAAATGAGAAATTGTTGAAGTTATAAAGGAATTATGTTGAGTTAAACAGGATACAAAATACTATGGATGGTGTGACAATATCTATATCTATCTATGTATATATATAAAGAGCCAGGGTCCGTAACGACCGAAGGCTTGACCAAACACCAGAAGTCAGTCCTGCAGTCGGTGCTGGGCTGCCATGGTGACCCAGCACTGACTGCCACCAGTGTGGGTGTGGTGACCCAGCACTGACTGCTGAGGGGGCTGTGGATCAGGCCCAGAGAGAGGCCCGAAGAGAGAGGCAGGGTCTGATCCACAGCTTCCGTGGCAGCTGTTGATCAGCCATTGCCTCTTTCTTTCTCTCCAGGCTTCGCCAACAGCCACGCCTCTGTTTCTCTCCAGGCCTCCGCAGGGGCTGCTGATCAGCCCTGCCTCTCTGATCAGGCCCAGAGATAGTCCCGGAGATGCTGACTGGCATGGAAACTGACCAATCAGAACCAAATTGGCCAGCAGGGAAGGGCAGTTGGAGGTGAGATCAGGCTGCAGGGGAGGGCAGTTAGGGGTAATCAGGTGAGCAGGCAGAGGCAGTTAGGAATGATCAGGCCAGCAGGGGAGGGCAGTTGGGGGTGAGATCAGGCTGGCAGGAGAGGACCATTGGGAGCGAGATCAGGCCGGCAGGGGAGGGCAGTTAGGGGCAATCAGGTGAGCAGGCAGAGGCAGTTAGGGGCAATGAGGCAGGCAGGCAGGTGGGTGAGTGGTTAGGAGCCAGTGGTCCCAGATTGAAATGGGGCCTAAACTGGCAGTCATACATCCCCCAAGGGGTCCCCAATTGGAGAGGGTACCGACTGGGCTGAGGGAACCCCCCCCCCCCCGCTCTGTGCAAAAATTTTGTGCACCGGGCCACTAGTTGCTATATAATATGGGATATGCTATTGATATGATATATCTACAACCACACCAATACTTTATATCAATTTTTCATATACTTCACCAAATATATACATGAGTTCTGGGTGTTGATATGTTTTTATTCTACTCTTGGATTTCAAAAACCACAAAAAAGTATCTTTAGATATAAATGTTTTTCTGCCTATATACATGGGTGTGTGTGTGTGAAATGTTATTTTTATCACTTCTAACCAAATGGTAGAAGTACAAGATGTGCAATTGTCCATATTTTTAAGCTCTCCTCTATACAACATTGTAAAGTTTAACTCATTCTGAAAAGAGAAAAAGCTCTGTCTCTACTAAACACCAAAACAGCACAAGGCTAGAGTGAATCGTGTGGTTTGTTTTCTGTCACTTGAACCCAACATCAGCTACCAAACAATATCCACCTTCAGTTACAGGGGGTGTAAAATAATACAATATTTCCAGAAAACAATTGGGTGAAATATATCAAAAGCCTTGAAAAAGTATTCCCTTTGAACCAGTAATGCCATTTCTAGGAATCTAATAGGCAATGATTATTACAAATGAGATTATTCATTAAAGGCTTACTGAACTTATGTAGAGGAAAACAAGGAAACAACCGTAATGCCCAATAAGAGGGGAATTGGGCAGTAATTCAAAATATTGTTTTCAAAGAATATTTAATTATATGGAAAAATGTGTTCAATATGTTCCTAAATGAATAAAAGCAAACTGCAAAACTGAATATACAATATGATTCCAATTTAGAAAGTAGAAAGGAAAATATACCAAATGTTAAGGCCAGTTATCGCTCTGGTTAGTGGAACTGGGTTTTAGATTTTTTAACTATGTGTGTATTTGTGTGTGTGCATTTGCATGTGTAGTTGTTTTTCTGTGTGTGCTGGGGTTTCCATTTATTCTATCATGTGCGTATAACTTTTCAAATTCAGAAGACAATTTTTGCCACTCAGATCACACCATACTTGTACTCTGTGAAGCAGCTCAGAGTCAGACCATCTAAAACTACTTGAAATAAATGGAAATCATGGTGTTCCCTCTTCTGCTGGCCCATCTGCCTTGCCAGTTCCTGAAATGTGGTTCTCTTTAGTGACCATGACTTGAGAAGCTCTCCCAGAATCTGCTTGTTTAGGAACGCCGGTGAAAGACCAGGGCCCTGTCCCAGGAGGTGCGTCCTTCCCTCTGCTGCATCTGACACCTCACCCAGCAGAGCACCACCAGCCGCTGTTAGAGCTCACAGGGAGCGCACACTTCGCAGCACTGCATAGCGAGGGTTTGCCCCGGACCTTGTACTGACTCCTAGAAACAAGCCATTCCACAAGAGAGCACAGGGCACAATCAGCTCCTGACTGGAGAAACCTCAATTCAAAATACATTTGTCCCAGGACTGGCTCTCTCCTGTGGCCCATATGAGCAACTATCTATGTTACAGCATATCAGGACGCATCCGGGCAGCCCTTTCGAAAGGACTAGGGGATTAAGAGCCTTGGGAAAGTCTTCTCTCCTCTTTGAGAGGCAGGGGCTGCCTCGTTCACTAGGGCTCCTCCCAGCCTCCAGCACAAACCCTTGCACACGGTCAGTAGTCAGTATTTTTAATTACTCGAGTGATAAGTTATACTTTGTAAAGAATCATTTTCAGAGTTCATAATGACCATTTCCGGTGTGTACATATGTGTGCGTGGAGCGATGACGTTGCTTTTATTGCAATGGTTGTACAAAACGGAAAAAAAAAAGTAATAGTGTCTCCCTTTTTCGAGGGTTTACTGGGCCTCAGATAAAAGGGAAGAAATAATTCCATCTCATTCTAAGGAAACTACAGAGTCTTTCAGTTCAAGAGATCAAAGCTGCATTAACTCTTCCAGTTACTGCCATTTGCCATTTTCTATCATTTAGTGCTCTGCAAAAGGTAATCTACTAAATAGTACCCAAGTGGCCTGGCAATTTATTAAGTGAGCAATTTGTTCTTTTCTCACTACTGAGATCAAACCATTCACCATTCAAATTCTTCACATTCCTCAGAGATAACAAGATGGGAAAATATCCTTGTCTTACAGATGTGGAAACTAAGATTTCGTCTTGAATCACATCAGCAGAAGGGGGTGGGGAGAAAAGTGATTTTCCACTGCTTACTCAAATTCTCTAGTACACATTGACCTTTCCCTAAATTTAGAATTCAGTTATTTAAGCTTTTCAGAGCCCCCAGAAAAGGTCGTAGCATTCTCTTTTACTGAATCTGTGTGAAAGAGGAGCTTCTTTGGGGGCTCCAGTAAAAGCGGCTATCTGTGGCATTCTGAGAGACAGAGCATAGTTAGAGATGGGTAAGAAAATGGACTAATTCAGTCAAAGTAATAAACAGGAAATAGTAAGTCAGAAAGTCTCATGAGGCAAGAAAGAGTGAAGATTTAAAGATATTTATTCTTTACCAACAATTTTCAAAAGTCAATATTTACGCTGAAATCATACCGATGCTAAAACCATTTTTCCCCCCCAGAGTTTATCTGTGCCTCCCGTGTTGTTCACATTAGGGGAGAGTTATCAACCTCACCCATCCCCCACCTCTGGTTAGACTGAGGTCCCCTGGCCCACACGGCCTCCCAAACCAAGGTGCCTCTCGCTGCAAACTGTGAAGGAGTGGCTGTCCACAGAGCAGGACACAGCAGAGCTCCTGGGCTGCTTCTCCATCCGGTCAAGGGCTCCCAGGGGCCCTTTTGCTTCATGAAAACAGCAGCAGTAAGAACTGCAATGTGATTTCAAGCTTCATAACATACATTCTCTCATTTGATTACCATGGAAAATTCTACAACATGGGTATGAGCATCTCTATAGAATGCATGAAAAGAATGAAGCACAAAGAACTAAATAATGTGCCCAAGTCCACACAGTGAGTAAATGGTGGAGTGTAGTTTTAAACCCAGGCATGTGAAATTCCAACACTTCTCTTTCTACAGGGAATGGTGCCTCTGTGCTGGGCTCTACTGCTTGGAATCTTCCAGTAAAAGGCTGAAAATTTTCCCAGGAACTTAATTGCATTTTACCCTATTTTTCAAAAAAGTGTGAACGTGTGCCGGAACCATTCCATGGGTTGTTCTTGCCCAGACACAACGCAAGTCTTCCCAAACTAACCAAATCACGTCCAAAATATGACTTAGGCCCACAACATGGAGCAGCAAAACTGATATTTTCTTAATGCCAGAATCAGAAAATACATTACTATTTTACCTCTAAGCATCAGGGAACTATGTCCCTAGCCCCTAGAAGATATACTAGCATACAATCTGCATTCAATGGATACCATGTTGAGGGTATAATTTTGTAAATAAAATACACCAAAAGTAATATGAAAATGTATACTGTCTATGATTATGCCCTTAAATAACTTGGTATTCATCAAAAAAGCTTAACTTGATCCCAGAATTATATCTAAATTCTCAACAAATTGTTAATTAGAATTGAGCATGCCAGAGTAACCAGTAACCCAGTGGCTGTAGAATAAAGCATATCAATAGTAGACCAAAGATTATTATATCCATTATCTGGACCATGCCCAGGGCTCCATGAAATTCCCAGACACGTGTGTAAAATATACTTTTAGTAGTTATCCCTGGGTGTTTCAGTCGTATTATTTATTTTTACCTTCTAGTTATTTCTATATCTTAACAACAAACCTATGTGACTTTTGTAATAAAAAATTTAAGATACCAACTTTCAGAAAAATATCCTTCTAAATATATAGAAACACTATTTTCCAGGCACTATACTGTGCGTTTCACATGCAATAACTTATTTAATGCTCACAATAACCCAGTGAAGAGGATAGTGTTATCCTCATTTTCCTAATGAGGAAACTGAGGCATGGCATGGTAAATAAGTTGTTCAAACACACTTAGTTAAGTGGAGAAGCCAACATTGAAAAAGGCAGTCTCACTCCAAAATTTACATTCCTAACCATAGCATTATTTCACTACACAATGAATAGATTTAAGTGATGTAGCAATTGATATAATACTCAGAGCACAATTAAAATCATTAAAAATAACAAACAAAAAGGTTATAAATAAAAAACAGTGGAAATGGGAAAAGTCATCAAAATATTAGTGATGATTGTTTTTCGGGGGTACGATCAGGAATGCTTCTTCTTATCTAAAAATCTATGCTTTCTAATATTTATTTAATGATAGTATGTCTTTTACATTATTTTATTCTTTTAAAAAATCTAACACAACTCTATATAATCCTATACATAAAAGCCCAGTGACCATAATGGCAAAACTACCAGAACAATTGGTGGACCAGTCACTATGAGGTGCACTGACCACCTCTTGGTCCCTTTCCCCATCCGGCAGGCTCCCATCGCCCTATGGCGAACGGGGACCCAGGGGTTGGTGGTAGGGGATGCGGACAGCACCAGGCCAAGGCCCCCACCCTGCTGGTCACCCCACACACAGAGGGAGACCCGCAGCAGGAGTGGGGCCACAAGCGGGCGGTACTGGCCAACCTCTCGGTCCCTCTGCCATCAAGCTCCAATCGCCCAATGGCAAACTGGGAACCCAGGTGGGTGCCAGCAGGTGGCAGGACTGGCTTCTAGCAACCGGGGAAGATGGCCCTGATCACAGGTTAGGCCTAGGGACTGTACCCGTGCATGAATTTTATGCGCCGGGCCTCTAGTTAATAATAAAAAACTATAATATGGCCCTAACCCGCTTGGCTCAGTTGTTTGGAGTACTGCCCTATACACAGAAAGGTGGTGGGTTTGATTCCTAGTCAAGGCATGTGCAGGAGGCAACTGCTCTCTCTCTCTCTCTCTCTCTCTCTCTCTCTCTCTCTCTCCTTTTTTCTCTCTTTAAAATCACTAAACATATCCTCAAGGATGAAGATGAAAAAATCAACTATAATATGGAAGGGACCAAGATCACACTCTCAAGAAAACATACAAATATTAGAGACAAATCTTCTGAAGAGCTTCAAATTTAAATTCTAGAAGCCAAGCATGCCCTTTTGAAAGTGAGAAGAAAGAGTGTACTGTTTCCACACCAGACTGTAAACTTCTTGAAGTTGGGATCATATCTCTTACTCATTTTTATTGTTTGGTGTTAATGCCTACTGAAAAGCTATGAATCAGATGGTCATCCTGCTGTTAAAAATTGATTTGTTATTTATCATATATTTTTCCTGGGTGGCTAGACTTAAGCAGAAGGTGATAAAGGGGGACAAATAACCTAGCAATGTCAAACAGGTACCCAGGGAAAACCAATATATGCTTCTGTGTCAACAATTTTATTTTTTATTTGATTTTTTTTAAATATATTTTATTGATTTTTTACAGAGAGGAAGGGAGAGGGATAGAGAGCTAGAAACATCGATGAGAGAGAAACATCGACCAGTTGCCTCCTGCACACCCCCTACTGGGGATGTGCCCGCAACCAATGTACATGCCCTTGACCGGAATCGAACCTGGGACCCCTCACTCCGCAGACCGACGCTCTATCCACTGAGCCAAACCGGTTTCAGCTGTGTCAACAATTTTAAATATGTGCCATTGGCCATCTGAATGTTTAAGTTTCACTTCCTAATTTCACCTTTGCCTTGGATTCAAGCGCCTTCTTGTGCCCTGCTAGTGTGGCTCAGCAGTTGAGTGCTGACCTATGAACCAGGAAGTCATGGTTCAATTCCTGGTCAAGGCACATGCCAGGGTTATGGGTTTGATCCCCAGTGGGGGTCGGGTATGTGCAGTAGGCAGCCAACCAATGATCTCTCTCATCATTGATGTTTCTATCTCTGTCTCCCTCTCCCTTCCTCTCTGAAATATATATATATATATATATATATATATATATATATATATATATATATATATATATAATTTTTTTTTATTTTTTAAAGAACTAGTCTCTGCCAAAGCTGAAATCATAGTGTTAACAGTTGAAACTGGAGTTTCAGAGTTCTTCAACATAATTCACCCCAAAATATTATGTTGAATGTCTCCAGCGAATTTTCAGGTTAGAAGGAAATGAGTGGGGGGGGGGGGGGAGGAGTTCTTTTAACAGCCTAGACAGACATCTGACCAGCAGTAAAAGGGTTGTCTGGGCATAAGTCATGAGGCCTATGGAGGCCAATGAGTTGAAGAACATATATCAGATAAGCTGCTCCAAGTTCATAACTCTTCTCCCTGATCTATACCACCTGGATATATTTCACTGTTTGTAAAAACAAAACCATAGGTTTTTAAAAATTGTATACAGGTAAGAAGGAAAATTCTGATAGTTCTCAGTTGCTTTCCATGTTCCAGAAATAATTATTAAATATTTATAAACAAAACCTTTCTCTTCATGATATAGAGAACAACACTAACATTCAGAATAATTAAGTAATAACACAATATTTTAATTTACCAAGGGTGTTGAACCAGATTTCTGTTCCAAGGCCTGTATTCTCTCCCCTTAAACCGTTTGAGATATTTAAGATTAATATGATCAGACCATGTAAGCTGTGCTTCAGCAAATAGGAACACATCAAACCCTAAGATTATCAATTACCAATGGTTCCAATGCATTTGCTTTGGAGGTGTGGCGTGCGGTTGGATTCTTTGGAGTCTGTGATCACTTCAAGCTGGCATTGTTAGCAGTAGACCAGATTAAGCACTCCCGTTCTTGAACAACTGTCATTCTCACTTCAAGGCACAGGTTTATCAAGCCTCACATCCCTTTCCCTTCAGTCTCTGTTAGAGCCTAAGCATCCAACACCAGCCATCATCACATCATGTGCATAATTATAAACTAGCTTTACCTGCCCCCCTTTCTATATAATCATAACTTTCCACTCAGCCATAGGAGACCATTGTCCCTTATCACCAAGCTCCCTGTAACCTCTTCTCTGATTGTTCCCTTCATGCTCTTGATCTGATCGGGACCACAGGCCCCCTAAAGACACTACTCTCTTGCTTCTCTTATTGCATAATGGACTTTCTCCTACATCTTGTACTCCTTGAGGCCCATCTTCCATGTCTTGTTGCTATTTCTAAATTGTCTCTTTTTCAAGACTCCTGCTACCTTGGAGTTCAGATTATTAGATTTTTCCAACCCTTATTCTTTCTCTCATCTACCTAGCTTCTGGTCTTTCCCCCTACCTCACTGAGAGCTCTAACTTCTGAATCCCTATCTACCTTACTCACCATGTTTTGATGACTTCAACTTGCATTCAGATGAATCATCAAATACATGTCCTCTCTGTTCTCTCAGTTAAGTGACCTCTTAAACTCTTCCAACCATCACTTCCACCATTCAACCTCTGCCACAGGGTCACACCAAGGATCTCATCATCATCACTAATGGCATCTCAGTTTTAAACATACTGTCTGACAATCATTTTCTACCATTGTATAGTTTAGCTAATTTATGCTAATGCTCTAATAATTCTATGACTTTACTGAGAATTTCCTCTACCACTCATTTCATTCTCCATATTGCCACTGATCTTCACAATTTCTCCCAAATCCAGTCCAGATTACATTGTCATCCTAATCATCCCTTTGTGAGCATCCTTCATTGCCTTGCCCCAATCTTCCCCTATATAGCAATCATCTGGCAATACACCAACCCTGATTAGACTCATTTATTCAGTGTCTGCAAACAAACAGTTGAGTATTATTGGAGAAAATCATGTATTCATATTTACTGGATTCCCTTCAAATATATGGATCACAAGTCTCAATTTAGCACTCAAAAATACATGATGATCTTATTTTGTTTGCCTATTAAATTCAATTTTCCCCTCTTCAAAATGTTTTATGCCCCCACTCTACTCAAATCCTCCACTAATATTCCCCTTACCTTTCACTCTTTTGCTACCTACCCATGGAAAAGATAAATGCAATAAGAAGTACTGCATATTTCCATTACCAATTCCAATAACCTACCTGCATCTGTAATTACATAATCTAGCTTTCCTTCTGTGCAGATGTCAGCAATCTCTCCATTCTTATCTAATACCAACTGTTCTACTTGTGATCTGAATCCAAGCTCCTTTCATTTTCGAAGAGTTTTACTCTATATGCATTATTTGTCTCTACTGCATCATAAATTTTTCCTCTCTGATTATTCTAATAGACATACAATTATACCTTAACATCAACTCTCTTTTTCAAAAGGGAAAGAATGTCTTTCTTGAACCCATTTAATTATCTCATTTCTGTTGCATTCCTCTGCTCCCCATTGCAGCAAGCCTAATTTTTTTAAATTGTTTATATTCGTCACCTCCAATTCTAACTTCCCAATCTCTTCTCAAGGCACTGAATCGTTCCTATCACTCCTCTAAGGGAATCAGATCTTCAGTGATAGACAATGCCTATTTTAAGTACTGCTTTGTCTAGGATTTAATGACACCACACTTGCCTGATTTTTCTCCATCTTTACTAATTACCCCTCAATCTGCTTTGCTAACTTCTCTGTTCTGCAAAATCTCTCTTGATAGAGTATCAGAGTTCTATTCTTGGTTCTCTCTTCTGTAATTACAGTTTCTCAGATGATCCAAACAAGTCAAATACCATCTATCTACTAATAAAATTTAATTTGTATCCCATGTCAAGACCTCTTCCTGAGCTCCAAACGCCTAGATCCAGCTGCCTCCTTGACATCGCACTTGGCTCTCCAACAGGCATCTCCTATTTAACAGTGGCTAAACACAACTGTTGCTTTTCCAAAAAATATACTTCTGCTCTCCCAGGCCTTTTTCATCTCAGTAAATGGCACCACCATCTATTCAGTGGCTCAAAACTTAAAAATTAATCTTGAATTCTTTCTTACTCTCACCACACTTATATCCAATCTATCAGTAAACTCTTTGTCCTGCCTTCTCAAATACATCTTAAATTTGACCAATTCTCAACGTGTCCATGAGAACAACTGTTTCAAGTATCTTGTCTGAACTATGTCTTCTATGGTCTATTATTTTGTGCCTCTGCCACCACCCAAGTCTTTATAGTCCAGCCTTCACCACGCAGTGAGTGAGGTATCAAAAGCACAATTCGCGTCATGTCACTGGGCTCCCACCTTCACGGGGTCTATCACACCTACTTGCCTCTGCTCAACTCCTTCCTGTGCCCTCACATTATACTTAAATAAAATCAAAACATCACTATGGCCTATAGGGCTCTACATGATCTATATGATCTGGTCCTTGCCTGTTTCTCATTTCCTCCCAGTCTTCCCCTTGGTTACTCATTGCATGCCACACTGGTATTCTTTAAATACCCCAAATCAGGCTCTTCCCTATCTCAGTGTCCTTACGGTACATTTTCTCTTTCCTTTGTCTGAAATGTTTTCCACTAAATCCTTACAAGGCTGTCTGCCTCATAGTAGTTGTCAGGATTTTACTTACCTATGTCTATTGTTTTTCTCCCCCACTAAAACATGCATTCCATGAAGCCAGGAATGTTTTCCTAAGCATTGTTGTATTCCCATGCCCTAGAATAGTGTCTAGCATTTAGATGCCACAAATTTTTTTCCCCCACTGGATTCAGGGGAACATTTGTCTCTATTTCAAAAGAAAATAAATGAATTATTTCAATAAGGTTGTAGGATTAAAAACTATGGTGATAACAGATGATTAACCAAGAGAAATATGGGACAGATTGTTCAAGAAGAAAAAGAAGAGTGATTATGGTCATTGCAGATAATTAGTCTTGTTTGAATATGGTCATAAACAGAAAATACACTTACAGTTTAGAGATGTGCTGAGCCAAATAAAACAGTATGCCATGTTATTGAAGTTAGACACACAGGAGACTGGTAAGTAAAGGAACATATGTGTTTTAATATAGAGCTTTCGAAAAGTTCTGTAAGTAAAAAGAGTCATTAAGAAAGGTATATGCCAGGGATAAGATTATAACCACACAAATACCACAGGTGCCTTTGGAATATAGTTATCTGAAAGAAATTACCATTTTAAGACCTAAAAATAGGGATGTTACTTAGCCTGAAGTTACTCTACAGTTTCATGTTCATATAGCTTAAGAAATCTCTAACTCTTTCTCTTCCTAAAATATAGGTAATATGAAAGTCCACATAAGCATAACCCATGGACACAGACAGTGGGGGGTGGGCGGTGAGGGCATGTGCTGGGACATGGGAGAGGTCAATGGGGGGGAAAAGGAGACATATGTAATACTTTAAACAATAAAGAATTTAAATTAAAAAGAAAAAGGAAGTCCCATGAGAGTCCCAGAGAAGGAGAAAGTTAACGTCTCCTTATTTGAACTGCAAGGTACTGATCAGTTAGTTTATTAATAATCAGGTAATTGAGCAGGGTTTCTGACTAAAATGAAAAGTAGAAATAACCATCAGAACAATTTTAAGAACCATCTCTTAGCTTTATAAACTAATCCTCCTCTAATGGCCCTTTTTAATGTAATTTATAGTTTTATCATTACCCTTTTTGTATTAGTAATTATTTCTAAAATACCAAAGAACCATCTTTTTTCAAGGTCCTTCCCTCAGTCTGATTTACAACCCAGCTCAAGTTGGACTCTGTCTTTCTGAGGTTTGACATTTCAAAATATTTATTGCTCTTTTACATTAATGCCTTTCTCATGAATCTGAAGGTGACCGTTACTACTTTCATCGTGTTGTAATTAAATGGGTCAACTATTGCTTTATTATTTGCACTATTTGTCTGCACAGCACATTAAAACTTTCAGATGAGAAAGTGATATTGAGCACTTTGTGAACTATAACAAACAAATATTTCCGAAAATATAGGGTCCTCTTGATGCATTGCTAAAGGAGCTGTTCCAAGCGAAAGCACAAAATCTTTAATATTTTATTGATCAGATCTAAACCTTCTGCCCAAAGTGGCAATTAAATTTCAATTAAACTGACTGAAAGCATCATATTAAATTTCAGCACTTTACGAGCTATCAGATAATGCTGCAGGACAAATCTTTAGTATGATCACACTCTTTTCAAATTATATTATCCTGTTCATTCACAATAAAAGTGACAGTTTTAGGTATACTTTCAATATTTCTTGAATATAAACCCTCTAATGAACACATTTTATTGCCTTTAAATCAATTATTATTGGATATTTTAATAAAGTGAATTGAGCACTTTGTTTTACACACTGCTTAGAAGTTATTATATTTTGCAGTCTGTACAGCAAAGGAATGAATGAGAGAGAGAGAAATGGCCAAATAGCTGACAGTATAGGAGAAATGGAATGAGCCATTTATAAAGAGGTGGACTTCCTGTCTCACTCTATAACCCTTAATGATACCTGCTAATTAGCATCTGATTAATGTTTTTTGCTTTTTGAATTTAGATCCAAGTTCTAGAAGTTGCTCTTATACCAGAGGAAGATGTTAGAAATCACAAAACCATATGTGAATGTAATCTTATGTATATTTTGAAAATCAGGCACATTAGGTTTTTGTTTATTTAATTCTGTCTCCTTTGCCCTTTGAATTTACAATTTATAATTCTAAATTCAAGTTTTCAGAACAAAGTTTATGTTAAATGTTGACCCACATTGTGCCCACCTGAGTGATATAAATGGAATCTTCATTGGATCTTCACTTTGGCCATGAAAACACAGACTCCAGACTTTAGCATACAGATGAGTTGGTTAGTATTGAGGACCAAGATATCGAAGATGAATGCTTCAGCTCTGTGCTGTCCAGAACATTCATCACATACTTGAAACATCACTTCATAGTCTATTTATTTATTTTTAAGATTTTTTCTTATTAATATTTAGGGAGAAAGTCGGCAAGAGGGGGAGAGAAACATTGATGTGAGAGGGAAGCATCAATCGGCTGCCTCCTGCACACCCCCTATCTAGGATCAAGCCTGCAACCCAGGCATGTGCACTGACTGGGAACTGAGCCAGAAACCTTTTGGTGCGTGGGAGACGATGCCCTTCTGAGTCACACTGGCCAGGGTATATTCACTTTATATAAAGCTCAACGTACTGGTCCCATTTCATGCACATATGTAGACCATTAACGTACAAACCAAACCAACGTAGCATAAAAACGTGCTCAGAGAGAGAAGACTGATCAAGAACCCAGCCACATATAAGGATTTTGCTCTATTTTGTGAATATAGAAATGCCTTTATTGCTGTAATAACCTCGGTATAATTCATTGGAGTGGATTAAATTAAAATTTAGATGAAAATCATGGTTTCTTATTAAAATGATTCAATTAGATTATGGTCCCTGAATTTGAGTAATTGAGTCTCAGGGCGACAAGGGACTTGAAGAAGTCATTAGAACTATCCCTCTGTGTTGAGCTGGATTAAGGGACCAACAGCAAGGCTGTTCGTGGACCTGGCATCCATCTCTAAAGTATGCAAGAACATCATTTCAATAAATATGGAGTCAATAAACTCTCCTTTCCCCATGCAATTCATATACGAAGTAAACTGCAAATTGCCCAACTCCTGCTGACTTAGACTGCATCTCCAAGTCACAATTTTTAAAATATCCCTTCCTCCCTCTATTTCTGTTTTGTTTGTTCATCTATTTTGTTCTTTAGATTCCACATATAATTGAAATCATATGGTACTTGTATTTCTCTGTCTGACTTAGCATAATACCCTATAAATCCATCCATGTTATCGCAAATGGTAAGATTTCATTCTTCTTTATAGCTGAGTAACATTCCTTTGTATATATGTACCATCTCTTTTTTAAAAATAAAATTTCATTGATTTCAGAGAAGAGGGGAGAGGAAGAAGAGATAGAAACATCAATGATGAGAGTGAATCACTGATAGGCTGCATCCTGCACACCACACACTGGGGATCAAGCCCGCAACCCGGGCATGTGCCCTGACCAGGAACCAAACCATGATCTCCTGGTTCATAGGTGGACACTCAACCACTGAGCCATGCTGGCCAGGCTGTACCACCTCTTCTTTATCCACTTGACTATCCATGGGCATTTAGGTTGCTTTTGTTTCTTGGCTATTGTAAATACCAGGTGTACCGGTTAATAATGCAGATTTTGTAATCAAAGAAAACACGATAATTTCAAAAGAAACATCAAAAGTGCTTTATTCAAAGTAATGTCCATCGCTAGCTACACGTTTCTCCCATCTTTCAGGTAATTTGTGGATATCGTCCCAATAGGACTTTTCTTGTTTTGAGGCAAACCACTCAGAGACCCAATTTCCCACTTCTTTGTACGTTTTGAAGTGCTGCTCAGAAAGTGCATGTACCATTGATCAGAACAAGTGATAATCTGAAGGAGCAAGAATACAGCGGGTGGGTTAATACTTCCCAGGGAAGATCTTTTAACGTGTCTTTAACTGGTTTTGAAGTGTGTGATGGTCCATCATCATGAAGCAAAATTACTTTGCTGTGTCTTCTGGCACATTCTGGTCGTTTCACGATCAAAGCATGGTTCAAATTGATTATTTGTTGTGGGTAGTGATCAGTATAAATGGTTTCACCTGGTTTTAGAAGCTCATAATACACCACACCTTCCTGATCCCACCAAACGCAGAGCATTGTCTTCTTTCTGAAGCGATTTGGCCTTGCAGTCAATGTTGATGGTTGACCTGGGTTAACCCATGATTTTGTGCATTTGGGATTCTCAAAATAAATCCACTTTTCATTGCCAGTCATAGTTCAATGCAAAAATGCAAAAAAAGACTTTCTTTCGTGCCATTGAAGCAACATTTTACTGATGATTTTTCATTTTTCCATTTCTCTTTCGTTCAGTTGATGTGGCACCCATTTTCCTTCCTTTAAAATCTTTCCCATTGCTTGTAAACAATCGAAAATTGTTTGCTGAGCAACGTTTAATCTTTCTGCAAGTTGTTTTTGAGTTTGACACATAATTGTTGGTCTTCAAATTTTTTTGGTTGACCTGGACGTTCTTTGTCTTTCACATAGAAATCATCACTTTTAAAGCGTTTAAACCAGCGTTCACAAGTATCTTGAAATGGGGCATGTTCACCTTAAGCTTCCCGAAGTAACTTTCAGCAGCACTTTTCTTCAAAATAAAGTAATGAATTAAAACTTTCCACAAATGCTCTTTTTTGGCACGAAATTAGACATTTTTAAGCGTAAAAATATCTATGATGTTAACACCTTCAGAAAATTTGACATATGAAGTTTTGAAGTTTGCAAAATACAACAAAATAGCATACATATCAAATCACATATATATCAACATATGTGTAACTCCATCTATTGAAAAAAATCTGCATTATTAACCAATACACCCTTGCAATAAACATAGGGGTGCATATATCTTTTAGAATTAGTGTTTTGGATTTATTTGGATAAATACCCAGAGTTTAATTGCTGGATCATAGATAGTTCTAATTTTAATTTTTTTGAGGAAACTCCATACTGTTTTCCATAGTGGCTGTACCAATTTACAATTGCACCATTTGTTGCACAAGGGTTACCTTTTCTCCACATCCTTAATTTGTTGATTTATTAATGATGGTCATTCTGACAGGTGTTAGGTGATATCTCCTTTTGGTATTAATTTGAATTTCTCTGATAATTAGTGACGCTGAGAATTTTTTCATATGTGTATTGGCCAAATGATGACCTAAATTGGTTTATCAAAAACTTAGGCCCCAGAATTTAAAATTATCAAGAAGACTATTTAAAATATAGATTTACATCCATAACTGCAAATAATGACTTTCACCTTATTTATGCAACAAACTTTTCTTGAACACCTACAATGGGGCAAACAGTATTCTGGGCCCAGGAGATAGCAGTGAACACAAAGAGAAATCCCTGCATTCGTGGGGAAAGGGATAAGATGTGCTATAAACTAAGTAAGTAAATAATATAGAGTACTCAAAGGTAATATGAGAAAAAACGAAACAGTGAAGAGAGATGAGGAATGCCAGAAAAAGGTTTATATTTTTTAAAATCATAGTTAAAATCATACAATATTATATTAGTTTCAAGTGTACACATATTGATTAGACATTTATATAAATTACTAGTGGCCCGGTGCACAAAATTCATGCACAAGGGTGGGGGGTGTCCCTCAGCCCAGCCTGCACCCTCTCCAATCTGGGAACCCTCAGGGGATGTCCAACTGCTGGCCTTCTTGCCCCCAACTGCCCCCCCTTGCCAGCCTGATCGCCCCCAACTGCCTCCCCCACTGGCCTGATGACCCCCAACTTCCCCAACTGCCAGCCAGATCACCCCCAACTGCCTCCCACTGCCAGCCTGCTCACCCCCACAGCCCTCCCTGCCAACCTGCTCACCCCCAACTGGCCCCCTTGCCAGCCTGCTCGCCCCCAACTGTCCTCCCCTCCTGGCCTGATCTCCCCTAACCACCTCGGCCTCAGCCCCACCACCATGGCTTTGTACGAAAGGACGTCCAGAAGGTCTCCCGGTCTAATTAGCATATTACCCTTTTATTAGTATAGATGAAGTGATCACCTAATACCCACCTGATCATCAAATACCTACCTGATACCATACAGTTATTGCAACATCATCCATTAGTCCCTCTGCTATACTTTATATGCCCATAACTATTTTTATAACTGGAAATTGATACTTCTTAATTTCTTTCAACCATTTTTACTCATTTCCTCAACCCCTCTCCCCTCCAGCAACCACCAGTCTATTCTCTGTATCTATAAGTTTTCTGCTTTATCTGTTTGTTTTATTTTTAAAATACTATATATCAGTGTAATCATATGGTATTTATCTTTCCTTGTCTGACTTATTTCACTTATCATAATAGCCTCTATGTCCATCCATGTTGCTGCAAATAGCAAGATATCATTTATTTAATACTAGAGGCCTGGTGCATGAAATTCATGCACAGGGAGTGGGGGTCCCTCAGCTCAGCATGCACCCTCTCCAATCTGGGACCCCTTGAGGGATGTACAACTGCCCATTTAACGGGCAGTCGGACATCCCTCTCACAATTCAGGACTGCTGGCTCCCAACTGCTTGCCTGCCTGCCTTCCTGATTGCCCCTAACCGCTTCTGCCTGCCAGCCTGATCACCCCCTAACCACTCCCCTGCCAGCCTGATTGATGCCTAACTGCTCCCCTGCCAGCCTGTTTGCCCCTACCTGCCCTCCCCTGCAGGCCTGGTCACCCCTAACTGCCTTCCCCTGCAGGTCTGGGTCCACCACAACTGCCCTTCCCTGCAGGCCTGGTCGCCCCCAACTTCCCTCCTCTGCTGGCTTGGTCACCCCTAACTGCCCTCCCTTGCAGGCCTGGTCCCTCCCAACTGCCATCCCCTGCTGGCCTGATCGCCCACAACTGCCCTCCTTTGCAGGCCTGGTCCCTCCCAACTGCCCTCCCCTGCTGGCCATCTTGTGGTGGCCATCTTGTGTCCACATGGGGGAAGCCATCTTTGACCACATGGGGGCAGCCATCTTGTGTTGGAGTGATGGTCAATTTGCATATTACTCTAGATAGGATTTTTTTATTGACTTCAGAGAGGAAGGAAGAGTGAGAGAAACATAGAAACATCAAGATGAGAGAGAATCATTGATTAGCTGCCTCTTGTATGCTACACACTGGGGATCCAGCTTGCAACCCTGGCATGTGCCCTGATTGGAAATCACACCCTGACCTCCTGGTTCATAGGTCGATGCTCAACCATTCAGCCATACCGGCTAGGCAGGATATATTGTTTATGGCTGAATAATATTCCATTCTCTATATGTACCACATCTAAATAAGATGATTAGGGAAGACCTAACTGAGACAATGATATGTGATAAAAATGATGCAGTGATGATCAGCAAGACATCAAAATTAAACACTAACTACATGAACCCAAACATCTGCAATTAGAAAGCAGAGGCATTGGTGTTATTAAAAAATGAAATACTCTTCAAAAAAATTTTAGTATATTTCAAAATCAGATCATTTTTTAAATCTTTGATTTTGTATATGCTTTTAAAATAAATAACATATTATTACAGTGGAGCCTGTATATCACTTATAAATAAATAGTCATATATTAGAAATGAATTCTCCAAAAATCTTTACTATGGGAGGTGATGAAAGAATTTAGGGAATACTCCTCTGAACTACAACCAAAATAATTTTTTAAAATAAAAATGTGATCAGTCTCTTGTTTATTTAAAACCCTTTAGCAGTTTTTGATTGCCCTAAAGATTATATTTAGATTCTTGGCCCTTGAAATCCTACATGACCTGGGTGCTTTCTCCTCCCCATCTCAGCCTATATTTCAATGAGATTAAACTTCTCCCAGTTCATAGAGTAGATCATGCTCTCTCTCATCTCTTGGCCTTCACACACCCAATTCCTTCCATTGGAAACACTCTTTTAGGGATCACCCTCACTTTCCAGAGCCTTCCCCACTTTCCACCTGGCCAACTGCTCCTTGTCTTTCGATGTCCGGGAAGCCTTCTCTGACTCAGCAAGCCCTGCCTAGTCGTGCTCCTAAATGATCATCCCACCGCATATTTACTCCAACTTCCCTCTGAGCAATGGAGGGCATGGACTTGTCTTGATTCACTGTTATAATCTCAGAGCCCAATCCAATGATGCACATAACAGGTATTTCACACATATTTGTTAAATGAATAAATGAATAAACAAGTGGATGGAGCCTCTGCATACAGCTGGCCCTTGAAGAACACAGGTTTGAACTTGTGGGTCCACTTATATGAGGATTCATTCCAATAAGCAAGTGAAGGTATTTTCTCTTCCTTATGACATTCTTAATAACATTTTATTTTCTCTAGTTTACTTTGCTGTAAGAATACAGTATATCACATGTATAACAACCAAAATATGTGTTAAACATTTTCAACTGTTTATGTTATTAGTAAGGCTTCACATCAACAGTAGCCTATTAGTAGTTACGTATTTTGAGAGTCAAAAGTTATACGTGAATTTTCAACTTAAAGATGGGACCCTCCCAACCCTGTGTTGTTTAGAGTCAGCTGTATTGAAGTGTTGCTACCAATTTCAACTCTTTTCTCCACACTCATAGACTCAGAGCGCCATTGATTGTGCTCTCATGACAGTTTTTCTGTATCTTTACAACAGTTTAACTTGGGGTTTAATTACTTTCACCTTGGATAGTGTGATCACTGGTAGGATGCAACAAGCTCATAATGCTTTGGATTTTGCCCGGATACCTCCCAAATATTTATCATATGAAAATGTAAGATACAGTCTTTGGTTAGGGCAAATATATGTTCATTGGTGATTGATTTTCACAAGGCTCAATGTCTCATAAGTAAGCTCTGTAATTTTACTTTGAACTACTATGAAGGCTACCTCCATTTAAATTCATAAACTTGAAAATAATTATTTTGCAATATTTTAAAATTTATTTTATAATCATACCATAAATATGACAGATGGTATGATTGCAAAGTAATAACAATGGAGCATATCTGAGGAAGATGTTTTATATGTATTGTGCCTGTGTGTGTGTGTGTGTGTGTGTGTGTGTGTGTGTGTGTGTTCAGCTATGACTTCCCCATGTAACCAAAAGCGACCCCTTTTCTCAGTGACACCTGAAGAAGGAACTTAATCTGAGTTTCCATAGGATCCCACCTTATTTATGATCTGTTCATTGGGAAGATACATAAGAGAGGAAATGTGACCATGGGGACTAGAACTTCCTCCTTAAGAAAGACTGATCACATTCCCTCTGCTGGAAATTATGTAGGTCTTAACTCTTCCCAGTTGCATCAGTCCCCTAATTGCTCAAACCTTGGAGCAGCAAAATGACATGAGTAAAGAAAAACGTGAAGAGCAGACATACCTAGACTGAACCTGGCAGTAGTCAGACTACATACTTTCCACAAAATACTCTTCATTTTTTTTTTCATTTTTTCCCCTAAAAGCAACACTAACTTTTGATGGATAGAGAAAACCCCTAGCTTTGACCAGAAAAAAAAATCAAATCAATGAATGTAAATATAGAGAAAAAAAGATGCTGTTTGTTTATAAGGATACACTCTTGGCATTTAAGCAGACAGTCCACAATCTGAGCTGTATGTTGTGTTGATAAAGTGCATGGTATTTGAGAGAGCATTTTTTCCCATGATTCAATATGTTTGGTTTACTCTTAGCTATAAATACTTTTTTCATACAAATCTGCCTTTCCTTCTAAGCCATACATATGTAAGCAATCTTGACAAACTGATCAAGCCAAGTTGCTAATAAATTTATTTGATAGCTATTCTTCGCATATCCTGTACTTCCTAAATATATAAATTCCCAAAAATAATAGAAGACTAATTTTTATTGCATTTAAATGGAGCAATTTGGCAACTTTTTATGCTTGTGTTTTATTTAACTACAGGGAGAGCCTTCAGAAAAGGCTTCATGTAAGAGATATAAGTGGATGGGGAAACTAAGCGGGGAGAGGAGATGGGAGGTGAAGGGCTTGCTGTGCTCAGAAAGTGCTTTGCATTTCATTGAGTCCTTACAATTCATCCTCGAGTACAGTAGCTCTGTCGTGTGAGCAAATCTCTTTGCCTAGACCATAATAATTGAACTTTTACAGATTTCTCAAGTACATCGAAACTGCTGCTAAATCAGAAAGGGTGAACCGAAGCCTGCTCCACTCTGCCACACTTACTCATCTCCGACGCTATGCTGGATTTATTTTTGACACTAAGAAAAGAACCATGAATTTTTGTCAACTGCAGCATAGGAATTTACATTTGTTCTATAAAATGCACTGAAAGGACCAGTCTGTTCTTTGAGAATGGGAAATGTAATCTATCCAACTCTCAATAAACTTGAGAATAGAAATATATATGTGGTTAAACCCATCTGAAATGAGATGCAGTCCTGGCAATATGGTGGGCTCTGAAAGGCTGGCAATAAAAGTAGATATACAGCATTTGACATCAGATTGTTTCAAGCTTAATTCCAGTAAAGTAATAATGTCAGGAAAAGAGACGCTCTGTGATGCACAGATTGATACCATTAGATAGAAACAATGCAATGCCTTATGAACACAACGATTTTTAACTTGATATTATGAGTAAAGAATAGAGCAATATTCGATGTGCCAGCTCCAGATTTGCAGTTATAAAAGTTGACCAGGATAGTGGTCAGGGAAAGGGATAAAATATGGCAAATACATTCTTCTGTAAATAAAATCAAACAGGAATATATTACTCTAAAATATGTTCTGTGTAAATGCCCTCCACAACTTGCCCTGGGTGGCAAGTAATTGCCCACGTTTGATGAGAAGGAGCCTTCAAATGCAGAATATTAAACAAAGGATGCTTATGCATCATAGTCAGATGAAACAAAAGCTCCTCCGTGGCACTTCCAGCCTCAACGTCAGAGATGCATAAAATAATTGGTGAAAGGAGATGGATATCTTAGAAACTCAAGCAATGAAAGGCCAGTTCCATTTATTTTTCTCTTAAATTGCTTTTTCCAGTCAATAAATAATCACATAATCACATCCTACTTCCAGGAGAGTGTACATGGTGCCACCCTTAGCAGGTTTCATTTGTGGGCTCACACCTCTATTCAGGATTCCAAGTGTCAGGTCTGCCTTTGGCTTTCATCTTAACAAATGTCAAGCACATTTTGTCTTCAAAAACAATGCTGTTTGTGGTTTTACTTGTCCCGTATAAAAGATCACTCTCTGCTGTCCTTTCTCTTTGGGAGAAGACATTATATCAAGTTCAGGCACTGATCAAGTTTGTAAAAAATGAAGTGGAACACACCTGTAAAGGTAAAAAAATACACATAGAAATATATACTCCACTCCCACCTTCCATAAACATACATGCACACACACACACACATCTCCTACCCAAACATGGCTAGATTCCCTAACAAAGAGATTACTTGGACACACACTCTTAAAAAAAAGGAGATAAGCAAATAACCCACAAAGAATGATCTTTTAAAAATTTGAAAAAATATTAGGGCGAGCTTAAATCAATAGCTAATGCCACAATTAAAAAATTATTTCTAAATCCATTTTGTTATATAGCAAGTTATACTGTGAAATGAATAAAAGAGAGAAATCATATTTCTTTCACCTCTAAAATAATAAAAATATTACTGACAAATCAATATTGTTGCGATTAAGAGTTGCATCCTTAAGCCATTTGGGGGAAATGTTATGCTTTCCTCTATTTGTATACCATGAGCCTGTCCTCTGTCATTCCCTTTCTCTTTAATCTTGTTTGAGTGTACAGCTCACTCATCCTTATTTTATTGACTCAATCACAGGCGCACTGTCACTTTTTATAAAATGGTCACTGCAGAATCACATCAAGCAAATTTTTGATTCTGCAGTCAGTAATTTAATGCCTTTATGGAATTGCAATTTCAGGGCTCACTGCTTGTTTTTCTAAAATGTACTTTAGGAATTAGTTACTCCAGCCACAAATCAGTTGAATTTATGCACAGTTGTAATACAGTTTATGGCCTCATGGTACATTGCTTCAAAAACAGCAGATGTGAAATTATGATAAATATAATGAGTGTTTTTTTGCCTGATCTAGTGGAGGAGAGAAGGGTCTGGAGCGTGTTTACCTATCCCATACAGTACATTTAATGTCTTAGTCAGGAGCCCTGACAATGGCTGATTAATGTCCTCATCTCCTTTATTAAAGATAAGAGTAGCACTGCAGTCAGGAGATAGAAAGCACACCATAAATCTTCGTAAAATGAGCAGTCAAATAATCACTCATCAGAAATAAAATCTACATACATTAACACTAACACTCAGCCTTCCACACACGTTCCCGTAAGGAGCAAGAAGAGGTGATGGACCCGAAGTTTTAATTTGAACTAGTTCTTTAAGTTGGATATTACCAACCCTGTAACCTGGATGCAAAAGCTGGCATTTAAAAGCACATGTGAAAGGAGCAGATGCCTCATCATTACATTAAGAGCATGAAGCAGGCAACAATTAAGCGATTCACTGGAAAGACATAATGCTGATCTATGCTAGCAATTAATCACAGAATACATTAGACAATGATGGGTGACCTACAAATTTTTGACAAAATAATTTTTCATCATGTTGGCGATTTCTTAGCCTAATATGCCTGCAAGGCACAGAGTCAAAACCTGTCATTTATTCCATCGCTCCTTGACAGGCGGCAACCTGTCTTCCAGACAAAATGAACATTATCTGTGCTCACTAGACATTTAGTGCAGGGCTTAGCTTATGACTAATGATAATCGGCAGACAGAAATGTTAGAGTCTGAAATAATGTTCTCTTTGTTAAAGAAATTTCTTGAGGTAGAATTTTTTTTTTTCCGAAAGATGTATAAAGATAAAAACTGGGTTTTTTTTTTAAAAAAATCTGGCGTTTTTTTAATACAACTCCAAGAACCAATATTTCCCTTCTATCAAAATAAACAGAAGGATGTAACAATTTTTTTAAATTAACATCTCATTTGAATGCCGACTCTTGCCTGAAAATTCCTTATGTGGTTGGAAACTGAGATACAAAAGAAAGCTCAGGAGATAGTGCCTTAAACAAGAAAATATGGGCAAGCTGTTCTGTGTTCCAGGTTTTATTTTGAATCTGGTGGAAATAAGTCTGAAACATCGTGAGTGCGTGTGTTGCAGAATATAAATAAATGAAGGCCGTGTTGAGAAATGTACTCCCACCACTCCTATTTCTCTTGCTTTCCATCCGTCACTGGGCTCTTCAAAGCCTGAGACAACCTAAAGCATGTTTGAGGAAAGCAATTTGGAGCAAGAGAAATGCATAAAATGGCAAATTTATTAAATGGATTTAAAATTCCACGAGCAGGTACTTTATCTTATACTTATAATTAATATAATTGTTTTATGTGCTCCGAATGAAGAGAAATGGATTTTTTTTTTAGTTATTTTTCTTGTGTGTTACATGTGCAAAATGCCATCTTAGAGGTAGATTTTTCTTTGGACTCGGGCATCAAATTCCTATTAGCCTTAATGGGACTTACACATGCACACTGATAGGAGAATATACCCCTTAGGCTGGAAATTTAAAAGAACAAATGGCAAGGACATCAAAATAGTAAAGTCTAATTCAGATGATCCATAAGCCTGCACATTACTTTCCTGAGAAGGCAAACAAATGTTATGCCTTATGATGTTTCTGATGGTTTTGATAGCCCTGTAAATACATCCTCTAGACTCCTTACTTGAGGGGAAAGTCTATTTTTATCAAGCAACGTGATTCTGACCACACGATTGGTTTGAATTACATTTTTTCAATTTTGCATAACGCATTGTTGCAAGTTAGTTAGATGTCGTTTCAATCATAACATCCTGCTTTGAACCTCTGTGTGCCTATCACACAGCGTGTACGTCATTCTTTCCAAAGATGAATGGGAAGAGGAAAATCCAAAAGGCTTTTGACCCCCAATCATAGATGGTTTATTAGATTTGCTCCAAATTCCTTCCAGAAAGAATCTGCTTGGTTCATAGTCTGAAGAAGTCTGCACTAGTCTGATGAGAGGGCTGCTTGACTTCCCATAAATCACATGCGTTTGTTTTATCAGTATACAAGGCCAGAGAAATAGTCATCTACCTGGCAAACGTGGGGCTCGCTCTGTTATTGTTCAAAACAATGCAGTGAAGGACGCTGAGAAAATGACCCTTTCCTTTCTAAGCATAACCAGGGTTTCCAGTTCAAGGATCTGAGTAGACTGAGTATGAAAGCTAATATTTAAATATCTGTCTAATCTCGTGATAACAAACAACTTCAGCCTTCAGTGATCACAAATCCCTCATTTTCTGGGCTTTCATTTTATCTCTTGCAAAACAAATATGAAAAAAATGATCACCCTCTCTCCCCATCACAGGCCTCATTCCCTGTCATGTCTGTATTGATTCATCAGCACTGAGAGGCTTCTAAGCAAGGGCGACCAGAACTTGAGTGTTGTAGCGAGTCCCCTCCAGGAGGTACTGTTGCCATTACTGACTTAGAATCGCTGTTTTGCTGCCAGGGGAAAGCTAGTTCTGTGTCTGTTATTCCTACCTCCGCATGGAAACCTCCAGAATATTCTTTGTGTTGTTCTAAACTGTGAAATTTCACCTCAATAAAAATATGAATGAGAGATATGGGCCTGTACAGTCAAATGGCCATGTGATACAAGTCACCCATTAAAAGTCATAATGAGTGTATATTAATTTGAGGAAATAAATTAGTACATGAAAATTTAGAAGGCAGCCAGACGAGCTTGGAGCTAAGGTACTCGAGCTCTGTGTGTGCTCATTCTAATTCTGGAAATAGCTTGCTTTGTAAGCTTGACATCACTTCTACTTATCCTCTCTTAGCTCTTATTGTATCTCTCCCTTCCCCACTGCACCTTCTCTTTCTGTCGGCCAATGGACTGGTCACACTATAAAATGGAAAATGGGGACATAAGAAGGCACAAACACTGATCCAAACATCTGCTATCTGGATCATAATCACAGCAGTTGCCCAGGAAGATAAGGGTGGAAATCATGGACAAAAAAATAACTATTGGGTGAGATTTATGAGCATGAAAATGATGACATTGCATACTGGACCTGTGATTTTGCTAGTGTTTTCAAACCCACAGTCTACTGAATAATGAAGATTCAGAAATCCCTTTAAAAATCGTGCCTTTGATTTTCTGTTTTCTCCTGATGTTCACAGGATAGTAGTGAACATACTGACCAGGAGGCCAAAGTCATAATATCACAGTATGTTTGAATTGAGGGGACTTAGAAACCACCCACCCTGTGCAAGAATTCCTCTCTGCAACATCCCTATGTTTGCCCTTATTCTGCTCCAATGATATTAACTCACCTTACTGAGACAGACCTTCTTCCGATAGGAATATAAAGATTGGGATCATGATAGTTACTAGTTATATAACATTTATGATATACAAGACACTGGGATGAGACCTTTACATGCATATCCTAATTTAAATATATTTAAGTCATTACAAACCCATTTTACAAATGAAGTAATAAAGACTGAGTTTAGGGAAACTCCACAAGAACAGAGCTGCTTCGTTCTGTCTGATTCCAAAGACTGCTTTGAAGTGAAGGCACGTTTTGGTTTAGTCTTGCAGAATAAACTGATTCCATGCAGGAATCTCTGTCGCTTCCTCACTGCCTGTTCTAGTGCCTCTCTTCCAAGAGACATTTGAGTCCAATTTAACATTTCTAGTTGTCTGGTCTATTTCTCATGGGACTTCATGTTGATTGCTCTGTGTGTCCTTACTTTCTCCGAGGTATTCTCTTACAATGTGGCATGTACAACAAAATGTAAGAATTTTTATGAGGTCTGGCCACTTTTTCTGGAATCTATACTTTTATTTATATGGACTAAGGTGAAATTAGGTTTGGTCTTAGGTCATCCTTTGGAAGTCCTAAGCTGTATCGCTCAACTGACGCATGAATATTGCGAGTCTAATAAAAGTGCAAACTGCATTTTATATGACTGTGATGCATCTTCCTGTATTTCCATCTGTTTTCATTAACAGTAGGATATGCAACCCTCACTAGGCCTCAGTTTTCCCACTTATAAAAGGAGTTGGTTGATTGTTTTTTCCCCAAGACCTAGTCCAGCTAAAATATTACTTGCTTCTTCAACGTATATGTTGGTAAATTCTCTTGTATCTATTGCTCACTCCTCTCCCGGCTTACCAAGCTGTATATTGGGTTAGGAAGGAGGTGTGGAGAGCTGGAAAACATAGAAAATTAAATTAAGGGAAAATTAAAAGCTTACTTTAAGAAGCAGTTTACTTACATTTAGGTCATATTTCATGCATAATGCAGAAAGGACTGTAAACTTTTTAGAGTTTAGGCTCTAAGTCATGTTTGGCATGTTCCCAGATTCAACAGAGGGGCAATAATCCTTAAAACAGTCTTCAAGAAAAACTGAATTCATCATAAATGAACTAACATGAAGGTCTTTGAAACTATGCCATATACAATAGTTCTTCAAGGTATCATCAAATAAAATATGTTTTCAGATCTCTGAATGAAGCTGAATTTTTTATCAATAGAGGAATCACTACCTATTGACATACTCCCACTCCTGTCCTGAGTATAAGGGTTAAATGGAGGTTTTCTGAATCATTTTGTTGTTTTCAGCACTGACAGTTTTTCATTGAGAAGATGGACTAACACAGGATAGGAACACTGCAGACAAGTGTCTCTCTTCCTAAGGCTTCAGTGATTCTTGAGGGTTTCCAAGGAACAGCAGGCCATGTGTCCTTCCTCTTTGCCCGAAAGATACCCAGCTTACTCTGAGAGCTCCAGCAGTAGATGCTTTTGAGACAATTGTTCTGAGTCCAAGAGGAGTAATAGGATCCCTGCATCATATGTTTTCATTTTCTAATCTTATTAATTAATTGATATATAACTACTTATAGAGGGCTTCTAACACCATTACTTGTGCCTAAATTTTTCCCATTTTTAAAGGAGATGTGGTCATTTTGGTTAGTTCTCTTGCTACCTTGAACAAAACATATATTAAATTATTCAAACATGTTAATAAAACTTCAATTGATAGAAGGTAATATAAGCCATATCAATTAAATATTCCAATTATATGGGAGCAGCCTTATTAGGCAGGTGACAGCAGGAGAAGTCCTCAAAAGTCAAGACAGACTTCTGCTTTCTGTGGATGGCAACAGAAAATCGCAAATAATTTGAGCATTACCTATCTGGGTGCTCTTGGACAAACCAACAACAATTCTCATGTTGCCAAAGCCAATGGGTACTTTTCTGATCACATCCTACCTGCTGTCTCAATGGCATTCATCATAGCAACCATTTTCATCTTCTTGAAACATTTTTTCTGGCTTCCATGAAATTATGATTTCCTAGTTTTCCCTTTCCAAATTCCTTTGCTGTCTCTTCCTCTACTGTATCTAAGCCTTCAAATATATATCTATACTAATAAAAGGGTAATATGCTAATTAGACCAGGTCAACCAGACATCTTCCAGTCGTCCTGCCTTCCTTCTGGACAAAGCCACAGAGGCGGGGGCCAGCACAGAGGCAGTTAGGGATAATAAGACCAGCAGGGGTGGGCAGTTAGGGGTGATCAGGCAGGCAGGCAGGTGAATGGTTAGGAGCCAGAGGTCCAGGATTGCGAGAGGGATGTCCGACTGCCGGTTTAGGCTCGATACCACAGGAGTCCCAGATTGGAGAGGGTGCAGGCCAGGCTGAGGGACTGCCCCATGCACGAATTTTGTGTACCGGGCCTCTAGTATAATAATAAAAGGCTAATATGCAAATTGTCCCCATGGGTGGGAGTTCAACCAATGTGGAGTCAGATGTGCGTGGACCACCAGGGACTGGCAGTAGCAGACAGCCAGGAGAAGGGAGGACAGCAGCCAGCAGCTGCTAGGGACCCTACCCATGCACGAATTTCATGCACTGGGCCTCTAGTATATATATATATATATATATATACTGAGTGGCCAGATTATTATGATCTCTGAACATATAATAATCTGGCCACTCAGTGTATATATATACATATACATATATATACATATATAAACACATATATATACATATACATATATATACATATTAGAATATATGTATGAATATATGTACATATATATTATATATATTATGAATATATGTATGAATATATGTACACATATATATTATATATATTATGAATATATGTATGAATATATGTACACACATATAATAATCCTACATAATAAAATGGTAATATGTAAATTACCATCACTCCGCTACGCCCACGATTGGGCCAGCAGGAGGCGCAGGGGGCGGGACTCAGGGTGGCCGGGGTAGCTGATTGGGCCAGCAGGACACTGAGCTCGCGGCGCCACTGGCGCCGCGAGCTCAGCTTCTGTGCCATGGCTGCCGGAGGCTTTCGGAAGGCCTGGGACACCGGCGGACAGCCGGCCGGGTCCCCCGGGATCAAAGGCCAAAGCGGGGGACCCGGCCGGCTGTCTGCTCCGGCGCAAGGCCTTTCGAAAGCCTCCGCAGCGCCGGAGGCTTTTGGAAGGCCTGGGGCACCGGCGGACAGCCAGCCCGCTGGTGCACCAGGTGCATGATTAAATCATGCACTGGGCCTCTAGTATATATATATTAGAAGCCCGGTGCATGAATCCGTGCATGGGTGGGGTCTGGCCAGCCTGGCCAGGGGGAGGGGACATGAGCAGTTGTCCAGCCTGCCTGCTGGTCGAACTCCTGGTCAAGGGGACAATTTGCATATTAGCCTTTTATTATATAGGATATACACTGAGTGGCCAGATTATTATGCGTTCAGAGATCATTCAGAGATCATAATAATATTTCTCCTCCTTGAATTCACTCAGTCATATGGCTTCAAATAACATCCATAAGACAGAATTTCAGCTTCCAACTGCCTATCTGACAATTCCATACCAAACACATGTCCCTAAAACCAAAGGGACATGTGTTTTTCTAGCCTGCTTTTCCCCCAGCCTTTCCCAGTTCAATAAACAGCACAGCCATATCCCCAGCAACTCAAGCTGAAATCCTAGGCATCCTTCTTGATTTCTACATTTTGTTTTTCACCTAGCCCTAATGATTTTGATCCAAAACATTTCCCTTGCAAAATATTCTATCTCCACTATCAGCAGCATAGTGCAAACCACCAGCTCTTTCCTGGACTAATGCAGTGGCATCCTAACAGTCCTCTTTCTTCCATCCTTTCATTTGACCCATTCACTACATAGCAGTCATCAAATCCTTTCCCTATGTAATCATATCATGTCACTCTTCTGCTTAAAACCTTCCAATAGCTTCCTATCAGAAAAAAATCCAAATTTCCTACCCTGGCCTATAAAGATAACATGATCAGCTCCTGCCTGTCTCTCTCCCATCTCATCTACTTCCACATCTTTTTACTATGATCCAGCCACAATGAGGGGTTTTTTTTCTGTTTATAAATCATTCATGGTTTATTCATGCCTTACAACCTTTCACTAATTGGTATCTCTTCTTAAAATGTTCCTCTCTCGATCTTTGCCAACTTTCTCCTTCTTGCCATTCATCTATCAGCTTAACTATCACCTCTTCAAAGAAAACTTTTCAAATCAACCATGCAAGCCCCATAAAGAAAGCCCCTTATGCATCTTATCCCTGGCTCCATTCCAACATCTATAACATGACTGGTACATAGTGGGCACTCAATAAATATTTGTTGAATGAATGAATGAATGAGCTTCATTTTTTTTAACTGTGAAATGAAGGAATTGAGTTGGATAATGGATAAGCCCTCTCTAGTTCAATACTATTGAGTACATGAATTGGTCACCAGGAATTTGGGCATTCACATAGAATCTACTCTATTTCCATCTATTTCTCCATTTGAAAAAAAAAGTTTTTTTCTAATAATAAAAGTTGTTAATAACTAATATGGTGAGCATGATGATGCCATATCTTCCCAAGGTAATATAAATTCTGGGTATTTTTATTGATCATAAGTACCAGCACCCTTTCTTCAGATATACTGTTAGTGTTTGATTTATTTGGCTATAGCAAAAAATTTACATGTCAGTGTAAATAGGGCTGAGAGAAATATACATGGCTTTTACAATTTATCATTACATGAAATCCTATGCTCCATTTTTTAACAGAAAAATTAGACCTGGTCTAATTAGCACATTACCCTTTTATTAGTATAGATATAGATGATATAGATAGATATAGATATAGATATAGATATAGATATAGATATAGATATAGATATAGATGATATAGATATTTGAAGGCTTAGGTACAATAGAGGAAGAGACATCCTATTAATACTAACACATACATAATAAAACTATATTTGTATATCCTTTTATTCTTTTTTTACTGCCTTTACAGGACACATAGCTATTTCAAGATGGTGTGATTTAACTTTTCTAACCCAAGTTCTTAAAAACTATTTTCTGTCCAGTTTTATAATCATTACCTATCACCTTTTAACACCTGAGTGAACTCCTTGAAAATTAATAAAGAAATAGGTATATCATATTCAGTAGGTATATCATATGGGTCTCTAAATGCTCATATCAACGAAGGACTTTGAAATAATCCTAGCTATAAACAAATCAAGAGTTGCCCATATATTTCAGAGATTTAGATGACTAAAGTTTCCTAGTTTATGTTTTTCTCCAATTGTTTCACTTTACTTTCTAGTTCTTTTTAAGAGAAATAGCTGTGTCTTATTGCTCCTTTGCTGTGTAGAGTCTTCCACAGAAGCTGAATATACACAGGAAGAGTTATATGTTAAAAAGTGAAGATAAGTGGCTTCTTTAATTTGATTTTATTAAAACACGCTTTCTTTTGATCTTCCAAACTAAAATTATTTTCATGCTTTATCTATAAGCACAAAAGTATTAGTGTCACTATGGAATTGCTTTTTATAACTCATTATATTTAAATGATGGCTGGAGTTATAGACACACCTCTTTTACAACTGCTTCTTTTTTTTTTCTTTTTTTCTTTTTATTTTATGGGTGCAGGTTCATAGCCCAGGGTTAAGTAAAAGGCTTGTGTTTTGGGGGTCACCTTTCAATGGGTTATTTTTGCAACATTTTCCGTGGGTAAGAAGTAGTCAATCCCAAGCACCCTGGGGCCTGTGACCTCATCTTAGGATGATTTAATGTTAGTTACACAGGCAAGTCTTACACCAAATATCCTGTGGGCCCATATATGGGAAACACAAACACATTGTTGTTATGACTTGATAGTTATAAAGGAAAACAAACAAACAACCCTTCCTTTTGGGGGGGAAATACAATTTTTAAGCCACATTCAATTTATCTACATCAATATTTGTAGATGTAAGCATCTCACAGTACCACCCACATAGTTATTTGTTGATCCATTCCTGTAGTCTATCAATCTTTTTTCAATTCTCAGTTCACAGCTAGAGCGGTGTAGCAGCATATATTGCATCTCTATGATAATTTAATTTAACTGCACTGAGCTAGGGTCTAGATTGCTCCTCTTTGCGACCAGAGGTGACCGCAAACAGTGCCAGGGCCTAGATTGTTGTCAGCAATAATTACTGGCTAAAGAGAGCTTTGAAAGAATACGGCATTCTGCAGAAATATCCAGCAATAACTGTCAGAGTGTATATACAGACACACATATGAGGATTTTAACAAAAGCAGAATTTCTTTTTTGTCAAAACAGTTCATAATTGATTAGCTGACAAAGTTTCTAACTGCATTTGCATCTTTGTATAAGTCTGCATGGTATCTATTGGCTCCAGGCATGTTTTCTTAATGGGTTTATATATACTGATAATCTAAAAATGAAATAAATGGCTGGGTTAAATATGGCAGTACAAATGGAAAGAAGAAAAAAGAAATATAATTTTGCTCATATATTATCTCTTTTTTTACTCACACAAACATCAATTCAACTTTAAAAAGCAAAGGAAAGAAATAACGGCTCTTCCCCTTTTAATTACCATGTTTGGGCAGAACTGTAAGTATACACACCATTTCAGCAAATGGCATTGGATCTGAATGGTGCCATGTGCTGCAGAACTAAGATGCTTGCCTCAGAAGGTGCTCTGAGGCGTGTACTGGCTTTCTCCGCCCTTATTCCTGTGAAATAGGAGTCAAAAAATATTTAAAATCCCAACACCATGACTGCAAAAACATTTTTTTAAAAAAAGAAATCTAGGCAAGCCTTGTTGGCACCCTATTTGGTTAAGTCAGTAAATATATTGGTAGTTATAGAAACATAAATTTGTGGTCATATGGTTTTGTATTGGCGACAAAATGGTGACTAAAGTGCTCCATCCAGAATAGTGACTAGTGACTCTGCTCAGCAGGGGTTCGTGGACACCTCAGCCTTACTGGTTAGAAGGAGTGGAATGTTCACACAATCCATGTGAGAAGAGAAAGAACAAAATTAGCCCAAAGGCTATTTTTGAAATTAAGAAGAAAATATTATGTTTGGAAAACTTGATCTCCGAGTGAAATTTTTCTAAAACTGTTGTCGCAAACAATAGAAAAGAAAAAATCAGAAACCTGTGTGACTGGCCACTGGCTTGTCCTTCAGGAGACCCAGTTGCTGATGACTGAAATGTATTCTCAAAGGACATTCTCACGTTCTTCCTCTTCCTGGAGCAACACTCACCATCTATCCCAATGTGTTATTGCCTCGTGGATATAGGAAACCTCAGGTTTGTAAGGGACTTCAACATTCACCTTACTAAGGGCTGAGACTCTCATTTCATTGTTAATATGAACAAGGTCTCTGTTCATGCCTGTGATCTTTTATTCTTTTGTCTACTCTATGAGAAGGCTTTAATTGTAAGGAAGTTCCCAGAAGGAATTATTTCAAACCACGCATTCTTAGCTTGAGATATTTATTTACCACTAACTTGGTCTGATCAAACACATCAGCATATATCACACACCACCTTGAATGTTTCCTGCTGATTTCATGAGTATATATCTTGTTTTCCCAATTACATTGTAAAATCATCAATGATAAAGTCTGTTTCTTAGAGAAACCTCTGCATCCCAAAAAAATACCTGCAAATATGAGTGTTTGGCCACGAGAAGTGCCCATAAATAGTTGGGGCTTGTTAATATAATTGGTACTACTTTTATGCATAAGGATAGAATATAGATCTCAATAATGATCACTTTTATGTATTCATTTATTATTTCACAAGCTTTACTATGAATCTTAGATCCCGTCCATGGAATAGACCAATTAAAGAAGATATTGTCCTTTCCTTAGTGAGTTAACTATCTAAAAGAGGAGATAGGCTTCAAATAAATAATTATGTTGCCTTAGGATACTTGCTATTATCAAAGTTTGTATAATATTTAAAGAAAGAAGTAATTCATAGAAGTAGAGGCTTGGGTTGATTCTCTAAAAATATGTTTAGCCCTAACCGGTTTGGCTCAGTGGATAGAGCGTCGGCCTGCAGACTCAGGGGTCCCAGGTTTGATTCCGGTCAAGGGCATGTACGTTGGTTGCAGGCAATGTTTGTCTCTCATCGATGTTTCTAACTCTCTATCCCTCTCCCTTCCTCTCTGTAAAAAATCAATAAAATATATTTTTAAAAAATAAAAATATGTTTAAAAGGGAGGTGGGGTGGGAAGAGATTAACCAAAGAAGTTATGTGCATATATGCATTGCCCTGGGACACAAACAATAAGATGGTGAAGCCCTGGGGTGGGGTGGGGTGGGAACCAGGTGGAGGAGGGCAGTGGGGGCTGGGGATGGGGAGACAGAAGGGACATCTGTAACGCTCGCAACAATAAAGATTAAACATAAAATATGTTTAAAAGGTGGAAGGTGTGGGGTGAATTTTCTAGGCAAAGGAAACAGTAATGATTGGTATAGCTAGAATATAGTGAATGTTTGAACTGTGGGAGATAAGTGTCTGAATTGAAGAGGTAAGTGTCTGAAAATTTAAACACAATGCAGTGTTTCTTCAGAAATTTCTTTAGGCTCTGCCTCTAGCCCCTGCCTCCTCATTTTACCTGATCTCCATGGCAGACTTTTTCCCTCAGATCCAGTTCTAAAGCACTCCATCTGTCCCTGAGCACACCTTCGCCTTGGACGCAAACATTAGCTCTCCTTCGTCCTTTCACTCACAGTCACAGGGCAGATTCTGAAGGCCCCTGCTCAGGAAAGAGCCCAAACTCACCCCCCCAACAAAAGCCTGGACAGCAAACTTGACCAGGAAAGCTTTGTACGCCTCACTAAAGAGTTCAGGTTTCTCCCTCTAGTCTAGGCAATGAGGATCCATTTTTATACTTTGTTCAGAAATTTAAAAAGATGAACATTTAATAGGACATAACTAGAATGGCATTAAATCTAGATCATAACCTTTGATTCGCATTATAGTATTCTGAGACTTAATGGCATGATTAACTTAAACCATTAATCCAGGTAAACATTTGATCCATTGTTGTTTAGATTTTGGGGAAAGAATGTGATTCAAGTCTTGGAAACAAGCCAATATTCTACTCTGCAGATTTCAGCAGCACTCAGAGAACTGTTCTCCTGATATCCATATGTCATTATGCATGGATGATTTATTAATCATCAGATGTATTTTAAAATACTGCACATACGCAGATTATAATATGCCCAATAATCATGCACTGTAGTGCGTGATTTATGTTGCAGACTTCTCTATTTAACATCAGGGTTTTGTTTTTTCTGGAGGCAATCTCTTCAGAAAAAAATTGGCTTCATGCCTCTGCTGCTTTTCAGTGGATAAAGGAGCTTTCCATGGCAATCCTAAGAGAAGGAGCCGTTTTTCTTACCCCAGCTAACAATCATTTTAATCACTGCTGAAGCACTATCTCTTATGGAACTTCAAGTTTCGTTTTGAGTTTCAGCACTCAGTGTCAATCCCTAAAGATGGTATTCTTTGCTGAAAGTATACAACTATGATTAGGGCAGCAGTGTTTAGGTGAAGACTCTTTGAGAGTCCCGCCCACAGTGGTACGGGTGGTACACTGGGCAGCTCCGGGTTGAGCCATTCATAGTCATCATCATTTTTTATTAGGATGATTGTCCTGGCAGATAGGGAAATGTCTTGAGGAATGATAGGCTTCTCCTAATGTGCACAAATGGGCCATAGAGGCTAGCAGCACGTAAGGGTAGGAGATGCAATTTTACTGATTTTATAGTTTAGTGATATATTTCTTCATTCCCAAACCTATGCTCAATGTTTTGATAGTATGCTTTAATAAGGAAACAAAAGCAAATGTGTTTGGGAAGTTTGAGGGATGTTGAAAAGAGACTGAGGTCGTTGAAAGTGATTTAAGAATTAGAACAAATAGGTGAAAATATGAAACTAATCACAACCTTAGAACCGTGGTCGGCAAACTGTGGCTCGCGAGCCACATGCGGCTCTTTGGCCCCTTGAGTGTGGCTCTTCCACAAAATACCACGGCCTGGGGGAGTCTATTTTGAAGAAGTGGCATTAGAAGAAGTTTAAGTTTAAAAAATTTGGATTTCAAAAGAAATTTCAATCATTGTACGGTTGATATTTGGCTCTGTTGACTAATGAGTTTGCTGACCACTGCCTTAGAAAAAAGAAACCATCCTAGAAATATGATGAGAGGGTTAAGAATCACAATGACACCCCACCGGCGTGGATCAGTGGTTGAGCGTCGACCCAGGACGTCAAGGTTCGATTCCTGGTCAGGGCACATGCCGGGGTTGCAGGCTGGATCCCCAGTGGGAGGGGTGCAGGAGGCAGCCAATCAATGATTCTCTCTCATCATTAATGTTTTTATCTCTCTCTTCCTTCTTCTCTGAAATAAAAAAATAAAATTTTTTAAAGAAAAGAATCACAATGGCCTTGAAGGCAGAGAGGCTCAACTCACTGATTTTTCTGTTAACAGTAAGTTTACTAACAAAACCAAGCTGAGAATGGTCAGAAACCCAGATCATACTATTAGTGACTTGATTCAGAGAGCATAGAAAACTTTTCAAGTCTGTATCTTGTCTTGAGATCCAGCCTCACTGGGAGAGATTGTATGTCTTTTAACCTTTGAGAAGCATCATTTTCCCTCTATGTACAGTGGACAAAACACCAGCTTGGAGCAAAGCCCCTGGGAAATTGTGGACACAATTCAGCTCTCTGGATAGAGGTATTTAAACAACAGTTATTTTGACAGAGTTAAAAGACCTCTACAGAAAGACTTCACTTTTAATTCTTCCTATTTATGTTTTTGTTTTTTTTTAGAGTAAGCAAATGGGGGAAAAAAAAAACAAAAATTATACTGGCAGAGGGCTGACCTCTATTTTATATAATTTGTAGTTAAAAAGCTTACAGGCTAAAACATGTAAATATATGCAGATCTGAGAGCAGGACCTCACAAGGGAAATAGCCGGGAGAGATTGAAGAGAATGTGGGCCATACACAGGAAAACCACTGGGGCTCTTAGCAACCTGGAAACCTGAAATGAATTATTATCTGGGTCCGATTGTGACCTACTTAGTATCCCGGCAGCATGTTGGCATAAGGAGAAATTGGGGGCTGTAGGAACTGCTTATTTACTTGACCTTGAAGATCCGGAACCAGTAGGATGACTGCTGATTTGGGCCAGTGAGCACACTGCTACAGCTACAGGCCAACCACATCATGTTAAGATGACTCATTGTGTCATGTTGAGGTCCAAGTCAACCTGAGACCATGTCTTCTGCTGAGCTTCTCTTTAGTTGGACTGTGCTATATGTATCTAAGTTTTAAGTATTCTTGGTAACAGCAGCAGAAAAAAAGCAAAATGTACACCACTATTGTTCATACTTTTTCCGAGTCTCCTGGCTTCCTTTTTTAATTACATCACAATGAAAAGAGAAACAGAGCATGCATTTCAGATGGAAGAATGAGAAATCAGTTGCTTTGAATAAAACAGCAATGCATATCTTTAAAAAGAAGCATGTAGGTGAATGGAAATGGGAAATATTTATAGCAAGATAGAGAAAGTCAACATAACGTTTATTCAGACCTCAAGAATTCTGAGCCCCAGACAGATCACATTAAAGAGCCGGAATGATCCAAAAAGAGAACATCAGTTTCATTTGTGAGGGCTTCCAGTTGAGGAACATACGAAACAAAATCGTAATGCTACTTGGCATGCCAAAGCAGAGCTCTGTTCTCCCGTGCTCAGAACTCTCATGCTTTTTGTCCCCCACTGCTCCCTGCAGCAAAACTTCTTTCAATGTCCCCTTGAACATAAATCTTTTCTCATGGCTCTATGAATTAGTAGAATTCTATGTAAGGTCTCTTAGCTTTATTTTTCTCTTTTGAGGAAGAATATGTTGAGGGACCAAGTTGTGCCCCATCCACTTCAGTCAAAGCAGACATGAGTCATTGTTGAAATTGGATCCTGCACTTAATTTTGCTTATGTAGATCTAATGTATAATATATGCCTCACAAATGGACTCTTTCAGAAGAGTCAAAACCTGAGATGCCATGATTGATGGAAAATTCCAAGTAACCCAATTAACACGAATGAGGAAGTCATCAAATATGAAAACTTTAGGTGAATTAACTGCCATCTAGTGTGTTATGATGTGATGAATAATGGGCATCTGGAGTTTTACTAATGAGCATCTAATGGAAAAGATGGAACTGGCACCAAAAGGTTTAATCCCCAATAATGTATAAAACAAGTCTAAGCCCAAACCAGAAGATCTCTAGGCGCCAGATCCTATGACCTACAATAGGAAGCATTTTAACTCAGGGGTGTGTCACCAGAAGGACACGAGCCAGCCAGCTCACAGTGTTTTCATGGGACAGAAATCTCAGCCTTGAACCACTCCAGCCATTCCTCTCCTGCCTTACTGTTACAGTGCAGGGTATTTACTGCCCAAAGAATCGCCCAAGTCAGTGGCGATTACCTGTACTCAGCACTGTAATCAGACAAAGGAGGGCATGCTGCCCAGAGAGTCGTGAATAACATTACAGCAAACTCTTGACTATGGCACAGATATCACTCACAACTGGATGCACTCTTTTTTTTTTTTTTTTTCCTTCAGGAAAGCTTTTTATAAAGATGTCTTTTAAATACAGAATTAGGCTAATTTGTCACCAAAATAAATGACTGCCTATGAGGAGCAATTTGAAAGATCCCCAAACATCTCTAGAACACAGGCTTGCTGCTGTTCCTTAGCATTTCACCATTAGAGGTTTGTTGCATTGAGCACTGGCTCTCCTTTGTGGGATATAGTTACCCCAACAAAAGAGAGCGTGTGCAATATCCTATAAGTCAATGGTAAATATTCACAAAAGGTGTTAGGGTCTTTCCAACAAATAGCTACAGTGGAGAGATTTTAATAAAGAGGGAGCAGAAAACAGAAAGGTCCTGGGACTAGTCCACGGGGTAAAGGGAACCCACGTGGCTAGGTGTCCATGGCCAGACATAGCAGAGAGTTAGCAGATTCAGTGAAGAGGATAAAAGAACTCCAATGGAATCCTTGCAGCTCCTCAAAAGTATAGTGTTCTTTCCTGCATTTCTTCTTTGCACAAGTTATTCTCTTCTCGGGGAAGTCTCTTTAACCCATGCCAGTTTTCCTTCACTTACCCTAGCTGAGAAGTTTAGGGAAATTTCCTTATTCTTTACTCTAGACACAATGCCTACTGGTAGAATAGTATGTATGCTCAATAATTTCTAAAATGATAAATGAAGATACATAGGATCAATTCTATTTAGTTCACAATTTTGCATTGGGCCACTCTAATTAAATGAAGCTTATTTTCCTAATGTATCTACACTATTAAGTTGAAAATGCATTTGGCTAGAAAAATATATGGCCAGTCAATATGATTATATCAATGAATGTTGCTGTGCCTATGTTAGGACATCATGATGTTATTAAAACAAACTTTTTTTAAAAAAATAGGAACTTTCCAATGTGATAAGTTTTCTAGTTCATCTTCCATAGCCACTTAGGAGGGAACAAAATCTCTGAGACTTTCCATCTTTTTAATTAATAAAAATTCCCCAAATTTTCACTTTAAAAAATTACTTTTGTCTAAGTGTTTTGGCTCCATTTCAAATCTCTTAATTGAGAATTTAATTTTTCTAATATCACTTTCAAGGAGAGGTAAAATACCTATTAAAAATTAGAGATCCAGCCGAAACCGGTTTGGCTCAGTGGATAGAGCGAAGGCCTTTGAAATGTGTGATGGTGCGTCATGTACCTTGGTTGCGGGTACATCCCCAGTAGGGGGTGTGCAAGAGGCAGCTGATCGATGTTTCTCTCTCATCGATGTTTCTAACTCTCTATCCCTCTCTGTAAAAAATCAATAAAATATATTTTTTTAAAAAATTAGAGATCCAAAGCTTTTCTGAAGGTCAAGCAAGAATCTATCAGGATATGTACTACTGTCCGAAGATGAACCTCTAGTTAACAAGAATAGGGAATTAAGAGCGACAAAGAGTCTATGGATCATTCTATTCTCAACTTACTAATGATCGGTGGCCTCCTTAGCCTATTAGTAAACAAAAACTAGGTTTGGGACCTTTATAGTATATTCATTTCCTTTTAAAAGAAATAAAATGATATTTAAAGTCTATACATTGATTTTTTCCCTAGGAAACTGTTCTTAATTGGCATTTTAATAGGAGCAAGATGACAGGCACAGAAATGACAGCATGGAATCCTAAAATTCTAAAGGGGCGTGATCCTCTCACCTAGAGCAAATTGATGCAAAGGTTAGAAATTATTTAAATTTATCATTCAAGTAAGTAAATTCCTGTTAAGTGAATAAAGATTTTACACTTACTAGGTGTACCAGTTAATAATGCAGAGTTTGTAATCAAAGAAAACACGATCATTTCAAGAGAAACATCAAAAGTGCTTTATTCAAAGTAATGTCCATTGCTAGCTACACGTTTCTCCCATCTTTCAGGTAATTTGTGGATACCGTCCCAATAGAACTTTTCTTGTTTTGAGGCAAACCATTCAGAGACCCAATTTTCCACTTCTTTGTACGTTTTGAAGTGCTGCTCAGAAAGTGCGTGTGCCATCGATCAGAACAAGTGGTAATCTGAAGGAGCAAGGTCTGGTGAATACAGCGGGTGGGTTAATACTTCCCAGGCAAGATCTTTTAACGTGTCTTTATCTGGTTTTGAAGTGTGTGATGGTGCGTCATCATGAAGCAAAATTACTTTGCCGTGTCTTCTGGCACATTCTGGTCGTTTCACGATCAAAGCATGGTTCAAATTGATTATTTGTTGTGGGTAGCAATCAGGATAAATGGTTTCACCTGGTTTTAGAAGCTCATAATACACCACACCTTCCTTATCCCACCAAACGCAGAGCATTGTCTTCTTTCTGAAGCGATTTGGCTTTGCAGTCGATGTTGATGGTTGACCTGGATCAACCCATGATTTTGTGCATTTGGGATTCTCAAAATAAATCCACTTTTCATCGCCAGTCACAATTCGATGCAAAAAAAGACTTTCTTTCAATCCGTTGAAGCAACATTTTACTGATGACTTTTTGGTTTTCCATTTGTCTTTCGTTCAGTTGATGTGGCACCCATTTTCCGTCCTTTAAAATCTTTGCCATTGCTTATAAATGATCGGAAATTGTTTGCTGAGCAACATTTAATCTTTCTGCAAGTTGTTTTAGAGTTTGACATGCATCTTCATCCAATAATGTTGGTAATTGGTCTTCAAACTTTTTTGGTTGACCTGGACGTTCTTTGTATTTCACATCGAAATCATCACTTTTAAAGCGTTTAAATCAGCATTCACAAGTATCTTGAGATGGAGCATGTTCACCATAAGCTTCCCGAAGTATTCAGCAGCATTTTTCTTCAAAATAAAGTAATGAATAAAACTTCCTGCAAATGCTCTCTTTTTTTGGCACAAAATTTGACATTTTTAAGTGTAAAAATATCTATGATGTTAACACCTTCAGAAAATTTGACATATGAAGTTTTGAAGCTTGTTGTCAATACAACAAAATAGCATACATACCAAATCACATCTATATCAACCTATGTGTAACTCCATCTATCAAAAAAATCTGCATTATTAACCGGTTCACCTAGTAAGAACAATAAAGAGTTGCTTTGCTCCTCATCTGTCTGAAGGAATGAATGAATAAAGGGAAAAAGAAGGGACCCAGCATACTATAGAAGGTTATTTACCTTTGTAGTTTGGAGTCATGAGTCTCAAGATGACTGGGAGTAATTTCTGATACAAGTTTACTGGAAGATGATTTTATAATATGAGCTAAAGCTTCCAAAATCCGCATGCATTTGGTTCAATAACTCCACTTCTAGGAATGTATCCCAATAAAATATTCAAACAAGTGTGTTTAAATTAATACATGTGTCTATTCTTTCATATTGTGTTTTTTATAGTAAAAAATTCTAATAATAAATGTTTGGTTAAATAAATAATGATATCCCCCACCCTGACCAGTTTGGCTCAGTGGATAGAGTGTCAGTCTGTGGACTGAAGGGTCCCAGGTTCAATTGTGGCCAAGGGCACATGCTTGATCCCCAGTAGGGGCCGTGCAGAAGGCAGCCGATCAATGATTCTCATCATTGATGTTTCTATCTCTCTCTCTCTACCTTCCTCTCTTAAATAATAAAGAAATATATTTAAAAAATAATAATAATGATATCCCATGATGACGTAGATATATATTGATTGGCACATAAAAATTTTTGGTATTTTTTATGTGAAGAACTAGATTATAAAGTGACATACAAGGTACAATCCCATTTTGTAATATGCTTTGTTGCATTTTATATATTTTCATAAGAATATTTAATTTATATATAACATATATCTAATACACACCTAATACCAAACCAAGAATGAAAAATAAATACTAAAAATGATTATCAATAAAAGTTGAAATGCAGTTTTCATATTTCTATAGTCTAACTATTAACAATAAAAATGTAACAGAAAATAAATTTAAGAAAAAATAAAGGGAACTTTTAAAATCTATTATGGAGGAAAAGATATAATGATGGTGAAGGTATTTGCTTTTAATGCTGACAACACTATTTTCACTTCTTTAGTTTTGTTCAAACTCTAGGAAAAAGCAATGATGGTTTTGTCCTGAAAGTTTTCCCTTATCTAAGTACTTCTCTCAGACTTACTATTTATTTACCACATCTTCTGGGACATGACTACAAATTGGTTCCCAACTTGGGAATACACAAACCCCCCAAACTAATATGTAAAATAAATTGTTCCATCATCCCATGGTTAACAATTGTGAAGAATTATTGGTATTATAAATAATATCCAATTGAAATTTTAGAACAGATATGGCTCTGCCTGAGTAGTTTATTGGAAAATCATTTGTTTCACATCCGTTTTGGCATGCAGTATTCACTGTGAATTATGTCGTTATAGCCTAGTTTATTATATTTCTGTGTGTTCCACTGTGTATATATGTGTCTTAGGCTTTAAAAAGGTAATTCGTGCCCTCAAAATGTATTATGTAACAAACTGTGATTCATGCAAATCACTTTGATTTATTTTCCAAAAATGCAGCCGGCTTCAATTAATCAGTTGCTATTCATTTCATAGGTTTCAGTTGCACTCACAACAAAAGCTCCGGTGGGTTATCACTTAGATGGGGGACTGGCCTCCAGAGGGTGTGAAAGGCACAACAATCAGACATTATACCAACCATACAATTATAGTGTGTGTCCCCACAAACTCCAATAAATCACACATCACATTATGTAGGACTCCCACGTCTCTGAAGTTCTCCCTTACCGGAGCCACCTACCTGCTGTAATCACCGCGTTCTGATGTGCGTGGGTGCGCAGCGCTCAGCCTGCTGAGACCCATTCCATGCCTCCCAGTGTGTGGCAGGAGTCAGGCAGGCAGATTGCTATATCTGTGTGCTGCCCTGCCCATCATGAGGAATGAGTACCTGGAAGTGCTAAGCTCCGGGGCATGGGCTTTGTTTAGGTAAGAACAGAAGTGGAAAGAACACATCAGTTTCAACTGTGCTTAGACATTGGTGATAGACAATATTTTCATGTAGTTCTTATTACTCGAAATGTAAAACTGGACATAGCAAGTACTTGCAAGAGATGTTATAAACTAAGTATAGAAAAGGTTCTCTTTCATAAAGGTTGTATTTTAATTATGGGACAACTTCGAGCGTAATTACCACCCCTGCTTTTTCTTAAGTGTCACAGTGTCTCAATCCTATCCCATAGGATGAACTAATAGCAATGGGCTGGAATTCGCATTTTATAAGAAGTATATTATTATTTATTTTCCTAGTAATAACAGGATACTTAATGTCATTTAAAATAGAGGACATTATTAAACCCAAAGCACTTTTTTTTAATGCCAGCTATTTATAAACTACATATAAATAGTTCTAAAATATAGGGTGCTGAAATGACTAATTGCAGGGAGTAGGTACTCATTAGGAGTTAAACTGCCCACAAAGGGAAGATTTCTATGTGGATTTCTGATGCCATGGCCAAGTTACTCTTAAGACAATGAAACAAGATCTTATTTGGGGATATTTCTTCTGAGGCCAATTACCATGGAACTATGTAAAGGTCAGACGAATGGAGCATTAGACCTAGTCTCACCACGTAGGGACACTGGGTCTAGACTGGTTTAGTGGAGATCGCAGACGAGATGACATAGCAACAGGCTGCCAATCATTTGGCATAGAATTGTGAACTTTTACATGGCTGTCTGTCAATCAGACAAACCTCAGTGGCAAAAGCCACAAACAGTCGTTGGTAAGTATTTCAAAGAGAAACTCTCAACTTCCACATTGATACCATTGCATGTTTGCAGTTCCAATGTTCTCTTCTCCTCATTCAAGCAAAAATGAAAGGGAATACGCATTTATATCTTGAATTTCTATCATGTTATTAGTCATGAGAACCTTACCCTATGGTGTTGAGTACAGTTATCACAACAAATCTGTGAAGGAGAACCATCCCATCTGAGCCAACAGAGGGGCACAGACGACAAGGAACGATGCAGGCTTGGAGCCAAGCCTGAGGACTCCAGGCTGTTAGATTCCCTTCCTGGCTTTCCTGTGGAAAAGAGGAACCATTTAGCTGCAAACTAGGATGAAATCGTTTGTTTTTATTGCCCTACCTATAAAAATATGTTTTTGTGTGAAAGATACAAATAAAAATTACCATTTAAATGATGTCCTGATCTCCAATTTATGTTAGGAAATAAGAACATGGCAGCAGCATTGCATGTGTGGCTAAGTTAAGGATGTTGACATGCCAAGATTGTCCTGGGTGCTCCCGGTGGGCCCTGTAACCACCAGGGTGAGAGTGAAAGAGCAGGAGATGTGGTGACAGGGGTAGGAGGCATGCTCTTTGAAGATGGAAGAAGGAGCCAGGAGCCAAGGAAGGCCGGTGGCCCCTAGGCACTGGACAAGGCAAGGAAATGAATTCTCCCCAGAGCCTCCAGAGGAAGGCAGCCCTGCTGACACCTTGCCTTTAGCCCTGAGTTAAAGGACTTTAACTCATTTCTGACCTTTGACCTCCAGAACTGTAAAATAATAACGTGTGTCTTTGAAGATGCTAAATTTGTAGTGATTTTTACAGCAACCATAAGAAACTAGTACGACCATCATCCTTACCCTAAAAATTAAACAAATCAGACAAAAGTACAAACTTCAGAGTTTTAAACGTATCAAAGAGCTAATGCTAAAAGAAAACCCTGAGACAATTAAATTTTAAGATGGACAAGATTTTCCTAAGAGAAAACCATATGGCTGCTTTCGCTGATGGGAAAACAATAGTAAAAAGAGAAGGAGAAACTAATCTTCCATGATGGAGGTAAAGAGAAATCAGTGCAACTTTTAGCAAACGTTGACTAGCAATGGCAGATTATAGTCCCAAGTAAGAGTGAGTCTGGACCCGCCCACCAACTCTCTAAGTGCACAGGGATAACATGCTAAAGGCTGGGAGCAAGAAGAGAGACTGAGAGAGTCTCCCCTTAGGCACACAGGCCTTCTCCAAAGCACAAGGCAGAGGAGACCAAGGCTACATGCCGATGAGGGAGGGGAGTGGGACAGAGCTATCCCTGAGTTGCACAGAATGGTCACTGGTCTTTTACTGATTTCAAGGCAGTAGACCTCTGCCTTGGGAGCAGGGTAGGAAGACAGAGATTTCCTGAGGGTTAAGGCAGCAGGATAGACAGCACTGTCCTCAGATACAGAAAGCCGGGGCAGGTTTGGTGAGCAGTATTCCTTCCAATAACTCAAAAATATTGGGAATTGAGTTTTAAAACATTGAAGTATCTCTAGAGAATTATTGGCGCTCATATCGCAAGCCCTACTGAAAAGAAAGTGCTGATCCTGAACTCAAAGTATTTGAAGCCAGCAGCAAACTAAATCTAACTAAATCTACCACAAAGCTTACATTCAGTGCAACTACGGATTAGACTGACTCAGCACCCCTCCTCGCAGCCTGGCAGAGGAAGGGAAAGCCCTTTGCTGGCAGTTTCTACTGTTCTTGACACAAAATGATTGCCATAGAATAAAAATTATAAAACAGGTGAAGAAGTAGAAAATGTGACCCATAAGGAAAAGTCAGAAAGAGGCTGACAGATGACCTAGATATTGGATTTAGCTAAGAAGAACTTTAAAATAACTCTGTGTTACAGGATCTAGTGAAACTTGATGAAATTAAAATTTTCAGAAGATAAGATATAAAACTATAAAAAGAGCTAAGTAGATAATGCTAGGACAATATAAACAGTGTAAAATTCATTCATTGGTTACAAGGGCATACTATACACAGCAGAAGAAAAGATCCATGAATTAGCAAACAATAGAAATTATCCAAACAGAAAGGCAAAGAGAAAAAATATTTAAATTGACTGGGGAATATAATACTTATTGAGTGATATTAAACCATTTAGCATATGTATAATTGGGGGGAGAGAGAGCAAATGAGGCAAAGAATTATTTGGAAGAGATAATAGCTGACAATTTTCCAAAATAATGAAGTATACCAACCCACATATTCTAGGCATAACATATTCAAAAGATAAAGAGAAAAATCTTAAGAACAGCCAGGAAAAATAAACCACATTACATGCAAGAGAAAAGAATAAAAATTGACTTCTCATTACCAAAAAATAAAAAATAAAAATTTAAAAGAGGGCAGAAGTCAATGAAAGAACATCTTTTAAGTAATGAAAGCAAAAATAGAATGCTGTATATAACAAATATATTCCTCAGAAATAAAAGTAAAACAGGCATTTCAAATAGACAAAGTCAAGAGAATTTATCTCAATAAACCTGATTTACAAAAAAAGGCTAATGAAAAAGTTTTAGTAATAAAGGAAGAAAGAAAACTAATACAACATAGAAGCCTATATCTACAACATTAGAAAGGGTAACTATGGGTAAATGTAAGGGATATATATATGCCTTTTCTATTTATAATATATTTTTATATATAAAATATGTATATATGCATATTTATATTTAACTTTTATTTAAGACTATTGACAATGCAAAAAATTTAACAATATGTTTAAGGTAATAAAATATAAGCAAATAAAATATATAACAAAAGCACACAAAAACAGGAAGGAGGTTAAGTAGAATTATGCTGTAAGATTCTTACATTGTCTGCACAGTAATGTTGAAGAGTAGACTACAAGAAGTTAAGGATGAATATCATCCTCTCTAAAGCATGCACTAAAAAGTAATTTAAAAATCTATTAAAGAAATAAAATGGAATTCTAAAAAATATTTTATAAACCCAATAGAAGACAAAAAAAAAGAGAAACAGGAAAATCAGATGATACGAATAAAAAATAAATACCAAGATAATGGAGTTAAACCAATCATGCAAATAATTACATTAGGTACATATGCATGTGCTCCATGGAAAGGCAAAGACTTTCAAACTGGATCAAAAAGTAAGACCCAATTGTATTCCACCTTAAGGTATACACTTTAAGGATAATGCATAGATAAAGACATAAATACAGGTTGAAACAAAAGAGAGGAAAAAGCTGTTACAACTATCAGGCAAAATAGACAAGACAAAAAAAAAAAAGATAAATAGCATTACAAAGACAACTACCATGCTAAATAATATATCCATTGTGAAGAAAAAAGGATAGATACATTTTTTAATGATAAAAGGGATAATTCATTAGCAAATTATAAAAATTCAAAATACATACAACTTAGTGACAGGACTTTGAAATACATGAACTAACAATTGACAGAACTACAGGAAGAAATAGACAAATCCATAATGATAATTAAAGATGGTAACACCCCTCTGTCAGTAATTGAGAGACCAACAAAATAACTACATTAAAGAATAAAGATATAGAAACTGATAAACACTGTCAACGAAATTGAACAAATTAGTATTTATAGAACATTCCATCCAACAATTCAGGAATAAAAATTCTTTTGAAATGCACATGAGATAACCAAGACAGATCATATGCTGAGTTGTAAAAGAAGTATTAAACCTGTCAAGAAAATAAAAACATATAGAGTATTTCTCTGACCACCACAGTATTCAATCAGAAATAATATGTAGAAAACCTCAAACTATTTCAAAAATCAGTTACACACACCTAAATAATTCATGAGATAAAGAATAAATCACTAGGGAGATTTTTAAAAATATTTTAGAGTAATGATGAAAATACAATATATAAAAAATTATATAATGCAGCTAAGGTAGTACCTCAAATAAATGTATTGATTTCCACTTCTGAGTAAAGAAGAAATCTTTAAAATAAATAATCTCAGCTTTTATTTTAAGAAATGGGATAAAATAGGGCAAAGTAAGGTAAAAAAAAAATAGGGGGGGGGAATAAAGATAAAACAAAAATTAATGAAATAGAAGACAAAAAAATACAGCAACTAAACAACATAAGTGTTTGTTCTTTGAAAAGATGAATACATTTTATAAAATCCTAGCAAGATTGGCCAAGAAAAAAAGACAGAGAAAACATAAATTACTAGTGTCCAGAATGAAAGAAAGATAGCACTAACGGGCCTATAGCCCTTATAAAGAAAATAAGAAGAACAATTATATGCCAACAAATGCAACATAAAATGAAAATTCCTTGAGAAATACACTTTACAAAAACTGACACAGAGAGAAATAAAAAAAACTGAATAGCCCACTATATAACAGGAGAAATAATTTGAATTCAAATTTTACACACATACCAAAAGCAGATCAACTACAACAACAAAATTGAGTTCCAGATGGTTTTAGTGAATTCTACTAAACATTTTAGAAGAAATAATATCAAGCATACAGAATATTTTTTACAAAATGGAGAAGGAAAAAACATTTCTCAACTCATTTTATTGGGCCACAACAACTCTAACTACAAATTTTACAAGGATATTATTTTTTTAAAAATTTAAGGAAATAGAATTACAGAAAAAAATCGCTCATTAATATATATAAAAATCACTCATTATTATATATAAAAATTAATATATATAAAAATTGAATTGATAATAAATCAGACCCAGCAATATATAAGATGGATCATATATTCTATAATCAATGGCATCTATACTAGGAATGCAGAGTTGGTTTAGTAATTTAAAAAACCAATAATTCATCACATTAACATAATAAAAGGGGAAATTATATGATGATAAGTGCAAAAAAATTATTTCACAAAATTTAATGCTCGTTGACAATAAAATTCTCTGCAAACAAAAAAATGTTTTTCTTTAATCTAATAAAGGGTATCTATTAAAAACATACAGTAATCATCAAACTTAATAGCAAAACATTGATGACTTTCTAAGAAATATGTGAATGTCTGTTCTCATCCTTTCTGTTTTAACATTGTAGTTACTCTAAGTTTTATCATTGTAATAAAGCAAGAAAAATAAACAAAGGCATAGAATTAAAAATATGACAAAGAGAAAACAGTTTCTTTTTCACAGGTGATATCATTGTATACCTAGAAAATCCTAAGAAATCCACAGAGTAAAAACTACTAATACTAATGAGTCAATTTAACACATTTACAAGTTATAAGGTTGTGATACAAAAATTTCTCTATTAATATAGACCCAAAAAATACAACTTAAAAATATACCATTTATTTAAAAATTAAATATTTAGAAATAAATTCACCAAAATATGTGTATTATATCTGTTTTGAAAACTATAAAACTTTACTAAAAAAATTAAAGAAAACCTAAATAAGTCTAGAGAGAGGGCATGTGCCTGATTGGAAGATTTTGTGTTGCTAAATATTCATTCTCCTCAAACTGTTCTGTAGATCCTACACAAGTAACAAAGTACCAGCAACATTTTTTAAAGAAATTGACACAATGAATTTAAAATTTATATGGAAATGCAACATAGCATCAAAATAACCTTCAACCCTGACCCATGTGACTCAGTTGGTTGAGCATCCTCCCTGGCACAGACATTTACAGAATCCCAGAATGCTGGTAAATTGAAATTTTAAAATTAAAAAAATTTAATTATTGTATATGAACAGGTTACTCTTATCTTTCAATGAAAGATATAGCTGGCTATTGCTCAAATTCTTATTATTCATAAGCTTCCAAACTACATATAAATCATTTATTGTTTTTAAATTTTTATGTTGTACTGATCTTTTCAAGTCATTAAACAATTAATACTAATGAGCTAATTAAAGACAATATCATAGTTAACAAAACTAACCTCTTTTTATATTATGTCATTAAATGAATTTATGTATATTATAAAATATACATAAAAATGTATAAATTTGTTTTTGAAAAGATTAATACATCTCATAAAATCTAGCAAGATTGGCCAAGAAAAAAAAAAAGAGAGAAAACACAAATACTTATATCCAGAAATAAGCTATATATATCTTACAACCAGATACCATCCCTTTTATTTCCCCAAAGCCAAAACAATAAACCCAGTCTCTATGAAGCTTTATGAACTCTTTTCCAAAAAGTTTTCTGATTTCTCAAATGTATAAAGTGAATGAAATTGATTTTTGCTAATACCAACTTCTGAACACCAGTGTGCATTCTTAGAGTTATTACTGAACATGTGAAGAGCTAAAAGCAGAGATAGACTGTCTTTTCCCATTACAATGACAATCTAAACTTGACACATTGACAAAATCTTAACCTTTTATTCACCAGGTTAAAGACTCCCACTCTCTTCAGATCTTTCATTATTACCTCAACCTCTTTTCCAAGTCTTTTTCTTTCTCTTTCTAAAATATTCTGAATTGTTTTTTCATATTGGAATATGTGGAGGCTAATAGTTTCTTTGGCAATGTTATTCACACATTGATTATGTGCTTCCATTTTTAAGGAAAGTTAATTGTAGGTCAAGTATTTTCCCTAATAGGAGCTAGTTTTTGGACCAGGGAAATGATCACTAGTTGTGGCCCCAATAATTGGGCAGAAATCTCTGGATCAACTTTTTGGATTATATTGAGCAGGATCCAAGAAGGATACAAGGTAAATGCCAATTACAAATATATTGAATTGCCCCAGCCAGTTTGGCTCAGTGGTTGAGCATCAGCCTGCAGACTGAAGGGTCCCAGATTTGATACCTGGTCAGGGCTCGATCCCCAGTAGGGAACATGCAGGAGGATGCCAATCAATGATTCTCTCTCATCATTTCTGTTTCTATTTCTCTATCCCTTTCCCTTCCTTTCTGAAATCAACAAAAATATATTTAAATATATATGTTCCATTCCAGGTCAACCACAAGCACCTGGGCTGCTGGTTCGATCCCCAGCCCAGGTCAAGAAGTATGTGGAAGACAACCAATCAGGTCTCTCTTATATTGGTTTCTCTCTCATCCTCTCTCTCTCTCTCTCTCTCTGTCTCTCTCTATATATACCCCCTCTCCCTCCCTTCAATTTTCAAACAAGAAAAAATATATGTCTAAAAGTGATGCTAGTCCTGATGTTGGCTCTGCTTCTAATAAGCTGTGTGATCTTTGATAAACCATCTATCTCTCTGAACTTCAGTCGTATCCAAACTCAGACAAGACTTAGATAAATTTGTTATCTTCTATATTATAAAGAGGCAATATGCAAATTAGGCCAGGACTCTGTAATGGGTCACGACCAGACAGGAGGAGGTTGCGAGCACAGGTGAGGCCAGGAGCGGAGATGGAGACAGAGGCAGGGGGGCCTGCCTGAGCTGGCGCGGTGGCTCATGTGGCCCCAGAGCAGACACAGGCAGGGGGACTGGGGAACGCTGCAAGTCAGGAGTGGGTCCCGGCCCCCCGCGGGGTGCCTCCCTGCACGGCGGGAGCTGGGGGACCTCCTCACGCGATTTCAATCATGTGCTGGGCCTCTAGTAAATACAATAAAAAGAAAACCCGCTTTCTCAGGGCTAGAAGCCTGATTTGTTGGTGTGTTACAGAGACATCCTAATGGTATTCAAGACTCAGTTTACCCGCCACATCCCCCACCTACCCATATTCCTTCTTTGCATTCACAGGGAATTTGATCTGCATAAGTTTTAGGAATCTATTATCTTTGGTTTATATTTCTGCCTTTGGGAAGATTGTGAGTCATTGTGCAAAAATCCCTACTCTTGGAAGCCAGAAAACCTAGTTTCCTCAACCTAGGCCAAGAATCCGAAGTCTCTGGACCTATTTCCTCATCTGTTGTAATGAAAGCAATGTTAACCTCTCCCGCAGTGTTACCCAGAGGTTAAGTAACAGTCCCTGATTTGAGAACAGTGTCCAGCACATGGTGACATCTCCATCAATATTAGCAGTTCGCATTGTTGTACAGTTATTTTTACACATCTCTGTTTCCCACACTCCCTTGTAAGTTCCTCAAGGATAAAAATTGTCCCTGTTTAGTTCTCTGTAAGGTCTAAAACATAGTTAGGGAAGGGAAATGAAGAAAGTAAAAAAAGGGCATTGTAAGTGGATAAGAAACACTGACTAGCATATCAAATAAAATGTGTTCATTTAACACAGAAATCAGGGAAATATATATTGTCTGACTAGATTCTCTTCAAAAGAATCCCACCCAGTATAGGATTTCAGAAGGACTTGTGTTGTAGAAGTAATGTTAAATATATGAGCTGCATTCGTTAGAAAAAGTAAGAGTTGTTTCTCCTAGCTTTACTACATTTCATTTGCCACACCACATCCAATAAATAATTGAACAAAATAAAATCCCTACTGATACACTGGATGTTTCTGTCAGAAGGTGGTACTACTCTTGTTGTAGGACTCCCTGAGCATGAAGGAGGTAGAGAATGAATCTAAAATGAAAGCGTAAGGAAGGAAGCACAAGTAGAGAGATTTGAAGGAGGTGAGTTTAGTGGTTTTTAAACGATCAGAAGCTTAAATCTACCTGAATGTCAATAAAATACTCCTTGTGTCAATTTCACCTGGAAAAAAATGGTATCTAGTTCTTCATTCACAACAGCATTTGCCTGACTGACCAACTGTAGTTATATTTATAAGCAGAACAGAAAGAACAGAGTAAATCCCGTTTCATTGGAAAACGCTAACATTTGATGGCGTTCCAGAGCTCCGTGATGCTGTGTGGATGAGTACTTTCCAAGTGCTCTGAGCTACAGAATTGTCTGAAATGGCAAAAGCTACAATCTCAAACATATAAGGTAGATATGGTCTGCTTGGCTCCTTGGCCCAAATTGTATTCAATATTCCAAGTTTAGTTCACAAATAATCATTGCCACATAAAATAAGCACGGGGAAAGAGCCAGAGTGGCAACTCGTGATGTATGCATTCAATTACACAAAGACCAGACAGAAAACAAGTTAGGCCATAGTCCTGCCTAAGTGATCTAAATTGGCATATTGCTGCCTTACAGTTATCCAATTATTCATATTTTTAATTGATTGCAAAAAAAATTCACCTGTTTTTATTCTGAATAATAGTCTTACAAATACTTAATTTTCAGATTTCCCTTTTATTCACTATCACAAATGGTCCTTTCTTAGTGTGTCTGAAAGAGACTTTGATGTCTACCCTTGTCCAATGTTTTGGAATTTTATACTTTTTTAAAATAATTTTTTTAATATATTGTATTGATTTTTTATAGAGAGGAAGGGAGAGGGATAGAGAGCTAGAAACATCCATCAGCTGCCTCCTGAACACTCCCTACTGGGGATGTGCCTGCAACCAAGGTTCATGCCCTTGACCGGAATCGAACCTGGGACCTTTCAGTCTGCAGGCCGACGCTCTATCCACTGAGCCAAACCGGTCAGGGCTGGAATTTTATACTTTTGACCTAAATCTTGACAAGTAAATGCCAAATAACAGAGCCATCTCTAAAAAGTTCAACCTTCTATAAAGCAATAGATACCAAACAGGTGATAGGACCTCCGGTGCCATTGATTGAAACTGATGTTTATCACACATTCTAGTTTTACTCAGTTTATTTATACACACAGTACTGATTGTAGAGTAAAATTATAATGAACTATATTTGCATTTATAACCTAAGGCTACTGCAGGTAGCCTAGAATTTCTGGAGCATATCCAATTTAATATAATTGTATTATTTTTAACAAATTAAATGTCACTTAATGTGTATACCTTCGTAAAACTTTTAATATATTTATAATCCAGAAAAAAATTATTTGCAAGGATAAGAGTTTCCGTTTTTTATTTAGAAAAATAGTATTACCATGCTTAACATGCATTTAAAATATATATCTCTTTCTGCTTAAGCTACAATCCCAGAAGGGAATGTCCGTCCACAAGACAGCAGCCCTTGAGACCCACTGCCACTCCCAGCCAGGCATAGTCTAGAGTTGGCAGGGAGTAATTAGAATCAGTGACAATTAACTAACACTGCATGTTATTACACAGTGTCCTTAATTCTAAGCAAATCAGAATGACTTAGAACCACCCTGGTTAGTCCTTCAGACTTCCAAAGGAAATTTTTGTTTGTATCCAACTCTACAATAAAGGAGAGGACTTAGAGCTGCACTGGTTTCTTCTAATTTGACCTTGGCATTGACCTCTGAATAAAGTTACTCTGGAATCCAGGAAGATGCAACTGTGTACTGCAGGATAGCACCAGATGTAAGCCAAGAAAAGCTTTCAGTTTAGAAAATCTTAAAAGACTCAATGGATGATTTCCTCCTCTCTGTCTTGTTTTTCACTCTCTGGATCTCCTGACAAGGTTACATTTTTTTTAGCCTTTCATTTTGCTTTTCTCTTAGCATTTTGTGTCTATTTCCTTGTCAATTTCCTCGCTTTATTTTTTTCTCTCTCTTTCTCTTTGGTACTTCTCACTATTTTACTTTACATTAATTCTTTTGGTCTCTAATATTCTTTCTATAGTAACCTGCCGTGTGCTTCAAGAATGCTGTATTTTACTTCATGCAGATACAAATGATCATTTTTTGAAGTTTTTGTACTCCAGGCTGTGTCTTCCCCCAGGTTGCATTTTTAGTTTGTCTGAGTAAGCACTTTCCCGCTGAAGGCTTTCCTCAAATGCCTCGTGATCCTTGATTCCCCACTCATATGGACGCACGGGGCTCTCTGAATTGATTTGAGGACCTGGGCTTTAGAACAGGGTTGGTAAAGTGAAGCCGCTGTTTCGCTGTGCAGGGATCTGCTGAGCTGCCTTAGCAGGTACCCTGAGGCCATTACCATTCTTCAGCTGCTGAGTCCCAGAGAAGAACCCTACAAGCCCCTCACCAGAGGATGCGATACAGCTGCCAGAATTCTAGAAACCAAGTGGAATCCAGGGTCTGAAATGGAGATGTCTTATTTAGGTGGAAATACTAACGTACGGTTTTCAGTCAGCGCTTCCAGATTCAAGTTGGAACAAACTTTCATACCATTTTGTTTTTAGCTCTACCTTCACCTCCACTTTTCGGGGTCACATGTGGACACGAATTCCTGAGCCTTTGCAGGTCCCTGTGGTGAAAATCGGGTTTTTCTGACTGCTGGCTTAGGGTCCGCTTTCCCAGCTCTGCTAAGTCAGTCACCCCTAACACATCTGCTTTCCAAGATCAAAACTGGGAGGCCGTTGTCCTTCGCCAGTTCTTTTGGCTTTTTGACCTTCAGTCTGTGGATTTCGATGGGGCAGGACTGCTCCCAGGGGCATATTGGAAACTTGTTGAATTGGTTTGCTTGTTTTTGATAATCACAGTGACTCGTGGATACTAATAGTGTTCAATAGGCAGGACCCAACTTCATGTTTGTCATTCTATAAATATTTTGCTTAAGAAATCATATCACAGTCCGCTCTCAGACTAAGAATCCTGGCATTAGATATATTTCTGAGATACACGGTCTGAATTCTGCAGAAATGCCTTGAGTAAACTTTTTTTTTTTTCATATTTTTAAAGGGAGCTTTGTTTTCTTATTTTGCCTAGCTCTGATCACCAAGAAAATTCTTTTCTCTTCCAGTGTCTATTAATCCACTCAGAAATGCAAATTATTTATGTTGATTTTATTAACAGTACTTTGAAAAATTAAGCTCGCTGAGTTTGCAGAAATGCTAGCTGGTTTTGTTTCATTTCACATCTTTAATTGCATCCTTTGTGAGAATGCATAATTAGGCCTTGAGTCTAATTCATGATAAATACAATTAATTCAAATATTTAAAAATAATTACTGACAGCCTCAAAAAGAGCAAGATTAATGAAACCTACAACACAGTTCAGTGAACTTCAATTTATTGTCTTATTTAGCTTGACCAACTCTAAAACAAGACTCTCCACTAACTTATTAAAAAACTGAGAAAAGAAGAAAAGAGGAGTAAAGTTACATTTATTTTTTAAAAATATACTATGAGACATCAGTGGCTGTTCCACAAAGGGACTCAGGGTAGTGGTAAATGAGTAACTCCCTTACGATGCCTTCCTCACAAACTTTTAAAGACACAAAATAGAGGAATGAAGAATTCTGATGCAATAAGAATTCTCTTTCAATACCTTGAAGTTAATATTTCCATCTCACACAGATATTTATGCTAATGCACATCTTATTTCCCCTGTGATTTGCATTGTCTTGCAGTGTTCCACGACAGTAATAGACTTCCAGAAAAGGATTAAAATAATGCCACATTTAGTGCTTTATCTTCAAAACATCACACAAGAATGAGAGACACAGTCAAAACTAATTAACCCATCTTTTTTCTGCAAAGGTAGAATAAATGTACATTGGTCATATTATACTCATGATCTACCAGATAATCTTGATAAATAATGTGTACAATATTTCTTCTATAACTTAGAAAAATTAACAATATTTTAGAGAAAACTATTTTTCCAGTATATCACCATCAGTGGTCTAACAAAATTAAACTGTTCAGAGAAATCCCATTCACTAAAGAGTTAACATATGGCATATCTACCGTGGCCACTTCCTAAGAGTAAATCATTTGTTATAATAATGTTATTTCTTCAGCTATTTGCATAGGATCCACCTCATTGGAGTCACTGGAAAATATCTTTATTTGTTATTGAGGTTACCTTAATGTACATATAAATAACATTGCCACTTCATTCTTGACACAATTCATATTATATTTTAAAACAGGATTTCAATGCTCAGAGTGTTTGTGGACAAAACATACTAGTGTGCCCAAAAGTCTATTGTTTCTGTGTCTGTAAATTACTCTTCTGGTAATTTCCCAGCTGCTGCCAGCTTGCCACAGCTAGTTGAGTACAGGCTAGTAAAAGTCTCTTTATCCCCATCATCCCAAATCATTCAAACAATAAATTCTATAGAATGTCATGGACTGGTTTCCCAAAAAAGGACTTCAGAACAGCTCAGGAAATAGAACCACAGGTCTATGCATACCAATATTTTATATCCGAAAAAAGGAAAAGGAAAAATTATCAGGTATGTCTCAAACACAGAGTATTTAAGTAATACTTTAAAGTTATATATATATCGATGGTGATATATTAAAAAATGAAGGTTTTGCCTTGGCCGGTTACCCAGTGATTAGAGCGTCAGCCTTTGGACTGAAGGATCGCAGATTTGATTCCCAGGTCAAGGGCGCTTGTACCTCAGTTACAGGCTTAATTCCTAGCCCCAGTTAAGATACCTACAGGAGGCAACCAATCAATGTGTCTCTTTCACCTCTCTCTCTCTCTCTCTCTCTCTTTCTCTCTCTCTCCCCCTCTCTCCCTCCCTCTCTGTTCTTCCTCCCCTCCATTCTCTCTCTTAAAAAAAAAAAATCCTCCAGTGAGGATTTTAAAAAATATCCTCCAGTGAGGATTTTAAAAAAATGAAAGTTTTGAAAGAGAACCATCCCCACCCTAACTATAATAAAAAGCTGTATGAACCACACACTAATCAGTTTTCTTGTATTTGTTAGATAGCTAACATCACAAAGCAACCAGCAACCTGAAATCTAAGGAAAGACAGGCCCCTCCAAAGAGAAAAGAAGTGAGGATTGCCTCACTTGTAGTAGACTATGTGGGGGAAGAGATGCGATTTTAGCTAACAATTTTAACATATTTCTAAGGTTCTCAGTGTGAGCGAGCAAGAAAGTATCAAATCCCTGAGAACTACGGACTTAAGGGGAGTCCGTCTGCAGGTTCTTTTCCACTGATCTCCACTGGGCACTGAACAGAAAGAGTGCAGGCAGAGCATGATACCAGAGAAATTCTCCGCTCAAGGGCATGGGCCTGGCGAGGGGAGCAACCACTGCTGTGGGAGAATCCCCAAGTCCCAGCAGCTCCTTCTTCCCTACGGACTAAAACTCCTAACTGGTGGGCAAAGGGCAGCAGAACTGCTGCTCCCGGGGCACAGAGGAAGACCCACTGAGTCTGGAGAAAGGGTTAAAAAAAAGTTCTGAAATCCCTAGGGGAGGGATAGAAAAGATCCTGGGCCAGACCATTAGGGTCTCCTACTGCTAGGGAGGGAGGGAGGCTGGAAATGCTCACACACAGGACCCACCAAAGCAAAAATTGGGTGCCACAAAGAGGAGAAGCAGGATCACTAAAAGCATCCAACCTCTGAGACCCAAGGGCAAACAACATGCCTAAAATGGAGGCTGGACTAGGACACAAAATCTCCCCTTGCCCCCACCTCCAGAATCACTGAGTAACAAGCAACATCAGTTTTTCATTATAAGAGAAACAAGAACATGGGAACAAAATCCCTTCTCCAGCACAGGCACAAAGAAGGACAAAAGCTGAAGCTAGAGTAGGAACATTACAAAACCCCTCCAGCAACCCAGCCCATACCATACACAAATGATAATACTAGAGCAATTGGCAACTGGTTTTGCACAGAAGATACTCACAGCAACAACAACCAAACACTCCTGAGCTCAACTCCTGAGTACATGGGTGCAAGCTCCAACATTAATGACCTAGCGGTGAAGCATCCATCTTATATAAAAACTGCTGTTTGAAATTTTAACCCTGCTATTTTGGCTTCTGTAAATACGTGCTTGCTTAAATAATAAGGAAAATAAGACTACTCCCATTCCAGAGAAGCCATAAACTATGCTCCAGACAGAGTTGTCAGTGCTGACACCAGGCCAGGCCTTGAGATATGGTCTCATGGTCCCTTCCCAGCACGCAGGCCTCCTTTCTAAGAAGGCCCGGAAGTCTCATTTCAAATTTGGGAGACAAAGAGCTAGAAAAAGTATAAATCGAAAAAGCTTCCTCCATGTTGGGGGGGCCCAGAATTTGAAAGACACATTTTTCTCTGAGCCAACGCCCATATTAGAATAAAATGTAACTCCCTTTCTCTAAGCATGGCTTGGTTTTTCTCCGGTCTTCTGTAACATAAATGGTTCCCTGACTGAGAAGAAGGCCAAACATGCTGGCCTTTTGGCATCCGGTGAGTGGACCGGGTTTGGGGCCCGGGAGAGCCAGATAGGCCTCCGGGAGGCGCCACTCTGCTGATTTAGCAGAATTGAACCAGGGGACTCTGGGTGCTCCCGGACCTCAGCCTAGGACCCGGCCAGCATCTGGAGAGAGTGGACGAACACTTCTGGACCTGTTGACAAAATCAGTAAGGTTGGGGCCTCTATCAGTCAGGCCCACTCCGAGTGAGTAGAAGGGGGAGCTTGATCACCTCCCCAGAAGTCATACAACTTCCTCAGGCAGATTAATCAGGAATCAGGTGGACTGTTTAAACTCTGAGTAAATATCTGGTAGAAGTAAAAAAACTCAGACTGTCTGGTATATAAATGTAAGTGTGAGAGTCTGTGTAAAGTGAAAGCTACTTTGTGCCGTCTGGCTGTACACATGAGAGTATTTGTTATCTCTTTCTGTTGTTTAATTTGTTTAAAGATAGGGCAAACCCCACTTCAGGGGGAAGACAGTAGAGAACTTTTAATTGCTTTTCCTTGAGTTATAATTCTGCTGTGTTAGGTTAAAATTTTGGAATTCTAGGGTTAATTTAAAGGTATAAAGTTTGTGAAGGTTGCAACCCAGAGAAGTTTAAACAAAGGCTTGTTGGGTTAAGATTAGTATGCTTTCTCATGGTCTGTGTAGGGAGAGAGAGCCGAGGATTGCTCTGAAGCGGGTGTGAGATGAGGTGGTAGCGGTAGGATTTGCTGGGTAGAGTGGTAGGCTCTCAGCCTGCTGAAATGGAGGATCCCTAGTCTGGGGGACAGGGGAATGGTCGGAGAGATCAAAAGTGGTAAAGGAGGAGGAGGATTTAAGATCCTCAGGGGCTTAGAGTAAAGAAGGAAAAATCTGGGAGGGAGAGCAGCTAAGGACAGAGTAAATGGTTAATACCGAAAGGGGGGGGTGTTGGTGGGGAGAGCAGGGAGAGATAGGTTTTTGTTGATTTTGCTAGCTGCAGACCACTCTGCTGGCATGGGGATCTGGTTCGTTCTTGGTTTCTTACTTATCTGAACTATGCTGGACTCAAGGCATTCTGCAAAGCACAGTGGATCTTTCTCTGCCCCTTTTTGTTCTCTTTAACCCTTCCAATTAGACTGATACAATATACTTGAAATTGCATAAGGAAGAATGTAGCAGTTTTTACTAGACAAGTTTTAATTTACCTGCTCTTAGTTTTATCACAGAAGGTCTAGGTATATTTTCTTAAAAGAAAAAGTACATTTACAGTGTATTCATAAATATTAATCTAAGAAATGTGGGCTGTTTACTTTTTAGTAATCATTAAAGGATTGAGGTTTCTAAGAATAATGAATTACTGAGTAGAAGATCATAGGCATGCTTATCATTTTTAAAGGACATAGAAAGAAGGTTTGAAGGCTAATTTAGAAGTGTGAAGTTTTTAAAGGTTGTGTATGTAACAAGAAGGAGATGAGAAATGTTAAAAGGGAATTAATCAAATGATACAGGCCAGTAAGCCAGGAAGAGTAAATAATTTACATTCTGCCTCCCTAAACAGAGGGTAAATAGTTATGCCATCGTACTTAGAGGGGGACTGATAAAAGAAATCCAACAGTTACTGTTTTATTATAATGCTAAACTTTATAAAATATTACTCTGGAGAGTCCATAAAAAGGACTGTCAAGGAAAATCAGAAGATCTTAAAGCAGGTCAGTATATTTTTCTCCTTATACAATTCCTCTGAAATTTGGCAATACTTAATAAATAAGTCATGGCAATACATTTATTTGAATAAATTCAATAAGACTGTTTTCCAATAGTGGTTTTATTAACTGAAAACTTTGACTGGAGTATCATGTTTTAAAGAGCCCTGTCTGAACTCTGAAGACTTGAAGCTAATAAGAGTACCACGGAGAAAGCCTGGTATCCTGCTTGGTAGCCCTGAAAATAGCTGGCCCTGGAGCATCAGACCCATACCCTACCATCACCGGCCCAGGTGGAGTTGCTACAGGTGAGGAATTCACCTAACTCAGCAGATACTACAGGCAGGCCTGACGGCAACTAGATGGCTTGGCTTCCTGGTGCTATGGGGCACACTAAGATTCAATCATGAAATTCTGGCAAAGGTGGCCAGTTACCATTCTTATTATGTTTATGCAAACAATCAGGCCAAATTGAATGCAATAGATAAATTGGTCTTGATTTGGCTCTTTTGATAAACATGTAGGTAATTTTGAGGAGAAAAATTCTATTTCAATAGAGGTTATTAAAACTGGAATGTTTTCTTTCCCTTCCACTGGACCATTTGTTACAGTTTGTCTCCACCAGGTCACAAGCCTACCTCCTTCTGTGCCCAGGCCTCATTGTCCCTCTGACAGACTGCAAGGATCTCTTGGCTCTGAGAGAAACCTCTGACCCTCCTTAGCAGGAAGTAATTACAGAAGAAATCTAATGTCCATTTTCCCTGAAAGAATTCAGAGCCAGGATCCTTGAGGTAATATATTAGGCAGTAAGACAGACATGAGCAGAGCAAGGACGATAGGCCAGCTGGCACTATCAAATGTAACTAAGTCTTTCCACCTCTATGTATGTAAGACAAGGGGACTCCCCAGAAGCAAGAGGGAACTAGGTTGCAAATGAAGCAGCCCGGGAGGCAGCTCTAAAACCAGTGGGGCCTCTACAGATTCTAGTGACTCTTCCAGACCCTGACCTACCCACCTCACCAGCTTACACAGAAACCCAATCTAGAAAAGCTGAAATCCATAACCAATCTTTACTCAAGTTCTTACAGGCTTTACAGTCTACCCAAAAAGCAATCCAGAAGCTCATCCGAGACACTCTGCCTGTACCAACTTCTGATCCGGTTCATCCCTTCTAACCTGGTGACTCTGTTTAGGTAAAGAAATTTGCCATACAAAGAATGACTCCTACCTAGAAAGGACCACCCCCACGGCAGTCAAGGTTGATGGGATCCCGATGTGGCTTCATTTCACCAGGCTTAAGACAGCACAGGGAAAATAGAGAGTTCAGGACTCTTCGGATCCTCTAAAGATTAGTCCTGGCCCTCATTCTGGGCCCTTCTCTTATAAACAGGCCCACTGACTTTATTCAGCAGAGAATTAATTTTATCAAGCTTACAGACCTCAGGGGTCAATATAACTCCTTCCCCAACAATGACTCAAAAGAATTAATGATTTGACTCATGTACCTAAAACCAGTGGAGAATGAAGCATCCATCTTATATAAAAACTGCTGTTTAAAATTTTAACCCTGCTATTTTGGCTTCTGTAAATGCGTGCTTGCTTAAATAATAAGGAAAATAAGACTACTCCCATTCCAGAGAGGCCATAAACTATGCCCCAGACAGAGTTGTCAGTGCTGACACCAGGCCAGGCCTTGAGATATGGTCTCATGGCCCCTTCCCAGCATGCAGGCCTTCTTTCTAAGAAGGCCCAGAAGTCTCATTCCAAATTTGGGAGACAAAGAGCTAGAAAAAGTATAAATAGAAAAAGCTTCCTCCATGTTGGGTGGCCCAGAATTTGAAAGACACATTTTCCTCTGAGCCAATGCCCATATTAGAATAAAATGTAACTCCCTTTCTCTAAGCATGGCTTGGTTTTTCTCCGGTCTTCTGTAACAGTGGAAGAGGCTTTCCTATTTCTAAAAATAAATACTATTTACCTTGGTCTTTATTGTTCTACTTATAATGTCAGCATTCAGAGAGGGGGAAAAAAAAAATCTCTTGTCAATAGACTAAGGAATAAATATAACCAGACCCAAAGATGAACCAGATATTGAAACTATCAGAAAGGGAGTTAAAAATAAGTATTCTTAACATATTAATGCCTCTAGTTTAAAAGATGGACAAAATATATTAACGGGTAGGGAATTTCAATCAATAGAAGAAAAAGTCTTATGAAATACCAGAAATAAAAAATGTAATAACATGAAGAATGCCTTTGACAAGCATATAAGGAGACTCAATACAACTAAGAAAAAAAATCAATGAGCTTAAAGAAAGGACAATAGAAATTTCATAAACCAAAGCACAAAGACAAAAAGAAATGAGATCAGAATAGAAAAGAGCATCTAAAAGCTATTAAACAGCCTAAAATATATATTTTTGTAGTCCTAGAGAAAAGGAAAGAGAAAATTAGGCCAAAGATATATTTGAACACACAACAGCTAAGTATACCAAACTAAAAATCTAAGAAATTCAGTAAATACCAATAATATTAATAACAATAATTTTAACCCTTTGCACTCGCTTGCTTTTTTCTCGATTCCTTTATTCTAATGCTAACCATGTCGAGTCACACTCGACATCCAAGTGCAAAAGGTTAAAATCTAGTCATACTATATTCAAACTGCTTAAAATAAGAAATAATGAGAAAACCTTGAAAGCAGCCAGAGGGGGAAAAATAAATTATATATAAAGAAATAAAGGTAAGAATTATAGCAGCCCTGTTTCAAAGTATGCAAGCCAGAAAAAATAACGACATTATTAAAGTGCTGAATGGATAGAAGTCAGGCAAGAATGCTAAACCCATTAAAAATAATAATTAAAACTAAAGAGAAAAATTATTTTTCTCAGATAAACAAAAGCTGAAAGAGTTAATTTCCAAAGACCTGCATTAAAAGAAGTAATAAAGCAAATTCTTCAAGCAGAAGGAATATGTTACCAGACAAACTTGGATCTACACCAAGAAAGACATATCTCTGGAAATGGTTAAAATGAAGTTAAAAGTCTTTTTTATTAATCCTAAAATGTAATTACTCTCTAAAGTAAATAGTGTCAATATATTGTGACATATGGCCTATATAAAACTGATGTTTTTGAAAAAATAGAAATCTGGAGTATATAATTATTTTTCTTATATTACACAGGAAGTAATATATTATTTGAAGGTAGATTTATAATTAAAGATGTATATTATAAACCCACTGAACAATTAAAAGAGGTATAAAGAACATATAATTAATTTTTACCCAAAAAATAATATCACTGTATTGTGGAGTTTTATGACCTTTCATACGTGTAAAATAGTGGTGATAGCATGAAGCCAAGGAAGGGAAGAAATGGCAGTACCTTTTATAAAGCTTGCCCATGCTACAGAGTACAATACCACTTGAAGGTAAAGTATGAAATAGCTAAAGATGCATGTTATAAACTAAAGCAACCACCAAAAATAACAGACCCACGATTTCTCTAGGTTTAGAAAGCAGATCTGTAGTTGCTTGTGGATGCCACTGTGTAAGTCGGAGGGCATGGAGTGCAGGCAATGAAGCATGAAGGAATGGAGGTGATGAGTGTGTTTATTATCTTGATTGTGGTGACGGTTTCCTGTGTATACATATTTCAAAACTTATCAATCGCACACCTAAATGTCTGCAGTTGTTTACATCAATTATACCTCAATAAAGCTGTTTTTAAAAACTCTGTCAAGCAAACAGTCAATTTCTTTAAAGATGAGCAAAACATTTGAACAGACACTTCCCCAGTGAAAATATATAAATGGTCAAGTAAAAGAAGCTCATGAAGAGATGCTCAACATTGTTAGGCAATAAGGAAATGCAAATGAAAACTACTTAGAGATGCCACTTCACACTCTCAAGGTGTCTAAAAACAGCAAGTGTTGAGGAAGATGCAGAACAACTGGAACTCTGTTACATTGTTGTTGGAAAAGCAAAATGATGCCACTTTGGAAAAGTTTGGCAGCTCCTTATAAAGTTAAACATACTTAGCCTGAGACCCAGCAACCCTGTTCCTAAGATATTTACCCAAGGGAAATGAAAGCTTGTGTTATATGAAAACCTGCACGTGCATGTTTCTGTAAACAATGTAAACATCCTTCAACTAGTGAGTGGATAAACAAACTGTGAAACACCTTACAGTGGGACCTACTTAGAAGGGAAGAAACTGATGGACTCAACCACACAAGTTAATCTCAGTAATATTTTACTGAGAAAAAGAAGTGAAGCACAATGGAACACTTACTGTAAGATTCTATTTATATAAACTTCTAACACAAGCAGAGCTCATCTATCAAGTCAGAGAATAGATTGGTGGCTGCCTAGGGCTGGGGGGTGCATTTTATTGTGTGTAAAGTACACCTTAAAAGTCTTTATTTCAAATTATAAAAGAAAACTGATGGCCATGATGGTAGTCAGTGAGGGGGAGAGGGAGGATTATTCCAGTTCTTTTTCTCTACACCAAACCCTGGCTTTGCTTGATTAACTGGAATTTTATAGATGGATTCCTACACAAATTCAGATATTCAGCAAGAAAAAAATGTTACCTTCTCACAATAGTCTCCCTTTAAAGGTCTGATAGAAACACAGATGAATGTTATAAAGGTTTTAAACAGCACTTACAAAGTCTTAACACCAGAGAAAAACAGTTTCCTGGGCTGTGCGTCCTATTTTATAGAACTGTCTATTTATTTTAATCCTCTCAACCTTCCAAGGGTGAGATGCTGGATAGTTTCAACATAAGAAACGCCCCCCACAAGGCTTCATGTGTTATGTTAAGAAGTGGTAATAATGTTAACTTTTAAAAGCAGAATTCAAATTAATATGGACATTGACAAGTATGTGAAATAGCAAATAAAATATGCATAGAAAAGAGATTGGGAAAACACATCAAAGTGTTAAGTTATGAAACTATGGGCAATTACTTTCTCTACTTATTACTTTCTTTTATTGGTATTTTACAGTTTCTATCATGACAATGTATCATTTTGTGATTAAAAATTAGTAAGTTATCTCTAATTGTCTAGAACAAATGAAAAGATAAATACACTTCTCGTTGCCCTGCATACCTCTTTATATGAAAGTTTTACCCATCTGACACGGGCAATGTTTTAAGATGTGCAGAACACATGTGCTTTAGCTAACTTTAAAAGTTTGTTTGCATAAACCAGAGTAATGGGATCTGAATATCTTTTTTTTTTTCTTTTCTAATTTTGACAGAGTTTTTCTGCCTAGAGTTTCTATTTTCCAGCACAAAGCACTTGTGGCTTGAGCAGCTGTACATACCGGTGATAGAAAATTAAGCAGTCAGGGCGCAATCCTACATGCATCTAGATTCTCTTCCTTAGGACCCTGACCTCTGAAAGTGTTGACAGCAGGTCATTCATCTGTCCTAAGATGGCCCTGTTAGCAGCATTTTCCTTGACTTCATAAAAGAGTAATGTGCCAGCTCCACCCTCTTAACCTTCTAAGATGCTGCCAAGTTACTCGTCACCACATTAGTCCTAGGAGAGGTTTTCCTTATTTTTGTATTCAAATTTTTACACATTTCTTATACTATCAACAACTCTCAAAGTGTTCTGTCTTGTAAGGCAAGGGCCTAGTATTCCAGGGCTTAATAGGCGGGTGATTAACATACATCCTATGATATTCTGTACAGGCTCAGGTCCCTAATGTGAACTCAAACTGTTACGCGGAGTAATTGCAACCAGCAGCACACTTACTGCAGGGAAGGGGCGTGAGGGAGGGACGGGTGACACAGCAAACAACCCAAAGAGAAGAACACAGCCTCAGCAGTTTTCTTTGTGAAGCTAACGCATGACCTGGATTTTTATGAATATAAAGAAAGACTTTGCCAGCTCAGGTGGAGGTCTGCTTGATTGCTTCAAAGCAATTCCAGACCATCAAGGCAACCGTGTCATCCACACTTTAATATTGATATGGGATTCAAAAGCAAACCCTGAGGTGTGCCCCTGAACAGTGTCTTCATTACTTTCTCGGTCCTCTCTGACTTATTTTGCCTCAATAAAGACCTTGTCTCCCTCGTCAGCCCAGGTTTTTTACATTGATATTCTTGGCTCCTTGGGGGGTGCTTCTGTAACTGACCAGGATAAGAACTGGAGATAACTGATTAAAAAGAAATCCAATAAGTGGTTATAATAATTGTTGTTCTTATCACTACCATCACCTACCTGTATTCTTTTCTCTCCTATCCTTCAAAACTTTCTGTTTTCCATCATATCAAATTTGAATTTTTTTTACACGTTCTACACCCATGCTACTCAAAGTGCATCCACAGGCCAGCAGCGTCGGAGTTCCCTGGGAGCCTGGAGATGATTGGCAGGCGCGCTGTGCTAGAAAAGCACTGTGTTAGAGCACCCATTGCGCCATTTTTGTTTATTCCAGTTTTCCTTTAATCCTCACATATGCCCTCTAATATCAGCAAATTAATCTTGGCCACCCCTTCCATTTTTTACTTTTCCCACACACTGTCTGACATTGCTTAATGAAATGAGTATTCATGCTCCTCTTCTATCACTGTTCAGATTTTCAAGTTCTTCAAGGCACATCTCTAGATCAACTTTTTCTTTGAATAAACTGGAAATTTAAGGAGCATAGGGGCCTTTTTCAGCTCAGTTATTGCATTCTGCAACTCTGTGTCTCATTGATACTGTTTGACATTGTTCTCCGACTTGACCTCAGCACTCATTGGCTTTGCCAGACACACTGGCACTTAATCGTATTCATTATACCATGTCATTACAGACTCTTGTCTTCTTTCTGTCTTACATCTACTACTTTCATGTAGAAGTTGTGTTTCCTCTAAATGACTGTAGGAATCATATCATACAGCCTCTATTTGGGATTACTCTTACATTTGGTGCTTTAAAAATGTTGTTGCATTGATTTGAGCTGTTTCTCGGACATCAAACAGTAATCAAAATGTAAAATCGGGGAAAAATGACAATATGTTTACGAACTGCAATATTTCTACTAGTAAAAATATGTAACTTGTAACTGATTCTCTTATAACTGGAAATTTAAGGAGCATAGGGACATTTTTCAGTTTAGTTATTGCATTCTTCAACTCGGTGACTTCTATTTGGTACTTTCTTAAATGTCCTATCTCTTGGTTGAAGTTCTGCATTCATCCATTCTTTTCCTGAGTTTGGGGAGCATCTTCATGATAATTACTTTGACCTCTTTGTCAGGTAACTTATCATCTCCATTTCATTAAAGTTTCTTCAAAGGTTTTTGGTTTGGGACATATTTCTTTGTTTCTTCATTTTGTTTGACTTTCTGTGTTGGTTTCTATGCATTAGATAAACACCATTTCTCCCAGGCTTGAAGGCGTGGTCTCATGTAGGAGAACCTTATCATTCAACCCTGCTCTAGCTCTTGGGTTTTTTTCTCAAACCTTTGTTTTTATTTTATTTTTTAATAGCTCCCAAAAATTGAGGGTTTGGCCAAGACCTGTCAGTGTCCTAAAGGGGGGGATCTCAGTCTAGGTTCAGGCTGATTGATAGGCAGCAGCGTTCAAAGTATCACATATATACAGTCCTATGGGACTGCAAGCTTAAGCCCCACTGAGCACTAGGTATATCCCCGGGAGTAAAAAAGTAAAATTGTTGAATCATAAGGTTATGCATATATTTATGTGCATACTACCAAGTTGTTTTTTAAAGTAATTATACCAATTTACTCTCCAACCAGTATTATATGTTAGAGTTGTTCCACAGCCTTGTCAACACTTAATACTGTTTGTTTGTTTTTCATTTTAGCCATGCTGGTGGGCATATAGTGATATCTCATTTTAGTTTTAATTTGCATTTAGATTACATTTTAAGAAACGTGTTATACACTTATTGGCCATTTTGGATATGCTCCTGGCACTTTTTTTTGCACATTTTAATTGGGTTGTTTTTATTTTTCTCATTGAGTTGTAAGATTTTCTTTCTGGATATGTATCTTTTCTGTATGAATTAAGTAACTTTCATGAGGTTATGTCACTTAATAAACAATCTCAAAAACTCAGTGGTTTAGAACAACAAATATATATATTTCCTGCTCACTTTACAGTTGGTTGCAGGTCTGTTACAGCTCTTCTGAAAATTGCTAGGCCAACCTGGACTCAGCTTTTCTTGGCTTGACTTGACTTCATAATCTTCTCATTCTAGAAAACAAACTGTAGATGGACCAACTTTCTGAAATACCCTATTCTCATGGTTGAAGGTAAAAAAGCAAGAGATGGGGTTACCAGAAACCAGCAATGCCTCTCAAAACACCTATTTAGTCACGAAAAGCATCATGTCCATTTATAGGCCATTGGCTAAGACAGGTCATAAGATAAAACCAAAAGTCATCGGGCAGGGAATTATATTCTCCCTAAAAAAGAGAATTTGAGGGGCAAGGAAAATCGGGTCCAAAGAACAGTGAACAAATAATACAATACACCACAGTTGGAGATGTACAAAAGCCTACTCTTCCTTAATAATGTCTTACATGGAACAGAAATTCATAACAATAATTAATTAAGTACAATTTATTAATCTTTTTATTTATTATTTATATTTTTGTATTCAGTTTAACAAATCTGTACCTCTCATAAGGACATGACAATATTCTTCTATGTCAAGAGCTGGAAATTTTCGGTAAAGGACCAAATAGTAAATATTTCTGCTTTGAAAGCTTTACACTCTCCATCACAACCATTCAACTCTGTCATCCTATCTAATAAAGAGGGAATATGCTAATTGACCCTCACGCCATCACAAAGATGGCGGCACCCACAGCCAATAAGGAGGGAACATGCTAATTGACTGCCCTGCCCTCAAAGATGGCAGAGCCCACACAGCCAATAAGGAGAGAATATGCATCGCCCACAGCCACAAGATCTCGATGCCCAATTCCCTCAGCCCCACCAGGGTGGCAGGTGCACAGCAAGGAGTCCCCCAGTCCCCTCAGCACCCCCAGCTGCCCAGGGCTGGCCTGAGGCAAAGGGAAGCCTCGGATGGTGGCTGCCCACCTGCCCAGGGAGGGCCCAAGGCACAGGCAAGCCCAGGGTCACCCAAGGCTCAGGTAACCAGGGCCGGCCAAGGCTTGCGCTGCCGGCAGTGGCAGCAGCAGAGGTGTGATGAGGGTGTTGCCTTCCCCTGATCGCCAGGTTGTCTCCCACCCCTGAAGGCTCCCAGACTGTGAGAGGGGGCAGATGGGCTGAGGGACCCCCCCTCCAATGCATGAATTTTCATGCACCAGGCCTCTAGTTGTAGCATAAAAGCAGTAAGAGATAATATGTAAATGAGTGGTGTGACTATATGGCAACAAAACATTATTTACAAAGATAGGTAGCAGTTTGGATTTGTCCTTTAGATTATATGTATCTTGCTATGTCATCCTCTAAAAGCTTTATTGTTTAAATTTTTACAATTACATCCACAGTCAAACTGTCTGAAATTGATTTTTTTTTGTGTGTTTGGTATGAAATAAGAAAACTTTCATCTTTTTATGTACATCCAATTGATCTGGTATCATTAATTAAAAAGTCTCTCTTTCTCTATTGCATTACAGTAGTACCTTAGTCATAAATCACATAGTCATGGCCCAACAATATTAATCTTCTTTTGCAAATTTTATTTACTATTCTTGGCCCTTTGAATTTCTATACAAATTTTAGCATCAGCCTTTTTATTTGCAAACACACACATCAATATACATACTAGCTAGAAATTCTCTTGGGATTGAATTTTTTAAATACTCACACATACACAAACACATATACATTGGAGAGTATTACATATTTTTATTATTAAGTTTTCAAACTGATAAATATAATTATCTCTAATTTAGTTTTTTATATCTTCCAGTAAAAATTTGTAATTTTTTTCTGTGGAAGGCATGTATATTTACTGGAAATAAAGAGAAATATTTTATAACTGCACAATGGTCAATTCAACTAAAAAATGTAATATCTTTAAATTGATATGCAATTAAGAATATAGCTTTGAAATACATAAAGCAAAATATAATAGAACCAAAATGGGAAATAGAAGATCCATAATTATAGCTGGAGATTTTAACAGATTTCTCTGTAAAGAAAAAGAATTGAGCAAGATTATCAAACATAGTCATACATATATTAAACATATACTGGATCATAAAGCAAATCTCAAGAAATTTCAGAGTATTGAAATTTTCTGCCCAGATTGCAAAAGATTTAGAAAATCATAACACAAATTTAACTATGTCTACTTTATCTGATATGAGTAAAACTATACCAACTTTGCTTTCGCTATTATTAGTGTGGTACATTTCTTCCATCCTTTTACATTTAACCAGTCTATGGCCTTATGTTTAAGATACACATTTTGTAGCAGGCTACAGTTTTTGTTTATTTGTTTAATCCAGTCTGGCAATCAGTCTTTGTAAGCTTTTGTAGTCTAGTTAAAAGTGTGTAGCTCGTTCATTTTAATGTATTTACTGATATATTTGGGTTTAAAGCACCAACCTATTTGATTTCTATTTTTCTCAACCTTTTTTTCTTACTCTTTTTGGATTATTTGAGTATTTTTTATTATAAATTAACACTAACTCAATTCCCCACCTGCCCTTTTTATGCTATTATGGTTATATATTATAATTCTACTTAAATTTTGAAGACATTATTGCTTCTAAATATCAACATACATATAGTTATTTGTTTATCTTTTCTAGTGCTCTTCATTTCTTCTTACATTTTCATTTTCCATTTCTTATCTTTTCCCCCTCTTCCCAGAAAGCTCTCTTTAGCGTGTCTTTTAAGTATGGACAATAAATGTGTTCCATTATTCTTTGCCTGAAATTTTTTTTATTTTGCCTTTGTTTCTGAAGTATGTTTCTCTGGATGTAGAATTTGAGGTTGGTAATTATTTTCTGGCTGCACTTTGAAGAAATCATCTTTTCTTCTGGATTTCTCTTTGAAAGTTAGCTGTTGCTCCTTTGAATGTTACGATATTATTTTGTTTGGGTTTGTAGAACTTCTTTACTCTATAGCTCAATAGATCTAGCACTTGTGGAAATCTTGAGTCAATATATCTTTAAATATCTTGCTCCATATTTTATAACTCATCTCATTTTGAGACTCCAATTACATATGCATTAAGTCATTCTTCACCATGTCCCATATATCTCTTATTTTTCTATTATTTCTTCTTTGTTGCATTTCAAGCTTCAACCTGAGTATTTTCTACTATTTAACTTTTGTCTTTTTTCTCTAATCTGTTGTTAAACCTTCCATTGAGTTTCTGTTTTCAATTATTATGTTTCCAATTGCAGAATTTCCTGTTGTTCCTTTTTTGCTTAAATTCCAGTCCTCTGGTAAATTTCCATCTTTTGGTTTATTTTCTTGAACAAATTAATCCTACTTTAATCCAATTTGATAATTCCAATTTCTTGATATTCTACTCCTCTGATTCTAGTATATGCTTTTATTTTTTATTTTTGGTCCTTTGGCCCTATTTCCTAGGATTCCTGCTAATTTTTATTGAATGTCAAACATTGTGTAGGAAAAGGTATAAAGGATCTGGGTGATATACCATGAAAATTTTAATCTTCTTTGCAACATAAAGTAAGGGGGGATTACTTTGATCCACTCAGAGTTGTATATTTTTTCATGCTCTCACTCGAGGCAATATACCTGCCAGGGATCTTAACTGAAATCCTGGAGGTTCACAGCCCCTCCTCCATAACTGACCCAAAACTCCACACTGTGTCTCTCCAAAATCTTGAAATGCCAAATCTTTGCTTGGCTCTTTGGCTCTCAGCAGTTGCTTTCTACTTCGTTTCCCGATCTCTTGGTATTGACCTTCACTCAAGCACAGTTTAGGAGTTACACCTGTCTCAAGAAGAAATTCCATGTACAATAAGGAGGTACTCAAATAATGTTGTTTCCTTATAACACAGATGAGAAAAAAAATCAATTCCCAGCTGGACCCACATTCTCCCCATGTCTGCATGGATTTTCTCCAGATATTCGATGTCCTCCCACATGAGATGATTTGGGTATCTACATTGTCCCGGTCTGAGTGGAGGAGTGAGTGGCCCCGTGATGGAAGGGTGTCCTCTCCAGGGTTGGGTCCAGCCTTGCCCACTGAGCTACTTGGACAGGCTCCTGCCACTCGAGATCCTGAACTGGAATAAGTGGGCAACAAAATAATTATCCTACTTGCTTTTATTAATATAGCTCACATTTACTTCAATGTTTAATATTAGAAGTGTTTGGGAGCCTTTGTTTACAAGTTTAGTGATGTTTTATGACCAGAAATATGCCATAGGAACTTAACTGTTGTTTATATCCATTGCCCTACAGTAAAATTTGTTTCCTTCTTTCATTTAAAGTCGTCGTTTCCAAGAACCAAACCATGACATTAAGTGGGGACTTATTCTAGTTCACCAAGTTCACATCTTTGCAGTTTCCTTTTCCCCAGGATTTTGGCCCCTTAAGTCCTGGCTATTCTGCTAACCCCCGTCCTTTGTCTGCCCAACCTACTGAAGCTGCTGCAAGCTCCAAGCCAATGCTTTCAGTCCAGCCTCCATGCACCATGCTTGTATAAGCAAACGCTCTAATCCTTAACATAACTCTGACACTAACCCTAAGGACTAGATAGAAGAGCAAGTAAGGTTTGGCTCATCTAAAGGTCTTTCCCTTTTTTTGAATGCTTTTGTTGCTGTAGTGTCTTTAAACGGTTGTTTTCTGGTTTTATTAACGGCATGATTTTTTTTTAATTACCTTTTAAATTTGTTTTAGGGGAGGTCTAGTCTATCATGGACAAAAACAAAGCCCCTGCAATTCCCTTTTATTTAATTCCTGGCCCAATGTATGCATTTATCCCTGATCAACAACACATGGGTTGTTGACCCCTGTCCTTTGGAATCATGCAATGAATGAGTGGCCAACATGAAATTATGTATCTCTCCATAAGAGAGTACCAAGCGCTCTGCCATTTGGACCCTTCAACACTCCTCAATATAGCTTTCACACCCACCAAAAGGCATACATTAAAGCCTGTCAAAGTTCCTTTTCTAGCAGTAGTTATTTTGTTTCTATTCATTCAAATGCCCTGCCTACTATAGTGAGCCTTTGAGTCCAATTAGGAGATTTAATACAATTATTACAGACTGAAACTCGGGCGGGGAGGGGGGGGGAATTAAGGACATTGATTGTTACATACACATGGAACTAAAATATCTGGGTTTTATGTCACCCTTTATATGTCCAGTCAAGCTTTATCTTTATCCCCTGACCAGTCTGACCCAATTTCTCGTCACTCTCCTGTTTTGCCTATGCTGCAACCGCAGGCTTCCCTCGTCCCTTGTCGACTTAATGTGTGTGAGGGCTGTAAAGAGAAGCTAAGTGGTTCTGGCACAGCAGCGACATGTGGAGGCCGTGCTGCCCGCCAGAGGACACGAGAGCTCTACCTGGGTGCACTGTGTGTCACTCTGACGGGAGGCGTGGCTATGAGGTTATTGAACAGCCTGTTCCGGGTTCCTCCTCTCATTACGTTAGCATTCTCTCCCCATGCCATCAACCCAGGTTTCTTTCCATTGTAACCTTTTAATTATAATGCAGGACTGGGGAGAAGAATGCACCCACTGGAAACTCAGCAGTGGTTCAATTGTTCAAAGCCACTTGGGTATTCCTCTGTTTATTTGTTCCTGGGTTTACAATTGGGCTGTGACTATGTTAACTCATGGAAACTGCTCTGGGACAAATTTAAATCAAAACAGTTTCCATTCTTGCTCTAAAAATCAACTGGGAAGATTTGTTTTAAATGGGGAGTTAATGGCTTGCCCCAATATACTTGGCATGTTCACTTTTTTAGATATAGGATAATGCATTTTTTTAACAAGTCCAAATGCCTCTGACAAAATAGATTTTTTAAAAGAAAAACACCCAGTGTGTTGTATGGATATAGTTGGCATCTGAAAAACAATACCTCCTTATTGACAAATATACATTTCTAGCTGGATAAATAAACTTTTATTGTATATTTATGCTGAATAAAACTTCTCATATGGGACCTTCTGTAAGCTGGCCAGTCTATTCACTGCTATCAATGTTACAATGTGTAAAAATAATTCCAATTTAAAATTGTATTTGCATTTTAGTTTTAACTCTATAAACTGAGTGTATTTCTAAGTGATGCTCAAATTCTTACCATTCTATTCGTTAAATACTTATTGAGTAGCTATAAGCCACCAGACACTACCTAGGCACTGAGGAAAAAGAAATGAATCTATAATAATAAAAGTGTGATATGCTAATTAGACTGGACATCCTTCTGAATGACCTTCCAGACGAAGCTGGGGCTGTGAGGGAAGCCCAGGTCTTGGGTCCAGAAGGAAGCCAGTGCTGGCAGCTGGGGGAAGGAAGGCCTACTCTTGCACGAATTTCGTGCATCGGGCCTCTAGTAATATTATATGGTCCTTGAAGTTTATCGTGGAGGATTCTTCCTTTGAAAATACTTAACATAACTTTAGTTTCCATTTCATTTTTGTGTTCAAGTGCCAGAATGGAAGTTGAAGTTTCTCACTATTCAGAAGGATTGGAATGCACACTCATAACTACAGTGCAAGGTTTAACTTCAGCCTATCATCGGTGACCTATGTCCTCCTGATGGACAAGCATAGAAAAATGTGTATACATGTACAGCACTTTTGGAAGTTCATTCACTTGTATAATTGAACTTAGTCTTTACAATAGCTTATAAAGTAGGCAGAGCAGATATTATTATCTGCATTTTCTATTTAAAAACGAAACTGGAGGCTCAGAGACTCAAGTGATTTGTCCCAAAACACACAGGGTAGGCCCCAAGTTCAGTTCTCCTACTATTCTCCCAGGATGCATCTCAACATGCTCCACGACCACTATTCCAGACCCTGTAAGAAGAACACTAGAATGCTCTAGGAGTCAAAAAAAAATTTAAAGCAGTAGGCTAGTTCTGAGCAGTAGGCTTATTTCTGATTACATTTCCAAATGAATGCAGTAACTGGTAGTCTATGACTCTGCAGGACACCAAATGTATTACATAAACCTGCTTGGAAATTCCTATGAATTAGAGGCTGAATCTTACTTTTAAAAAGCATATGGGGGGGGGTGAGGGGGAGCTTTTGCAAGAGTATGTTTATAAATAGATCTTTATTATTGAGATTAAAACTTTTTAAAACTGTGCGAAGTGTTTTCTAGAAGTTAAGCAAAACTCACAACACAGTTTCCAACCTCAACAGCGTAGACATCTACACAAGATTTGTCTGCATAGGACGCCAAGGCCCTTGGTCACAGTCATACATGGATTTGTCTCCTTGCTTTTCTCTGCATGGTCCCACCCTCTCCAGGGAGCTCCTCTCCGAAATGATGCAGCAAAAGGATGTGCACTTGTCTGACCTCCAATTCAATTCCCAGAAGCTTCCCTTCCTGGAACTTAGGGCCATCTAAGCAAAAGATCCCTTCGCTACCAGGTTTCGTTGTGTGTGTTGGGGGGGAAGGGGGTGGATCGTTTTGTTTCGTTTTGTTTTGTTTTGGTGTTAGACTGTTCCATAAAGTGGTTAAAGTCTGCAGGCCATAGCTGCAAAGATGGTTGGTGCAACTTGTTAAATACAGCAGTTTAAATGGAGGTACCGAAACCACATTTGAAAGATGAGTATGTGTCTGGTTACTAGCAAGCATGGTTGTTTTTTGCCCCGCTCCTAAAACTCTGGCTAACCTTCACTATACTCCAGTGGGCTGCAGCGGTAGGCTGCTGGCCTCGCCCACGTGGCCACGCCAGGGCTCACACAGTCTGGGAGCTGCTCTTTATCTGCTTGGCTCTGTAAACTCTCCTTCCTCTGGCCGACAAGAAAAGATCCATCGTTTGAGGGCCTGTGAGAGGACAACCCTCCTATGCTCCTCCAAAAATCTTTCTGAAGTGAAGGAAAAGGGTCATCTTCCTCTGATCAGGATCTTCCCTTTCCTTCTTTACTGGGCTCTGAGCATCCGTAAGCTCCATCATACCCTGTGTCTGTGTGTCCACCCACGTGGATGGAGAGAGAGAGAGGAGAGAGGGAGAAGGAGAGAATTGATTATAATGCCACTCTGGGATTAAAGACTTAGATTTTAATCAGACTAATCGAGGAAACAAGACAAAAACATTCCCTTTCCTCAAGGAGTGTATTAATACTGCAGGGCCTGTAGTTCAACTTCCTTCAAACACCACTGTGAGGAAACTAGTTTTAGTGGGGAATTCCAGACTTTGACAAATCAGTAAAAAGTTGTAGTTTGGATGGTAATAGTCTTTCCAATATCATGCAAATCATACTGCAGAGGGTGCTAATCTGTGCGCCTTGAATAAAGCTTCTCTTCCATCATGTAGCACTGTAAAAGATAACCTAGTGTGAGAGTCAAAATCAATCTAAAAGGTATGGCCCTTGTTCATTCATGAGAATCTATCATGGACGCCATTATTCTATTTTCCCTCAGCAAGGCTTCCTAGATTTCATGTGTGTTTGTTTTAAAGCTGGTTTATGAGTATAGATTTCTTTCAGGAGAGAGATGTTCTTCTTTTTTAGTTCTGGGACCCCATTTGGAGCTGCTCTTTTTATAGGCAGGGTTTCAGCTGCTGGGCAATTTCTCCTAACATCTGTGGCCATTCCAAGCTCCTCATGGTTTAAAGCAGTAGCACCTGATGGCCACTTGTCACTCACCCAATCCATCAAAATGCCAGGGGTATGGCTGCCTCTTGCTAAATGCTAGATTTATTTCATTCCTTCCACCCTCCCCCTTTCTTTCTGTTTTAATTGTGATTTTCTATGCATTTTACAGATGTTTGTGGGACATTCATTACTGTATTTTTCCTAGTAGGTACTTAGATCAGGTATTTATGTTTCTTTCTCAAACTGACATTTTTTGCCTATAAGTAGGGGACTCCTCTCTTAAATGATTAGAAGAAAAGATTATATCAATTACGTTAACACTAGCTAATTCTGAGCAAAGGATGAAAACTTCTTCAATTCCTTAAATGTGAACTTTCTAGAGTTTCATTGTCCTTTAACCCTCGCCACTAAGGCTCATGTCAGAATCATAGGACCACAGGCTAAGAGCTTAAGACCACTAAATTTTTACTTTATACCCCGTGGACTTTAAATTAGCAAAATGGTCATAGATTCCTTTAAAAATTATTAACTAATAAAACAAGACAAAAATAGTGTTGATGTTTACTTGGTGAAAAAAAGAAAAGTTCTGGAACCCAAATATTTAAAAATAGTGATCATCAGAGCCAGTTTCATGGGCATGTGACCTGTAAAGTCACAGGACCCCCCCATTCAAAAAGATCCCACACTTGTTTGAATGCTCCGTTATCACCATCTTGAAATTCTTAATAATTTTTGAACAAGGAACCCTGCATTTTTATTTTGCACTGGGCCCCACAATTTATGTAGCCAGCCCTGGTGATATTTCTGCTTGTACCGCACTAACAGGGTGATGATATGGCCCCATTTACTCTGGATAGTCGTGGGTATGTCTATAGACTGTGGTAATTATTTCACATCTTCCCTTCACTCCCAGAAATGCCCTAGTTTGGATGATAAAGTATAGAGTCACTAACTTTAAAAAAAATGTTTAATTAATGAAAACTGAAAATCAGTTGTGATTAGAAGTTCATGGATCTAATGGGTGCCAAAAAAGTTTTACTGAAAAACTCTATTAATTTAATTACTCATCAAAAAATGGTTGCAGAGTGTCCACACCATATGAGACAGCGTACACTGCACCAGGATCATAGTCTAGAATTTAAAAGTTCTATATTCACTTCATTCCAATATTTTATTATTTAAATGTTGGAATTATCAAACCATTATGAAATGTGAATCAAGTACACATAAACACAAATCTACTGAAAACATGCCTAAGGTAAAGCACTGAATTGTTTGGGGATTGGAAGTTCCAATGAAGTTTATAACTGAGGAAGATTTGTGAATACCTTTCTATAGAGGTAAAGATATGTGCCCTTATTTGCCAATCTACTTTGGTTCCTTGATATAAACCCCATAAGAGACAGATCTAGAAATAAGCCAGATATTTTTCTTTTGCAGTAATTATGGTAATTATGTGTGTGACAAAAGAAGAGAGAGGTTAACATTTGTGTATGGTAAACTGAGTTATATCTTCTTGCCCACTACTGAAGGAAATTTATTTTTTTGTTCAGCACCTCCCTCCATTTCTTCCCATCACATTGAAGGACCAACTCAAAAGCACACCTTCCTATCATCACCTAATTATCTTCTTCTCCCCTACTCCCTTCATGCGGGGCGGGGGGGGGGGGGAGTACTTTTTGATTGATTAGAGTGAGGAGAGGTAGTTGGTAAAAATCATTGAGAATTTTGTGACCAAATTGCATTTTTTGAGAGCCTAATTTTTAAATTTTATTTTATTCCTTTTAAGATGTTATATTTTAGAATTTGTAACACAAAGCATTGTCTTCTCAAATTGGTATAAAATATATATGACATATAGTATAAAACAGACAGATTTCTAGTGATAAAAAGAAAGGTAAATAAATGAAAACAGGATATTGAAGTGATATAGCTGCACTCCCATGTTTGTTACAGCATTATTCACAATACCCAAGATATGAAAGCAACCTAAGTGTCTGTTAACCAATGAATAGATAAAGAAGATGTGAAAAGCCCTAACTGGTTTGGCTCAGTGGATAGAGCATCGGCCTGTGGACTGAAAGGTCCCAGGTTCGATTCCGGTCAAGGGCATGTACCTTGGTTGCGGGCACCTCCCCAGTAGGATGTGTGCAGGAGGTGGCTGATTGATGTTTCTCTCTCATCAATGTTCCTAACTCTCTCCCCCTCCCCCTTCCTCTCTGTAAGAAATCAATAAAATATATTTTTAAAAAAGATGTGAAAGATATATATGGAAAGGAATATTATTCAGCCATAAAAAATGAGGAAATCCTGCCATTTGCAACAGCATGGATGAAACTTGATGGCATTATGCTAAATGAAATAAGTCAAAGAAAGACAAATGTTCTATGATCTCATTTATGTGTGGAATCTAAAAAAGTTGAACTGAGCCTGACAGTGTGGCTCAGTTGGCTAGGCATCATTTCATGCTCTAAGAAGTTGTCATTTCTATTCCCAGACAAGGCAAATGCTTGTGTTGCACGCTGGATCCCCAGTAAGGGTGTACAGGAGGCAGCCAATCAATGATTCTCTCTCATCATTGATGTTTCTATCTCGTCGATGTTTCTATCTCTCTTTTCTTCTCCCTTGCTCTTTCTCTAAAATCAATAAAAACATTTTAAAAAATAATAAAATAAAAATTAAAAGCTGAACTGATAAACACAGAGTAGGATGTGGTTACTGGGGATCAGATTAGGATGGTGGTTACTGGGGAGGTTGGGGGAGTTGGGGTGATGCTGTTTAAGTACACAAAGTTGCAGCAGGTAGATTCATACTAGTAAGTTCTGGAGAGCTAATGCACAGCATAGTGATTATAGTCAACAGTAATGTATCACAAACTTGAAAGTTGCTAAGATACTAAATCTTAATTGTTCTCACCACAAAAAAATAAATGGTAATTATGTGTGTGATATGTTAGAAGTGTCAGCTAACACTATTACGGTAATGATATTGTAGTATATAAATGTATCAAATCAGCACATTGTACACCTTCAACATATGCAGCATTATATGTCAATTTGATCTCAATTTTAAAAAAGAAAGGAAAAGTTTTGAAATGTAATCTCTTGAGTATACATTTGCTATTTATTTCAGAAAGTTTTAGATTATTAACAAACAATAAAGCAAGAGCCATATACATTTTATCCTTCAGACTCTTAGTTCCACCATATAAAATGAAATGAATACTTTCATCCTATATAATAAAAGCCTAATATGCTAAGTGTCCGGTCGTCCAGTTGGTCATTCAACCAATCAAAGCATAATACGCTAATGATATGCTAAGGCCCCTCAACTGCTCGTTATGATGTGCACTGACCACCAGGGAACAGACAGTCGATTGGTCAACCAGTTGCTATGACGTGCACTGATCACCAGAAGGCAGACGCTTTGACTGGTAGGTTAGCTTGCTGGTGGGGTCTGGCCAATCGGGACTGAACAAGATGGGCCGGACACTCCCTAGAGCCCTCCCACAGTCCCTCCCTGGCTGGCCAACCTCCCACACCCCTCCCTGCCCTGTTCATGCACCAGTAGGGTCTCTGAGCCTGGCCTGTGCCCTCTCGCAATCTGGGACCCCTGGGGGGATGTCAGAGAGCCAGAACGACTGGTCTCTATGACATGCACTGACCACCAGAGGGAAGACGCTCAATGCAGGAGCTTCCCTCTGGTGGTTAGTACACTCCCACAGGGGGAGTGCTGCTCAGCCAGAAGCGGGATTCACAGCTGGCAAGCACAGCAGCAGTGACAGGAGCCTCTCCTGCCTCTGCGGCAGCACTAAGGATGTCCGACTGAAGACTTAGGCTTGCTCCCTGTGGGGAATGGCCTAAGCCATCAGTCGGACATCCCCCAAGGGCTCCTGGACTGCAAGAGGACACAGGCCAGGCTGAGGGATTCCCTCCCCCAAGTGCATGAATTTCATGCACCAGGCCTCTAGTATATTACTAAGAACAATGTATGAAACAATTGTCAAAATGTTAAAACACTAAAATGCCCATACCTCTGACCCAGTAGTTTACTACACCTTTCAAACATAATCTCAAATATGGAGAAAGTTATGCACAAAAGTGTTCGTCACAGTAGTATTTTAATTAGTGGATGATCAGAAAGCACATATATCTTTCACAAGTAGGGAAATGGTCAGGTAAATTACAGTACAGTATATATTGTATGTTTAGTATTATAACACAAACATTTTCCAACATTTAGTGACTGAATTGTATTTTCCTCACCGTCTACACCATGGACATATATAATGTTTATAGTTGGAAATAAAACCTTAAAAAAAAGATGAAATATCCTGTAAATGGCTTTCTATTTAAATAAAAAGCTAGCCTTGCTCTAAAATGTAAGAATGATGAACAGTTTTTCATATACTCTATATCACATTTGAGAAGTGTGTCAAAATGTGGTGATGCAACCCAGTTGGTTACCAGCAGAGAATGAGTCCTTGTGATATTTTTTATCCCCTTTTGTTTTCTCCCAGGTTCTGCCTACATCTAACTAAAATTTTATATTTAAATCTTATACTCAAATGTGGAGAGAGCCCAAGGAATACTGGTAAAGTCTGACTTACACATATTTCCACTGAAGGAAACCCATGAACTCCATTCTATGGTCCTTGCTCTAGCAAAGCACACATGAACTTCAGTGGGAATTCTGCCAAGAGCAAGATGGTGAAGCGGGGCTCTGTGGTGTCAAATCAGATTAGTTCTGTCTGCCTTTGCCTAGCTGACTGTTACACAGAATGGCACTCTTTTATTGTGTTTAACCACTTGTCGTTCAATATATTTTTATTTTCATAGACAGCTCGATATGCAAAATGTGGTACAATTGCCTTTTATAGAGGTGGTAAATTTAATTTACAGCATATACATAATATTCATGTTTGTAGAAAACATATTGATCAAACCAGCTTCCTTTACTATACTTAATATGCAGAGAGAATACAACATTTCCTAGCATTGAAATATGTTGTCTCACTCCAACAAAATGAAAGAAAAATGTTTAATGGTATTCTGAGTTTAAAACTAGTCTTTCAAATATCCTCAGTAACTTATAACGATGTTCTCATAAAGGAGTTTATGCCCAGGATGTGTCCTCACAGAACGGTAGCTTGTCCAATCAATAGCCGATGTGAATGGCTGGGCAGTTTGTTTTAGTGAACAATCTAGGGCATTCTATCAACAATTTCCACTCTGAAAGTCCCCTGTTTTGCAGATCCGGGCCCTCAGAGGCAGACCTGAGACAGAGATTTGCGTACGGGTGGTTTATTGGGAATTGCTCTCCAATATAACACCTGTAAGGAAGGAAAGGAAGCAAAGGGCGATTTGAAGTAGCTGCTGCAGAGGCCTCCGTAATCCCATTAGTGCTCTGAATGAGGGATGGCCCTTCCCAGGTGTCCCAATTCCAGTCAAGAGGGCCTGCATGGACCCATTGGGTGGAAACTGCCCCCAGGGAGAGAGTGATGCCTGGGGCAAGGTGATTACCTGGGGGAGAACCCAGCCCTGGATTGAACTCAGCTCTGAGACATCAGGAGACGGCACTCCAGGCAGTTGGAAAATGAGTGCCTTGGTCCTGAAGGGGAAATCTGGCAGCATACCCCAGCATCCACAGCAATCGGCCACTTTCACCCTCAGAACCACATCTCCTCCAGGTTTCTAGTTTAGTTTAGTTTTGTTTTCCCCTGAAGAAACTGACAAGAGGAAGCTTAATCAGTTGAACTCCAGTCTACTGCTACAGCTAGTCTTATGTCCACAATTCATACTCGTCATCTCCCTCCTCGGTCACTCATTCTAGATTCCCTCACCCAGTTATCATCCCTACTGGTCACTGGTTTATCTGAGGGGTTGGGGGAGAGTGATACAGACCAGATCCCCATCTTTTTTTTTTTCTCTTTGCAGGAAAATTTGCAAGTAGAATTTATTGCAATTTTTGCTATAAATGTATTCCTTCTTGTCATTGTCATTGGTGAATATATTTTTAGCATCTGAATGCTGATGTAATTTTTTCCAGTTGTATTGTGTTATAATTGACATACATCACTGTGTGAGCTTCAAATGTGTATCATACACTTTGACCTATATATATTATGAAATTATTACCACAATAAGCTCAGTTTAACATCCATCATCTCATATAAAAAACATTTTAAAAAATGGAAAAGATTTTCCTTCTTGTGATGAGAACTTTTAGAATTTACTCTCTAACTTTTCAAATATATCATATAGCCGTGGCAACTATAGTCACCACATAGTACATCAGATTCCAGGTATTTATTTACCTTCTGACTGGAAGTTTGTTCCTTTTTACCATCTTCCTCCAATTCTCCCTCCCCTCACTTCAAACCTCTCTGATAACCAGAAATCTGATCTTATTTTCTATGAGTTTGCTTTGGTTTATTTTGTTTGTTTTTTAGGTTCACCATCTAGGGTAAGATCATACAGTATTTGTCTTTCTCTGTCTAATTTATTTCACTTAGCATAATGCCCTTAAGATTCATCCACATTGTTGCAAATGACAGGATTTTCTTATTTTTTATGTCTGAATAATATTTTATTGTATATAGATAACTACCACAACTTCTTTATTCATTCCTCTATTGATGGACATTTAGGTTGTTTGCATGTCTTGGCTATCCTACCTAATAAAAGGGTAATATGCAAATAACCATCACTCCGCTACACCCATGATTGGGCCGGCGGGAGGCTGGGGGGCGGGACTCGGGGTGGCCTATCTGGCCGTTGAGAGGCACTGAGGGGGGACCGATGGGGCCGGCAAGAGTCATGGTGAGAGTGGCGGCAGCGCTCGGTCCCGCCCCTCAGCAATTGCGGTCGGAGAGGCATAGGCACCCGGGTCCTTCCCCTCAGCGATCATGATCAGAGCAGGGGTGGCGCCGGGTCCCTCTTATCACTGAGGGACCTGGGCGGTGGCTGTGGAGGCGCCCCAATTGCAGATGGCGGCGTGGGGCCCGGCAGCTCCCGCCCCATGCTGCCGCCGCCACTGGGGTCCAAGCCCCCACCCTGAAGGAAGGCGGAAGGAAAACTAGTGCCAGTAGCCAGGTGAAGGAAAGTCTATTGCACGAGCGGACACCCAGCTCCCCTGCCATCGAAAGCGGGGAGCAGGGTGTCTGCTCCAGCTCCAGGCCAAAAGCCTCTGCCGGAGGCTTATGGCCTGGTGCATGAGCGGACACCCAGCTCCCCTGCCATCGAAAGCCGGGAGCTGGGTGTCCGCTCCGGCACCAGGCCAAAAGTCTCCGGCGGAGGCTTTTGGCCTGGTGCACGAGCGGACCCCCTGCCATCGATTGCAGGGAGCTGGGGGTTTCTTCGGCCTGGTACACCAGCGGACCCCCTGCGATTGATCACCTGGGCAGGGAACTGGGGGTCTGCTTTCGGCCTGGGCGCAGACCCCCTGCGATTGATTGTAGGGAGCTAGGGGTCCGCTCCTGCCCAAGAGGCTTTCGGTCAGGGCAGGCCTGGGCAGGGGCTGAGCCGGTGATCAGAGGGAGCTGGAGAGGCATGCCCAGGCCTACAGCTTTGGCCAGAGGCTTTAGGCTTGAGCAGGGCCCAGCCCTCCATTGGTGTGAACTACAGAGGAAACACCTTTTCTGACTGCACATTGGCTAAGCTTCCTGTATGCCGCTGGTAATATTCTTAGTAACTTGGGTAATAAGAATCCAAAAAGGTGATCTAGGGTTTTTCCACCACACTTCTGGAGAAAAAAATGAAGGTCCGCTGCTGGAAGGCTAAGAAATGTCATATCCTGCCCTAGCCGGTTTGACTCAGTGGATAATGCCTCAGCCTGCAGACAGCAGGGTCTGGGTTTGATTCTGATCAAAGGCATGTACCTAGGTTGCAGGCTCCTCCCTGGCCGGGGCCCAGATCAGGGCTCATGCAGGAGGCAACCAATCAAAGTGTTTCTCTCTGTCTTTCCCTTTCTCTTCCACATTCTCTAAAAGTCAATGGAAACATACCCTCAGGTGAGGATAAAAAATAAATAAAGAAATCCATATCCTATGAAAGACACATCTTGAAAATGCCTAAAGAAAGTTGTCATTTTTTTCTTGGTGAAGGGACTGGAGTCCGTGTTGATGAAAACACCTTGGTGGCTGCGGTGACTGACTGGCTGCAGCAGTGGGGTGATGGGGCTGGTGCCTTCCCCTGACCAGCCCGGTTGCCTCCCACAAAGGGAGGCCAGACTGCGGCTTAGGTACGCTCCCTGTGGGGCGCGGGCCTAAGCCATCAGTAGGACATCCCCTGAGGGCTCCCAGTATGTGAGAGGGGGCAGGTTGGGCTGAGGGACCCCCGACCCCCAGTGCACGAATTTCGTGCACTGGGCCCCTAGTTGTAAATAATGCTACAATGAACATAGGGGTGCATATATCTTTTTGAGTTAGTGTTTTGATTTCCTTTGGCAGTTTCCCATCTTTGAGCTCCTGATCACTTTTCCCTTCTCAAGATGTGTCCAATGCATGTGTCCATTTACCATCTGCATTGGACAGAAGATTACAAAAAGGAGTGCTAAATGTATGTTTCCTGTCCTCCTTGTGTAATGGCAAGCAGCCCCACCTCCTCCTAGTGATCAGGGTCAGTAACCCCTGCCAGGATAGTGGCTCCTTTCTTTACCTGCTGTTCTCCTGGCACAGAGAGTGCCAAGTGACCAGGCAGCAGACATAGTTTAAAGTTTAAGGGGACACTTACTATGTACCCTGGTGGAAGTGTTCCCCTTTGGGAACCAGGACCTTAAGACTTGCAGAGATGTGAGAGCAAACCCCCAAGGCAGTCGCTGCATCTGATGGTAAAAATGAAAGTCCACTTCTACTTCTACCCTTGGTTTTCAGGCCTGTGTATTCTACCTTTTGGATACTTAGCCTCATAAAATTACCAAAGATATACTGCATCGTGAAGGATGGTGACCTTCTTAGGGTGTCATCTCTAAGCTTATGCCCTAGACATATCTTCAAAAAGCTCTTTTATTGCTTTGTGGACTTGCAAATTCTGGGTGGTGTGGTATATAATAGGACCAGTGAATCCCATGGTTATGTGCCCACTACACATAACCTTGATCTGATGCAGTGTGATATGGGATCCTGTGTCAGAATATTAAATATTCTGCAGACCTCAGATAATGGCACTGACTGTAAATGGATTCTCCCTAGTCAAGCACCTGATGAGCTCAGAGCCATAGTTCACATTTTGGTACAGCCTGGTGAGACACAGAAGCTAAAAACCCAGTTAATCCATACCCAGACTGTTAACCTACAGAAACTGTGAGATAATAAATGTGTGTTATTTTAAGCCACTAAATTTGTGATAACTTATAATTCAGCTTAGAAAACTGATACAGACCCTGTTAACAGAAAAAAAAACATACCATATAAAAATCTAGATTGTTTATCATAATCAAGATGAATCATTGCTCTTCGTGGGTAAAAGGGATCCACTGTGACCAGTTTGTTGACAAGAGGCTTTCTTTTTAAATATATTTTTATTGATTTCAGAGAGGAAAGAAGAGGGAGAGAGAGAAATAGAAACATCAATGATGACAGAGAATCATGGATCGGCTTCCTTCTGCAAGTCCCCCACTGGGGATCAAGCCCACAATCTGGGCATGTGCCCTTGACCGGAATCAAACCTGGGACCTTTCAATTCGCAGGCCGATGCTCTATCCACTGTACCAAACCAGCTAGGGCGACAAGTGGCTCTTTTATCTCCTCAAAAAATGGTGCTACATTGAGGGGTTAGTACTGGTCTCTGTTGCTTGGAGATTTAACGTTTGGCAGCAGTACTTGGTGAGTCAGATCTCGTGCTGCTGGACCCATGCATAGTTCCCATCCCTGGTACCATGGCTATTCTGTTTTTATGTCCATTGTACCAGCACTTGGGTGGCCAATGACAAAGGCTGGCTGATGTCCACTAGCTTGTTATTCTATCTATTTGGTCATGTAATACATCTTCCATAGTGGATGCTCTCTGGTATCAACATGTGATATGAAGGTCTTCATATTCTGTGACCATACATCCCTATAAATACCTCTTTCCTGAAACTTCTTGAGTCACACCAGGACCTTGACCAAACATTCAAGCCTCACCATGAGTTCATCTATATTCTAACCTAGAGTCTCTTCTCTTTCCACACAAAGTCAATGATCAGGATCCACTTAAAGCTATGCCCTTTGGGAGCATTTCCTATTACTATGGACTTTCAGAGCAACTGCTGAGTGAGACTCCAGTGAAGCAACAGTCTACATTTAGCATATACTCACACATTGAGCTATGAACCACACATGTCCTTTTCTTCTTGACCAGCTAATCACTCCCATGGAACCTTTCATATGAGCTAAGAGAAAGGCACTGACGTAACAGTGATGAATTCACCTCCTCAGGAAGCTTGAGTACGCCTTCTGGCCCTGCCATTTTCTGAGCAAAAATATAGTACTTCTGTCTTACAATGGATTGTTTTGAGGCTCTGATCATGATGGGCAGTTCTGTCCACTTGGTCATGTGGTATCCTAGAGTTAGTATCAGGCCCAGTAAAATGCCAGAAACAATTTTTTAAATGGTGTAAAATTTCTGGGTGGTATGATATATAATAGGACCAGTGATATATGATATATAATAGGACACTTCAGAGTGTGTGGCCTTTCTTCAGAACTCATTAATTTAATATTATGATTCTTCTATTGTGATTTGCAATAAACTGCACAGCATCTTTTCCTACTATTTGTCATCCTAACACCAGAAAGTCTGCTAGGTCATGTGGCCAAGGAAGGGCTGGCTGTGCTGCAACCTAGACCTGATGTAGAGCCTTTTCCTGCTCAGGACCCTATTCACATCTGGACATCTGTGTGACTTGATCAATGGGTTGGAGCAGGTTTCATAAGTGTGGAATATGCTACCTCCAGAACCCAGTGGCAACTACCAAGGAGTGTGAAATGTGCAAGATATAATAATTTTCTATTTGTTTTGAATGAAATATCCTGACATCCCCCAGACATCTGGACCCCTAAAACCTTTTCTAACATGAAAGACCCTTAAATATTCACAGAGTATTTATCTCCCACCTTCTGGAACACATATGTCTTTTCAAGGTTTCCAACATACTTGCCACTTCTTGTTTATCTGGTTTGATTAACATAATGTCATTGATGTAGTGGACTAATGTGACTCTCTGCATCATGTTCTGACAGTCCAGATCCCTTTGGACTATATTATGACAAAGGACCAGAGAGCTGACATGGCCCTGGGAAAAGATTGCAAATGCACATTATTCTCCAGTCCACATGAATGCAATCTGCTCTAGTGCATCTTCCTAATAGGGATATAAAAGCACACTTACCAGATTGAAGGCTGAATACCACGTGCTTAAGGCCAGGTAACCCAATCTAACAATAAGACCACATTTGTTATGGCACTGCAATTGCTTCTACTTGGTTGAGTTTGTATGTCTGTATCTTATCATCCCTATTATTTTCAAGGAGACCAATGCCATCCTCCAGAATCAGTCTGGTGTTTGCAAGGACTAGAATGCTGAATCAAATAAAGGTATGATAAGGACCACCACCACTTTCCTTTGGGTCTTTAATGTTGGCACTAATTTTTACCATTTACCCTGGTATATAATATTTTATTGGCTTTATTGTCTGGGACCATGGTCGGCAAACTGCGGCTCGCGAGCCACATGCGGCTCTTTGTCCCCTTGAGTGTGGCTCTTCCACAAAATACCACGGCCTGGGCGAGTCTATTTTGAAGAAGTGGCATTAGAAGAAGTTTAAGTTTAAAACATTTGGCTCTCAAAAGAAATTTCAATCGTTGTACTGTTGATATTTGGCTCTGTTGACTAATGAGTTTGCCGACCACTGGTCTGGGAGAAAGGACAATTTTGGAGGCTTCCACTTAGCCTTCCATGCTATGATGGGACTAATCCTATAGACCAAGGAACAAATGTGGCAATTCTACAAAATACCAAGAAATGTCTATTCCAAGTATATATTCTGGGATGGGGAAAGAGACAACTGAGTTGGTTAATGGATGCATTTTGAGCTGATATCTGAGTGAGAACTTTATTTCCTGGCTTTAGACTCCCTCACACAATGGGTTCATAAATGATATTTAGGTCTAAGTTAATAGCTGGCAAAATATCTGGGTATTCCCCTTCCTCAGTCAACAGCTACCCAAGTAAGTGAGCCAGAAGTCTCTTTGGGAAAGGACAAAGAGAATCCTTACTGTATGTACTTTTGATGGTGCTACAAGGTTCTCCCTCAGGAATTTCAAGTCTGGGAAATGGCTGAGATTTAAAAACTGGGCAAGAGATCGTGACTTATTATTGGAGAAGCTGCTCTCAGCATTATGATTTTTCATTTCTGAGTTTCTTTTATTTTAATAGATTGAACAACTTGGCAACTACCCATCTATCTTTTCCTTAGTGACCAGGGGTCTGTTAACCATATCCACAACTCTTTGTAGGTGAGGACACTCTGGCTGCTACTCCAAATATGTGACTCATTATGATACTTGCACATACCCTGCTGCAGTTGATAAAATACCACTACCTGATATCTATTATGTCTATATCTTATCATCCTTATTATTTTCAAGAAAACCATTTCTATAACAGCATCTCCTACCATAAACATTTACAATGGGCAGACACTGAGCATTTCAATGATACTCTTGTCTCTCTCTCCAATTCATTCCTTATTTTGGTAAACAGAGATTCATGTAGGCCCTCCCACTGAACATATTAGCCTAATATATACCCTGTAGAATTTCCACTTCTCTGGGTGTTTTAATCCCTTCTTCTACCATCATCCATGGCACTTCTACTTCACTTGGTGTGGGTGAACACTTTCTTTAAACTTCCAAGTGCCATTATAGTAGCATACTAGCACCTTCTTTTGGAGTCCTTTTATTTTTAGTATGTGTTTTTAATTTATTTCAGAGAGAGGAACAGAGAGGGAGAAAAAGATAGAAATATTAATGATAAGATAGAATCATTGATGGGCTGCCTCCTGCATGCCCCCTACTGGGGATCAAGCCCACAACCTGGGCACATGGCCCACCAGGAATTGAACTGTGACCTCCTGGTTCATGGGTCGATGGTCAACCACTGAGTCACACCAGCCGGGCCCTTTGGAGTCTTTGACAGAGCATTACATCCTTATGTTCCCATATCAATGAATTATTTTCTTTCTAACTTTATGTTCTGTCCTCATACTTCAGCACCTTCGGGGTCCAGTTTCCATACATACTCTCCTGAGCCTCACAGGTACATATTGGTTGCATCATGTAGCTCTTCAGGCCTAACACATCCCCAACTGAAATATGCTGTGACTTGATCCTAGTTATTGTTTTGGTAACCAAGAGGGGAGTTGGGAGTTGATTCTGAAGAAAGAGGCACATATTACCCCACAGGTCAGAGTTCTCTGCATTTCTTCAAGTAAGGGAAAGACAGAGAGGAGTGGGCCACTTCTCAGGCTCAGAAGTGTATTGACCCAAGGTCCCACTCCTTCCCAATCACGGCCTACACAAACCTTGGCAGAGACAACTTGGAGTTAAAAAACGTCATCTTCTCCAGAGATAATCTACTTTCATCATTAAGTCCTGAGTCAGATCCTCAACTTTTTCACTTTTCAGCTGCAGGAGATAGGAATCTGCTGCCAAGGGGGCCCTCTGGCCTTTAGACTTCACCTTAATTTGGTGAGGAACCACCCTCAGCCTTTAATGTCTTCTCCAGTGCATGCATAGCTTGCAGCAACAGCTAATTCTATAGTTCTTTAATTACTATTTACCCCTAAACTCTCAAATACCTGAGTCATCACACCTTGCAATGCATTCTCTTCTGCTGATATCCCATCACAAGTCAAGATCAGTGCGTTTTTAACAAATGCACCACTGACACATCCCAAGGCTGTTGACACCCTACCTACCACCAGTGATGAGGGCCTAATTACCAGCTCACCAGCAAATACTTTAACTCCAAAATTCCACTTTAGAGTCTACCTCTTAGGACCACACCCAATATTAATTATTATAAGTTGAGTTTCCTGTAACATGGACTCTAAGCTTGAGATTTGTGTTTCAGTGGTTTATGGGGGAATGCTCTCAGGTATGATATGTGCAAAGAAGTAAAAGAATCAGGTCTTGTTAGCGAGAAATGTTGAATTGCAATGCAGTAACAGCAGAGACCTCAGCCAATCTCACGGGGAGCTATGAAGTTGGTTTGATCCATCAGAAACATCTCCAATTGAAGCATGGTTTAGTTATTGGATTCAGGCTGGACCTGGGGAGGGGTTGTAACTTAGGGGAAGATAGCCCCCTTTGGCCTAGCACCATTCCTAAGGAAGCACTCAACAGCAAGGAACTCTTTGGCCCCGGAGAACCAGGGTCTTCATCTCAGTGGGAATGTGCAGTGCACCATCATCGGACCTACGCACATCAGCACAAGGTAAAGGAAGCAAAGGAACGTTAGGCGATCAACTCTTGGTTAACTGTTCTAATGGTGGAGAATGTAAGCTCAGAAAAATACAAAGCAAAAATGACACCCAACCCTACTCACCTCCAACTTCAGAAAGTAATGCCAGACCCACCAACAAAGACAGAGGACACACATCTGAGCTCATTCTTGCCCATCCTTGGTGATCCTGTCCTTTCTGGTCATCTCTGCTGGGCAAAGCAATCAGGAGGAAGGAGGACTGAGATCCCAGACAAGTAGCCACAAAAGTAGTTTTTCAATTACAAATAATCAGGTGAGCTATTATGCATACATCTACATATCTGTTTTTTAACAACTTCATTCGCCCTATTCAAAAGCAAAAAAAAAAAAAAAAAAACTTAATTCAGCACTGCAAGAAGAATTAAAAAAAAAAAAAAAACACAAACATTTAAAATTAAAATAAATCATGAAAGGTCCTTGCCAGATAATATCTTGTCCCCATATGCCAAGGTTTCTGGTTTCATCAGGGCACATGCAAAAATCAGGGCACATGCAAAAATCAACCAATAAATGCATAAATAAGTGAAACAAAAAATTGAACTCTCTCTCTCTCTCTCTCTCTCTCCACCCCCCATCCTCTCTTTCTAAAATCAAGAAAAAAAATTTATTTACAATAAAATCATGAACCTCTAAAATGTAATGGGAAAAGGTGCAAAAATACTAGCATAACGCATGCTCTCTGTGAAATACACAGTCATATTCCTCTGAAATAAATTCTTACTAATCAGTTCTGAGCTTTATAAAACAATAGCAGTGGAATGACAATGCTGTCATTTGTATATTGTCCCTCAGTTCTCTAATGGAAAGCTTTTTTTCCTCTGCCAAGTCATTCCTGACAATGTTAATGATTCACTATAAAGCAGTTTCTGGGCTATGATTTGTGACATTCAGACTGGTTAGATGGGAGGGCTCGGCAGGTTTCTGGGGAGTGTTTTGGATGCAGAAATGCCTTGAAGATAGCACTTTATTATATTTAGGACAAGTATGACATCCCACTTCAAGGAAGAGGCCTCTATACATATTGAGAAGGGATTTCTATGGTTTAAGTGGGGAGGAGAAGGTTGGTTTAAAAGAATGCCTCTGTGTGTTTTTTGAGTCGACATAAAGATAGAAAGCAGAGAAATGGAGGCAGGAGGCAGAAGGATTATGGATAATGGAAGAATTTTGCCTGAGGGTATATGCCTGCTTTGCCTATTCCTGTATAACTAGAATATTTATAATTCAAATACTTATCTTTAATAATTAAAAACCAAGGAATATTAAAGACAAAAGGTAGAGAATATTATGTACACATGTGTAGGCATCATGCATTAAATCCCCACCCTTGCAAAATACAGCAAGAGGTAGATTTAAAAAGAGGTTAAAAAGTGAATATTTTAAAATATCTTGAAACGGAATTTCTAATTCACTCCAGTTCTGCCAGGAGTGATACCCTTACTTGTGATTTCTACACACACCATCAGTCATGGGGATCGGTACTAAAAATATCCAGCATGGTGGTTTGACATCAGCACATCAACAATTAAAAAGTGGATACAAATATTTCAGGCTTTCAAAACCATAAGGCTTTCCTCCAGATTTATGAAAACATTGGATTCGCACAGGAAAAGGAAAAGTCGTTTTCAATTGTTTTCACAGACTATTTAGTTGCACCGTCTATGTAAACTACTAGCTACAACGGAATGTAATATTCTACCACCGCCAGGAACGCTCTCTGATCTTCTGCCTCTTCTCAGACAGCAAAGAAACAAAGAAAAACAGCCCTTGCTGTGGCTCCAGAAGAGTGTTTGAAAAAGAGAAAGAGACCTCAACCTTGCCCCCCAGTATTAGAAAGCTGTCAATTATAACCATGATTACAAAAAAAATACTGAAATAAAAAAAATTAGTTATTTTAGGGAAGGGGGAGGGGGGGAAGCCAGCCTCATTTAAAAAGAAGAGAGAAAGAATAACCAAAAAATATATGGTTCAATTTCAACCTAACGATTCTAAAGTTAATCAAAAATAATACAAATGAATAGAGCTCAATTGTTTATATTACAGTAGCAGAAAAGCAGAATGCTTGGCAGCCAAAATATGAACAAATTAAGATACTAGATGAAATGGTCAGGTGTCATTGTTTTTGAAGAATGTGGCCTCTGTGGCGACGAGTTTATGAATAATAGCTTCCACTCATGTCTAGATCAGAGGTGTTAATATTTACACCTTTGCTAATTATGGCAAGGAGGGGATTAATGGAAAATTAAATGCCCCTATCTTTTTACCTCCCCACCACACCAAGTCATTCCTGGTTGAACATTAACTTAACCTGACAATAATATGCTGGGGTGGGGAAGTAAGGAAGGGGTCCCACAGATCCTTCTATGCATAAAAAGAATGGTGATAACCAATGGCTAGGCACTGGTCAGAGCTAGCAATAAAACTAAAAGTCACGTTTAAGACTCATTTTATAAAATTACTCATTTTTAGAACTGGGACGAGGGCCTGCCTGGTGGCTACAATATTTGATGCACTAAATGGTCTTGGGTAGAGCATCTTTTGTCCACCCCAGATGCTGCTGCTCCTGTGCTGTGAAAAGTGACAAGGTACTCTGGACTGATAGCACCATCATCAAACCCAATAGTTGCCAAAAGGTATTTTTTTGTGGGGTCCCAGCTGGGATTAACAGATCAGAAGAAAACAATGGTTTACTAAATATTGGGGTTAGGGGGGGCGGGAGTGGAATAATTTTAAAAACCCTTCTTTAAATATATATTTTTTCTTTATTGATTAAGGTATTACATATGTGTCCTTATCTCTCCATTGTCCCCCCACCCCCCCCACACATGCCATCACCCCCCTGGTGTCTGTGTCCATTAGTTATGCTTATATGCATGCATACAAGTCCTTCAGTTGATCTCCCCCCCTTACCCCACCCTCCCCTACCTTCCCTCTAAGGTTTGAACATCTGATCCATGCTTCTCTGTCTCTGGATCTATTTTTGTTCATCAGTTTATGTTATTCATTATATTCCACAAATGACTGAGATCATGTGATATTTATCTTTCTCTGGCTGGCTTATTTCGCTTAGCATAATGCTCCCCAGCTCCATCCATGCTGTAGATTTTGTAATTTGAAAGGAATACTAGTTTCTTAAGAATTAATGTATGTTGTCCAGCTTGAAGATGGGAGGTTTGAATGAAAACGTCTCAAGTTGCAGATTTTGAAACTTGGCAGTTGTTGGGACCATTGAGTACTTTTCTTGTGTTTGTTGTTTGCAAGTTCACAGAGAGGGCCCTTATCTACCTCTTCTCTTGCTGCTTGTCTTGCATCCTTATTAGCTTTCACAAAGCGCGATCATACTTACATTCTAAAGCCAAGGATGAAGTCACCTGAATCAGCATCCAACTAACTGCAAGGACAGTGGTAAGAATGGCAATGTTCCTCCGCGCTTCTCTAATTCTGGTTCGGCAGCGTTTAACTCCCCGACCTCCTGCCGTTGTCAGTGCCACAGGCTGCTTGTGTGCTGTGCAAAAGCATTGCTGTTCTATTTGTTGTAAATTTGCTGGTTATTAATTTCACAGTGTGACCTCCTATTCTCCTATTAGTTGGCAGATTTCTCTGTAGCCTTCAACAAAGCTAAAGATTTCCATCAAGCTATGTTCTATTTCTCCATCTTTTCTGGCCATTTTCCATAACACATAAGATTCACTGTTTCTTTAACCATCCTTGTTACCCTTTTTCTGAGATTCATGATAGATGAGTATCCATCATACTTAAAAATTTAATGTTTTTATTTTAATAAAGATTTGCATTTTCTCAACCCCTTTTTTATTTTCTCACAAATCTCAAGAGAAGCAGCTTTTTTGTTGCAAAGATTGTATATAGCAAATAGTTTTCATGTTGTTGAGTAATCTTGTATTTTTCCTCTTCACACAAAGTGGAGGACCGGGAATGGCCTCTATTACACTAAGAATGGAAAGACAGTCGCCATGTAAATTCACTGCCTCGGGGTCATTGCAATTTCCTCCGTCTTTCTCTTGAAGTCATGAGCCTCCCACTCCTGGACTGGATCTTAGAACTGAGACTTAAGTTCATTTAATAAACAAAACAGTTCATTTATTGCTACTCCAATTGATATCAGAACTGGGTGCAATTTTTCCTATCAGATCAGGAAATCTCAATTCAGGGTCTTAACAGGGTTCTGCATATGAATGTACGGATCAATAACCTGGACTTGCTCTGAGGAATTGCAGGTTTTGTGGCATCAGCGTTTTTTTGTAGCAGTTGTACCTGACTATCTTCCAAAAGGGCCATCTCTGTTCCAGCCAGGAGCACCGAGGCAGCGGCCCAATTCTGAAAAGCATACCATTGCGAGGGGATTTTCAAAAGCCCAACTTCATCATCTTTAGCTCTCCACACTCCATCTGCGAGGGCTATACGGGGATTTGTCTGAGAGCCATTACATAAGAATGGTGAAAACTAGAAACCAGATAAAAGATTGTGGAAAAGAATGAGAACAAGTGTTTCCAAATCAGGTATGCAAAATGTTAAATAGGAGGGTCAAGGCAACACTTCATCAAGATAGAGGAAGCCTTTAGTTTGGGAATGTCCTGCAATTAAAACGGAATTGAGGAGGGAAGGTTGAAGTCACAAAACGACCAAAGGGTAACTGAGGGACCAAGTTGCCACGGAGCGTGAGTGGAAGGAACCCTGGGACTTCTTTCTGGCAGAGCCTACCTTTGCTCCAGTAGCTTCCTCTGAGACTTCTCGGAGCTCTGCACTCTGGAGCTTTATATATAACAGATAGCAACGCATTGTATATATTAAAATATTTCTTTCGGCTATTCTTATTTCACAAATGAAAATAAGGCACATGCCACATACTACATGTACATAAAGGACATCAATATGGAAAGAAGCAGGCAAAACAATACAGGGTAGGGCCAAAGTAGGTTTATAGTTGTGAGTACATGAAACACAGTTTATTATTGTATTATTTATAAATTATTGTATTATTTTCCATATGAATAGCTGTAAACCTACATTCCCCCTACCCTCTATAAAGGAGGTATCAGTGCCTGACGCAACGCATGTATTTCAAAGAGTAGATCTGCAGTCATCTTCTTGTAAAAGGTTTGCATGTCAGTGGATTCGAGTTTCCAAACTCATTTCACCTCTTATTGATGTTGTGCACACCATATCATAGATTCGGGTAACTATTTTAGCCCCAGTGTTTATAAAGTTGGATGGGAGGGAAGGTGGCCTGGAAAGGAAGGCAGGAAAAAGTTGAAGCGGTACACCTAAAGCGATAAAAATAGCACCAGCTCTCCAAAGGACGGTGCCCCGCCCTCCCCTCTGCTTTGCACTAGATGATTCCTGAGGACTTCATTCCAAGTAGCATACTTTTATATTAAGCAAAGAGAGAGGGCACAAATATGCCATCTTCTTTCCCAAGCATACCATGAGAACTACTTAGTAAAGATGGCTCTAAGCAGTTCCTTCAGATTCCCAGGGTTTCTGTTGGAAACAAATGAAAACGAATAGAGACATTGCTAAGCTCCTGTCACATTAGGATTATTCTCAAATTGACTGATGGGCTATAAATAATAAGCAACTATTAGGAATGCCTCATTAAAATTGGGGACAGTGGGGTTCTGTAGGGGTAGGGTTGAGACCAGTGCTAAATGGAATGTTCAAATTAATGCCCTGATGGAAAAAGTAAATAGCTGTGAGCATGCCAAAATAGAACTGCAAGCACAATGGACGATCTTAGGTGCAAACATTTAAATGGAGTGAGATTTAATTTAGATAAATCTATAATAACTTGCTCATGGGAAAGTCATTCCTATCTGAGTAATAACAAGCAAAATTCTCCTAAGAGAACAGGGAAATGGTTAATATTTTCTGAGCATTAACCATGAACAAATCATTAGGAAAATATTTTCAGTTAAAACCAAGTCTCCCGTTTTTCATTGAACTATAACTTTTACTTCCCAGGTATTGTCTCTTTATGCTCATCAGTTTGATCAAATAAATTACTGCCTGGGTATCCCCATCTATGACTTCAAACCACGTGCTCAAGAGTTCCAGCTTTATTTGATGCCCGCAGCCCAGACACAAATGATCCCAGAGGTTGATAAGATCAACGCTTTCGAAAGTCCAAACAAACTCATCGTGCTTAAAGCCCCCCCACCCCACCCCACCCCCGCTTCAAAACAGAAAGGAAGAGCAGTGAACTGGTTCCAAAGGAGAGGAGCCTGTTTCAGCTCTGGTGGCATCAATCACAAATCAATGGCAGATGCAAGGTTGTGCACTGGGGAGCCGTTGTTGTGGCTGTTTAATATTCAAATACACACAGTTCACAAAAGATGCTCAATAATTGTTAGGCAGTCAAATCGAAATTAAGAAAAGCTGATCTCATAATTTTGACAAGAAATAAAAATGAAACTGCAGCAGCATGCCAGGCAGATATGTGCCCGCACGCCCATTGCATCCCTCCTGTACAGAGAGCCCTTTCCCGTGAGGATGCCAGCGCGGCCCTGTGTCTGCTCAGGGTGGACACACAAACTTGAAGATGCACTAACATGAGCAGGACCTAAACTGGCAGCCAACTTGTAAATAAACTTAGCATATCCTTAAGAATGATCCGCTGGCCAAATTTCAGGTTGTTTTACTTTGTAGTGCGTATACATAATCACGTACACCAATAGGATCTTTTTTTATGCTTTCTCTCCTTTCCATGCATCAAATAAAAATCTGTTAAGTATTACAATTGTATGACTAAGTGTAAAACTGTCCAGAATAGGGCAGAGCCAGGGTTCCAGTGAGCCATTGTGAGGCACGCAGAAGGGGGAGCAGGCGCTCCAGGGCAGAGAGTGTCAGTCAGTGATGAATCCAGAGTGAGCCGTTGTGGAACAAGATGGAACAATTTCCAGTTGCAGTTGCTTCACGTTTAAATTTTCCATTCTCAGTAAAAAAAAAAAATTAGATAATGAAAAATTCAAAGTATTTCTATTTCTACAAAATGTGCTTATATACACTAATAATAAGTAATTATTTTTATCCAATGTTAAAATGGATAAAAATGTTGAGGTTAAAACATATCATTTGACATTTTTATGAAAAACGAGATACTGACAATTAGTAACTGTCCATAGAACTCTCCAATGCAAGCCGTCTTTCTGGTGTCAGTGAACAAAATTTACTGTCATCCAATTTCTCAGAATTATTCTTGGCAACAAATAACTTTAATTTTAAGGAGTTGACTATGATATAATAGTGGCATTGTTTTGGATGACTTTGGCTCACTGCACTGAAACAGGACTCTTGGACAATTTTCAATGATCCAGTTCAGCCCAAATTCTTGGTATCTCAAGTATCATTGATCATTATTCCTGGATAATGCTCTTGGATATCAAGCCATTTGAATGTCCGGATTAAGCTTTTCCATTCAAAGAGTTCAAAATTTACTAAAACCATTATGAATGTATGCAGATGCCTCTAAGTTAGAAGGAAAAGGGGCTCTTACAGAAAAATGTTTACATGATAGGTTTTTAAAAGTTACTTTCTTCTCTAGATTTTTTCTGCACTGTCAGACCAATACTCTGCTGTGGATATGCGTGGTATTTATATCAAGGTACATATTTTGGCAAGGCTGCTTGCTTGTTTGGGGGGACACTTAGTACACCTGTAGGTAATAGTCATTAGGTGCCATTCTCTCTCAGGAACCACTTGAGAGGATGCTTTGAGGATGTCACCACCAGTTGAAGAGGCACATCATAACCTGCCTGTGCTGTATCTCACCCCATGTGGAATAGACACCTCAGGTGGAAGGAGACAGAAGCCTTCAAAGAAATAAAAATGACTGGACCCAAGCTTCCACGGATTGCAAGCTCCTCATCTTTAAACTTTTCTCACCTGTTTGTAAGTTCAGTCATTCAAAATGGTTTGCATTGTGGGGCTCATCCATGAACGTATTCACTTATGTATCCTTAACATTAAGTTCCCTCTACTTTTTAAAAGAATCACATGACATGAGAACCTTTGATGATACTTGAAGCTAATTTAGAGAGAGAGAGAGAGAGAGAGAGAGAGAGAGAGAGAGAGAATGCTGTAATGAGGTCACCAGATAATATTTGAAAACAGCTCTCCCACAATATGAACATGCAAATTTCAAGATATGTTCCGAAGAAAACCACATTAGGAAGTAGTGAATAGAGTGTGGGCGGGCTGATATAATTCATATCTACCGTGTATAGATGCAAAATACAAACACATAGGAGATGCAGTTGTAGGGTTAAGCATATCTCTTCAATGTGTTGTGATCTCCTTCACACTGAACAGATAGATAGACCTGTATAGCCCAATCAGTTTCTGAATGTCAAAGTCACAAAAAATAGTTCTGATCTGGCACATAAATTTGATAATGGACATAATTGGAAGGCATGTATTTCTGAGTCCTAAGAAATCTGGTTGAGAATGTTAAAAACCATATGTAGCTCCTAAGTGTTTGATATTGAATTCAGGAGTACATATGAAAAAATTTTTAAAAACACAAATCAGAACTATTGCTTCATACCACTATGATTAACAAGATACACATTTCTAAATCTAAGTTAAGTTGCTTTCTTAAATGAGTGAAAAAAGGATTGCTTCTTGCAAATCTGGATCACGAGTCTTACACAAGAATGACTGATTACATCTTGGACTTGGTAGGTGGTGTTTCCCCAGAGAACAAAGTATTTGTACTCTCAAGGAAACTAACTCTGCCGTGTCCTTCAATGTGATGGGTGGTTTTTTGAGGCCCCTCTAAATGTTCTGAGTATAGCTCCATAGCCCTATTTCTTTAACCTCATTCCCTGTCAGATTATGAGAAGCCCAGACAGGTCTGACGAAGTCATAAAATCGAACAGTAAGAATGTATTGCATCACAGGTATTTCTTTATATATTGCAGACATTTGAAGGTTTATTAACGAAGATAGTTGTATCAGTAAATGTTCATTTATTTCCATCACTTCTTCCCACCCTCTTTCACTCAATCTCTCTCTCTCTCTCTCTCTCTCTCTCTCTCTCTCTCTCTCTCTCTCTCTCATTAACCATCATCTTGTTTCTGCATCTCCACATTGTAGGGGACAGTGTGAGCTCTTGTGATGGCAATGAACATGATCATCAGCCTCAGTGGTGGAATTTTGGATGCTGATGTTGTATCTGCCTGGTCTATACTTTCCCTAGTTACAGAGCTCACTGTCTGACCCACTGTTTTGCAAAGGGAAGTTGTAAGAATCAATAATATAATGGACAGGTCTTCCTTCTACATATTCTTTGGGGTTTTGTGACCTTTAAATATTTCATAGACTAGTATGCTTCCCCAGAACCCACAATAATGCCTACGAAGTTATAAAGTACAATCCAAGGATGAGTCCACATCTTACAATACCCGAGCCATTACAATTTGGGAAGCTGTATGGAAGGAAAAAATGTCAATGTTAACTGAGGTCCAAGAGTGAATATTTCTGTAGGATAGGAAAGAAATCGTGACAAATTACAATGATGGAAAGCTGGCAAGTACCACAAAACCACAAAACCCAGAAAAATAATAGAATGTTTCTGTTCATTAATTGTCTAACACCTCCTCTAAAATACTGCTTTTTGGCTGCAAGCTTCTTAATATGACTATAACATTATAGTAGAGAGAAAAAAGAAAATTTATTATTTTATGTAGCATAGTTATAAAACATTGTTTGTTATTATTAACAATTGGGAAAAGCTTCAGCCCAGTTTGCTCTGTTGATGGCATTTTTCTGTTACATCATCTGGAACCACCAGGCTCTGTGAGGACGAGGCATGCTGGACAGGCTGAAACGAAACCCACACATCAGGGTGGGCGAACAGGTGACTTCACATGGTCAAACCCACTGTTCAAAGTCCTGTTGCAAGCTGTGTCTAAAACCACAGGAATTTTTAAATTCTATCTTGCATGATTCACATCCAAAAAAAAAAAATCCATGTGCCTTATATAATTGTAGAAGCTGCTTAATTAAGTATACTCCATTTAAACTAGATTTCAATGAGAATTGAGTCTGTTTACAATTTTACATCCCTGGGGATCAGGAGGATAGCCCACAAACTGGCTCTGGCTTGTTACATTTAAAGTCTTTCTCTTTTCTTTTCTTTTTAAATATATTTTATTGATTTTTTACAGAGAGGAAGGGAGAGGGATAGAGAGTTAGAAACATCGATGAGAGAGAAACATCCATCAGCTGGCTCCTGCACACCCCCTATTGGGGATGTGCCCGCAACCAAGGTACATGCCCTTGACCGGAATCGAACCTGGGACCCTTCAGTCTGCAGGCCGATGCTCCATCCACTGAGCCAAACCGGTTAGGGCAATCTTTCTCTTTTTTTCTTCCACAACCTACATCCTTCCAGTACCACAGGACAAGTTAATATTACAGTTTGACCACTGGCTCTGCACCTTTGATGGAGACGCAAGGTGAGTTGGATGGTAAAGTACTTAGGGAGCCAGAAAAAACAGGTAGCCATACATAAAAGTAACTGTGAAACATACAAATAACCCACCAAACCTAAGCCAAGTGTGCAGTCAACTGAACTTTCCCTTTAGCCAGATCCTCCAAAATGCCAATCTAACACGGCCGGACAGGAAAGAAGGTGTGACTGGGGGGAGTTAGAATGGAAACAGAGAGCAGTCATAACTGATTATGGTCAAGATGGTTTAATTTGACAAATTTTCCAAAAGCATATGACCATTGGAATATATTCCTTGAAGACCTCCCATGGAAGGGGTCTATACAAGTGTGGGACCCGGAAGTGTAAAGCTTCAACTTCATAGTGAATCTGCCTCCAGTACAGATTTGGGGTCAGACACACTAAGGGTTCAATCCCTTCCTCATTGTATGGCATTCCCTAAATTCCTGAGCCAATCTAAGCCTCAGTGTCCTCAGCTGGAAAATGGCTACAGTAAAGCTTGCCCTATGACTGTTGTGATGTTTAAATGTGTGTAAATTTTATATTCTATGAACACTCAATAATTGGTAACTATGTTTATTAGTAGGTGAAATGCTCAGAATCTGTCTCCCTTTATAAGATAACTGAACACTCTGCACTGTTACCTAAAATACACCTTTGGTTTCCAACACCTACCATCCTGTATCTGCTTTTTCCTTTATTCTCCTATCCAAAATGCACTTACCCTTCTCTTATTTCCTAACTCAAAGCCCATGTGTGTATCCTTTCATACCAAACTAAGATCTCACCCATTCATTCCATTTTTTTCTGATTTTTCAGCATTTGTGGCTGAGTCCATTCTCTGAAGGTCTAGCAGCACTGTCCAATAAAAATATAAGGTGGGCCACATCTGTCATTTAAATTTTTCTATAGCCAGGTTAAAAAAACTAAAAAAAAAAATCCAAATGAAATTAATTTTAATAATGTTTTTATTTGACCCAATATATCTAAAATATTACTTCAACATGTAATCAGTATTTTTAAATTATAAATGACATCTTTTATGCTCCCTTACTCACACTATGTCTTGGAAATTCAGTGTATATTTTACACTTATAGCACTTTGAATTCACAATAACTACATTTCAAGTGCCCAGTAGATCCATGTATCTAGTGGTTCCCATGTTGGATAGCACATGTCTATAACATGAATAATTTGTACCATACTATTTAATGTATAATTCTAGAGTGCCAATATGGGTTGGGTTGGTTTTTTTTCATTTATCTTTATTATTGAAAGTATTACAGATGTCCCCTTTTTATCCCCTGTTAACCCCCTCCACCCCGCTCCTGACCCCGAGTGCAGGTGTTTCCATGTGTCAGTCCTTTCCCAAGTATGCTCTAGGCTCTTTTAAGAAGGAAACTCTTCTTATAATTCTTTTGGGATGCAGTGTTCAAGCACAGTGGCCATTCAGTAAAGATTTGCTGATCAATAATTTGGATGCATTTAGAAATCCTAGAAGGGAAAACGCAGCAATGTGATTTCCTTCATCTTGTGCTACTTTTATCACTCTGTAAGCGTTGTTTATCTCAGGATGTAAATTCTCAGTGTATGTGGAATAATGCCATTTGAAGACGGGTATTAATAAATCTGCTCTGGCATTAGTGTGAATAATGCAAGAGGCAAAAACAATAGTGAGTATTGCCTGTGGTAATGCTTTGCTTATAGATTAAACAGTCAATTTAAGGCGCTTCTAGGTATGAATGGAGAGAGACGTCATCTCACCACCACACCTAAAAGTGGGTCTCTAGTTTTTTAAATATCTACTTATCAGTGATCAAAAAAATAGTAGTTCACTTTTGATTGGCAACTGCGCTGTGGAAGAAGCAGTTGCTTTCAAGACACAACCAGGGACATCACACCATGTGGAAAGCATACCATACCTTGTGTGCTACACAATACTCAGGTCTTTCCACAAACCTTTGAAACATGACATGGTAAAGAATTTGTCACATCTTGGCCTGATAATTTTTAGAAATTCAGATAAGAATCAAGTTATACAGTACACATACAGAAGATTTTTCAGAGCATATAAAGCCACATTACAATAATGCCATAGATTCAGGTGGAAGTTTGATTTCTAAACATAATCTTTGTTTAGAAAGGAAACACAGTTGATAGTATGAAAAATTTCCAAGTTACATGAAAGGAGCAGAGATTTGAAAAAGGTATGACTCACCCATGAATCACTAAATATCCTGGAAAAGGGTATTTTGCTATTTTATAGTTACGTGACTTAAAAACCTTTAAACTATATCCTGTTATTAAGTTGACAACAGTCAATACTTTCCATATTATATTACCTTATTTGATTGAAAATGTGTCTTGTCATTTCTTTTTCTGTGTGTAATAAGAGTAAAGCAAAGAAGAACATTCCAAAAAACTTACTGACATATAAATATTTCTCTCTTTTCCGTGTCCAGCGTGGCTAGAGAGTGGTCCCATTCCTGAATAGGGGCAGCTAGGGACTGAGAAAATGAGAGAAAGAGACAGACACAGAGATAGAAGGAAAAAGCTGGGGCCGGGTGGGACAGCTGTCCTCGGATGGAGAGACAGTGACCCAGAGCCAATACAGTGTGTTTATTTTATACAGCAAAGTACCAGGAAGTTTTACTAAAGCCCAAGACAAAGGAGATTATGTGCATTCTTGTGGCTTCTTTGTAATCGTCACTTCTGGGTGGGCCCGGATAATCCTGTTTGTTCCTGGTGCTTGGCTGGATTTAGATAATGAAACCCACCCCTGGCACCTGAGCTGAAGGTCAGGCTGACAACATACCTGCCTCTGGCAAGGTATGTTTCCAGGGCATGGCTCTGCCAGGCACCGCTGGATTCAGATGACAATCAGCTTAGGGACCTTTCCCAGGCTCTCTCTACACTGACATCTGCTCTCATGTTGAAAAACTGCCTCCCAAACATATCCCACAAAATACTATGTTATCAGGTACAACACCTCACAGCAACTTGAATTACATCTCAATGTCTGAGCATTTCCTTTTGTTTTCTAATTTTTAGCTTCCTTATAAAAATCCTCACAAAGGGCAAGAACAAATTTTATTTTTTCCATCAACCCTTCCTGAATAGAGACTCCTCTTCCTTCTCTGAATTCTCTCAGCAAGTGCTATGTGGACACAAACTTGGTATTCATCAATCATCTATTCATTATGGTTCTTTCTCCACATGCCTATATCAAAGCTGTAGCATACACACATAAGCTTCTTGAAGTTATAAGCCATGCCTTATTCATCTCCTGTAACTCTCAGCAGAGCCATGGATAGAATAAACATTCAATAAATGTGCTAGAAACCATGATGATTTTGATCATAATTTACAGGAATATCATTCAGCAGACCAATGACATGTTGTAGTAGTTCAACCATTATGAATCCACAGTAACATTTTTATACTTCTACCTATTCCATTTCTTGACTATCCTATTAAATATGTCTGGCCAGTATGACTCAGTGGTTGAACAGAGAGCTATGAACCAGGACGTCTCCAATCATTCATTTCCTGGTCAGGGTACATGCCCTGGTTGTGGGCTTGATCCCCAGCAGGAAGCAGCCAATCAATCATTGTCTCTCATCATTGATGTTTCTATCTCTCACTCTCCTTTCCTCTCTCTGAAATCAATAAAAAATCGTTATTTTAAATAAAAGTGCTTAGTATCTCATCAGCATTTTCATTCCAAAAACTCAAGTGAAATTTATTTTTAAAACTTAAAATAAAAGTCTAATTATATTCTAGCATCAAACAACGCTTTTTCTCCCTTAGAGTTCTATTTTAAATGTGGGTTTTCTTACTATCTAACCATAGTTAAGATTCCAGTTTACAAATACATATCTAATGTGGGTTTTTTCCAAATTTAATAATATCCTGAAACTTAACTTTGTTTATTGGATTCATTTAAAATGTGGTTGCTACACAACAATTTTGGAGAAATGTGTATTACATCAGACATAACATTCAAACTAAACCCACAAGTTAAAACTCTATAAATAAAAAAAACAGAAAGACTCCAAATACGAAACATGAAAGCCAGAGGAAGTTAGCGTGCCCCACAAAGTCACGTGGCCTCCTGAACACTCTGCCCAGTGAATTCAGCTGTAAGAAAATGAAGCATGTGAAATGCACAGGGGGGAATGCAAGTGTGTGGGCTCACTGATGCCACACTACAGAAGTGGCTCAAGAGTAAGAGGCCATTGATCAGAGGAAGGTTGGATTAACTCTGGCCTCGAAGTTACCCCTGGAAAGTGAGGAGCACTCAGTTGTGAGAGGTGCATTAACCTCTTCCGACCACTAGGGTTCAAAGTGTTCCCTAAGGGGTAATTTATTAAATGGGTCCTAATTGCTTGGTAATGTACCTTCCAAAAGTCACTTCACTGTGCTATGATTAGGCCTGGGATTTGCCCAGTGCTGTCACTCTGTTTGTAACTCCATAATGGAACTCGAGGATGTGGGCAGCTGATCCATTGGAGAGCTGTATATCTAATCGGGGTCCAGAGTCCTACCAGCAAAGCCAGGCAGCCTTTCATTGAATTTTCCAGTGTGTAAACACACAGATACAAAATTGATACACCTCCTAGTAAAATATGCCTTTTACTAAATAAATATACGTTTTCCTAGATTATGGGTCATTGGTTATATTGTTTTGGAAAGATAGACATATTTTTAAGATTTGTGAATTTGTCCATTTTATTAAATTGTTTCTTAAAAGTATAAAATAATCATGCCTTTTGTTTTCACCATCTACAAGCAAATTTTCTTTTGACCTCTTTGTTTCATATGAAGGCCAATCAACAAGACTTTCTTACTGGGGTCCAACACAAAACAGTGTGCACGCTATCGGCCATCCACTGGGCAATGCCTTTGTTAATTAGCAAGGCCAGCAGAGGGAGTGCAAGAGCACTGTTACAAAAACTTAAAAATTTTTGTAAATGATAATAACAATTAGAAGTAGAAAATCTGACAAACTACAGCAGAATCTAGACATAGAAGCAGTTTTGGTAATATCATATAGGCCACAGGCTAGAACCGAAGAGACGGGACTTCTTGTCACTGCCATAGTCTTCTAATAAATAATTCATGAACTCACCAAATATGGCTGTGCCTCACTTTTTCAGTCTTGAAAATGGTGGCTTTCATTAAGATAAGAAAAGTGTCTGTCCTCCTTAAAAAAGAGTGATTACTTAAAAGATTGGGAATTATTGTCACAAGAAGGAAGCTGATGTCATTTCTGTCTTTCTGGGCGCTAGGTCATTTCTCAGACTTGACCATGAGTGACAAACAGCTAGGTAGTATTCCCATAGGTCCTCAGACAGGGATTTGATTGGATCATGGAATTAGACATATATCTTATTAACATGAACAAATAAAAACAATTAGGCTTCAAAATTGCATGGGGAAGCCTTTTTATCTGAGGAAAAAAATCGTATGTTCTAATCCCATACTTGGTTTTACAGTTCCTATTTCCAGACCACTTAAAGAAGTTACACATTTTCCAAAAATGTTTTCAGACTATTTGTTACAATGCAGTTTTGTTCAAATCCATCACTCATTGGTTAGTGTTAATGAAAACCTCAATTTCACCCTTAAGGGAATGTGCTAAAGTCGTATTTTCCAGAAGTCTTTAAGAGCATTTCTTACAAGATAATTTGTGTGGCCCTCATAACCACTTTTCCCCAAAGGGCATCTTTGAAAAAATGATAACCAAAATAGGCCAGGCTTTACACCATACAGAGCTACATAAAATTTTTCTTTGTTTTAGGACTTTGGGATAATCTTGAGGATAAATCTTGTCTGGAAATTTAGCAGGAAAATAGTTTGGAAAGTAAATATTCAGTTCTGCTTTCTCCAGTAGATGTCACTTTCTGTACATAGGATATCGAGATATATATAAGAAGAACAGTATTCCTTACAATAATGATAAAAAATAACTGAGTTCCAGCCATATGTAACAATTTTTAAGTTTCATTGGTATTTTCTAGTGTTAGGAAACTTAAGGAATAATAAAGGCAAAGGAATGCTATTAATTAATCATCGTACATATTTCTGTGTAGCTTTTGCAATGTCCATTAAGCATAACACATGATATAATATTGCTAGTGCCTTTTCAACAGTTACAGAAAGCTAAGTATTATTCCACATCACAGCATAAAATTAATTTGCCAAAAACAAACATGGTGTCTGAGTAAATAAGCAGTCATTAATAATACACTGCATACTTACCAAGAACCTAATTAAATATGGGTTTACTTGACCTATTATAATTTCAAGAGTTATTCTTTCTGGTTCCTCTACATCTTTTGAATATTCACATCAGCTTCATATGTCTGAGAAAAGAAAAATCTAGCTCACTAAGGTGTTTTACTACACAGCAAGAGATAGCAACACTAGAATGAGAAAAAGAGAAAGGAGAGAGAGAAGGAGAGAGAGAGAATTATAAACCTTAAATAGAATTTTTATGTCATCCACATGTATAAGAATGAAAATCAAGTGATGGAAGGATATTAATAGTTGGAATTAGATTAATTCTTCCTAAAATACTTTCCAAAATGCTCTTTGCATTTCTAAACATAAGCCTCATTATGCTGTTCTATTTGTATTCCAACGCCGTTGAATTTTATATTTGAGTTGTTTTAATAGATGACTTTGAAATGACAGAGGAGAGCACATTTTTGTTTCTTATTGATCCAATTAAGATTTTGCTTGTAGCTACTATAACTTGAAATAATAGCAAGGCTACGGAGGCTTTTTAAAATGTTGACGTCTGGGTCACATCTGATGCAGTCGTTTTATTGATAAATGTGATTTGGTAATTGCCAAATTAAGCTCAAGAGAAAATTACTTAAACAACTACTTTTATTTTTAGATGCTTCAAACAAAAGATACGAAGTTTGGTAGCAAATAATGATAGGGTGCTGAAACAAAAATTCCCTAAGAAGCCAAATGGGCATGTGGCTTTTACAAAACAAAGGACTCTATCTGGTCATCAAAATAAACAACATCCCAAATGGTCCCTTTGGGTTTTAAATATTTTGTGCAGAGAGTAAACCCAAAGAGCCCAATTCTTATCTGAGGTAGAGATTTCTTCACTTGTAACTGGGAAGTTCATCCCTGTGTATACTTGGTTAACACAAAGAGATTATAGGCTTAGCGTAACAAAGGGATTTAGAAGCTTTTTCACCTCTAGGCTACTGAGTCAACTCCATTTCAGGTTGAGGAGACTAAAGTCCTGAATGTACCTAGGGCATGAGGTTTGCTTTGAATTCAGCCTGAATTAGGGTCCCACTTCATAAAAAGCCTAGGGCATTTTTTCAACTCTTCAGAGCAAATAGGGTTGCCCAAAGTAAAACAAAGATGGAACTGGAAGAAAAGAAACAAACCCTAGTATCTACGGAGGTGAATTCCTGAGGAAAATAGCCCCCACTGCTACATCTCTCTACTGAGTATTTTCAAGAACAGTGTCAGCTCTCCACCACTCCTGGATTATGTTAGTGTTGGTCAATAAGGACACATGAATGTAGAATTTCGAAAGGAGATGATGCCATGGGAAGGATCTTGAAGGCCACTGGCTGTATCATGCAGTGGGATGCCTTTGCTGTTGTGTGATCTCAGGGGAGATCTTCGAAAAGCTCACACACCGCTGCCTGTCGGTGCCTTTTCCTTCGTCAGGCAGGAGTCAGTTTGCACAGCTAGTCCCTCTCAGACAAGAGGGCTCTGGGAGAGCTGGAATTCCTTAGCAACCTACTGTGTCTTCTTCTGTTTCTATACTTCCCTTTTCCCTATAGTATCTAATGTCCTGTTTGTGTAATTGATTGGAACAGAAAACTCAGGACACTTTGGTCAACAGTCAATTGCTTAATGCCACAGTGTTAATATTTTAAATATAATGATTTCATTGCCATTATTTGTACCATGTCTTATCATTTTTCTCCCTTAAATGTGTTTATCAAATATTAAATTAATTCAAAATAGTATTTATGGCATTCATGTAAAATGCACCAGTGAATACTTAGGGTAGGCATGTGTATTCTGTTCCCGACTTAAGAAATGAATGGAGCAGTCCCTTCAGAACCTTGAGCCCCTCCCAACCTATTCCTCTTCCCTCCCTTTCTTCGTAGATAATATCATCCTGGATTTTGTATTAATCAGCCTCTTGCTTTTCTCCCTCTCTTTTGTAAAAAATAATATAAATGCTACATAGGGATTTTTGAATATTGAATATTTGTTTAAAAAAACACTTGAGAAAATTGATGCATACAAGCTATTTAGATCAGTTACAATGTTTATTCAATCAAAAGGGTATATATCATTAGCATTCATTAAAAAATCAAAACTTTATAGAGTATAAGAATGCTTCTATCTGCATATATCACTGAAATCCTATGCGATGCTCTGCACATAAATTGTACTTTTAAAAAATGGTTTTTTGAAGTCATATAGTAAAAAAAAAAAAGGAATTTTAAGAATATGTGTAATATATCTTTTTGTGGAGGCTCAAAAAACTTTTTTTTTCAACCTATAGGTTCATATGAGCTCTCACCCAAAGATAGGATTGGGGTCTAGATGATAGATGATTACACTTTTGAGTATATTATTAAGGAAAAGATTCCTCAAATTACTTAGTCACCCCACCAGCCTGGTCTCAAGATCTGAAGATAAGCAAGTCCTAAAGGGGGAGTGGAGGGTGTGAGCTCAGAGTCCTCTGTGAGGAGGGATCCCAGGATAATAGAGTGAGACCAGACGCTCCCTGAGGCATCCTGCCCTCTCCTCTTGCATCTCCTTCTCTCCTGCATTCCAAGGTGTACTCCAGACCCCTCCACCACAAATACATAGCATAATCAAAGTGTCATTACTCAGCAGCAAAGTAACTCCAAGCGTGTACCTGCTTCTTTTCTTCCCCAGAACGTCCCCCCTGGACACACAGGCACATCCCATCTTTGGATCTTGTATCAGTACCACTGACCCTGGAGTTACCTCTTCACAATTTGAGAGGCGACATCCATTTAGCATTTAGAAGAGTCTAAGTCAAATTTTACTAGTAAGGTATTGTTTATGATAATTTTAAACAAAACATTAGATGATAACTTAGTTTTGTGCTAAAGTCAGAGTGCCCTAAATTCACATATGTTATCAGCCTGAGTGTTTTTAATTGTTTAAAGTTATTAAGAAAAATTCCAGGCCTGAACCCTAAAATAGGAAAAATGAGATATTTAAAGCATCGGTCGTTGGAATTGTGAATAAGACCCTTGATGGATTGATTACCTAATGGCAAGTATGACAAATGTGACAACAGATTCAGGAATAACATTACCACCTCAGTACAAAATAAACATGAATATTACTAATGATTAATTTATGTAATAGTTTAAGTAATTTTGCAGGCATCAAAGGTGTTGAAAATTAATATTAGCAAGTTGAAGTTTTGTATAATCATCTCTGTCACAATACCTCTTACATATCATCTATTCAATATATTTCAGGCGTGTTTCAAAATTTTTATGCATTAGTTTATCTTACTGCCACATTTATTCCTGCCTTTTTTTCTCTTCCCATAGCTACCTTACAAACTAAGTCCTTAGAGTATCTTTTGCTGGGACTGTTTTTCATGTCTTCCAAGTTGGCCCTTCAAATCATTTTACATGGTATTACCAGACTGGGCTTTGTAAGCCAGCGTTTTTCTTCTTTTGCTTCGCTTTAGATGAGCTCCAATTTCCCATAGAAATAATACTAAACTCCTTAGTATGGTATTTAAGTAAGTCTTTTATCTAATTTTCCAGCCTTTTCCCCAACTACTGTAAAATCTGTACAATTTCTAATCTAATGTGTGACCATTTTCATGTACAATGAAATCGCTTCCCCTACAATGCTATACCTTGTCCTTGTCCCATTGTGTATTTTAGCCTGAAATCCTTCTGTTGCCACAAACCAAAGTACTGATTCCATGTGCAAGCCTTCAATTAATCCCAAATCCTTAGAGCTTCCAAAGCACTTTGGTCATGCTTATAACATAGCATTCATCATATACTGTCTCATATATTAATTATGAAGGGTGTGGGTCTTATTAACTCCCCCAATCCCTGGATGTGGTTTATGCATAACACCCTCTTAAATGTAGACTACCACACAATCAGCACAGTATTTGTCGAAGTGAATTGAATAGTTGAATATATACACTAAGTGGCCAGATTATTATGACCACCCCATCAGTACTTTGTTGGGCCACCTTTTGCCCTCAATACTGCAGCGATTCTTCTTAGCATTGACTCCACGAGATGTTGAAAGGTGATGCGAGGAATCTGACACCATGCTTGATGAATAGCACTGTCCAGTTCTGTGAGATTTGATGGTTGTGGAACCAGCTGCCTGATGGCTCTTTTAACTTCGTCCCACAAATGCTCAATTGGATTGAGATCTGGTGATTGTAGGGGCCACCTAAGCAAGGTAAAGCCTCCCTCATGTTCTTGAAACCACTCCTGCACAATACGAGCACTGTGGCATGGCTCACTGTCTTGTTGGAAGAAGCCATCTCCATTGGGATACACCATCAACATGATAGGATGAACTTGATCAGCAACGATACTTAGGTATGTTGTGCTATTCAGACGTTGTTCCACACGAATTAAAGGGCCCAAAATCATGCAGGAAAACATGCCCCAAACCATAACACTGCCCCCACCAGCTTGAAGGGTTGTACTCATGCATGTGGGGTGCATGCTTTCATGCTGTTTCCGTGAAATTCTCACTCTGCCATCTGCATGATGCAACTGGAAATGTGATTCATCGGACCACATGACTTTTTTCCAATGCTCGACTGTCCAATCCTTGTGTTCCTGTGCGAATTGGAGACGTTTTATCTTGGTAACTGCAGACAGTATATATATATATATATATATAATATATATATATGGTATGATAAAAAAAAGAGAAGATCTTATCTTTTATCAAGATCTTCAAAGAAAATCACTTGAGTGTAATAATTGTATGGATAATTTGTTACAAATTTACTACTCGGCATTTTTTTTTTCAAAGAATGTTTATTTTGAATATTTCAAAGTCCCAGGACCAGTGCTGGATTGAGAATTCAAATATAATTAAGACCCACCCTGACTTCTAAAAGCTCAAGTCCTAGCAAGGAAGATGGGCACCCAAATACAATCCTACATAATAAAAGGCTAATACACAAATGCTCATCACGCCCTCATGCTTAACGACTGATCAGCAGGAGGCTGCGTGCGCAGCAGGCGTAAGCTGGGTGGGGCTGCATGTGCAGTGAGGCATGTGCAGGTGGGTGGGGCTGCGTGCGTGACTGGTCACCAGGAGATGCATGGAGCACCTCTCGGTCCCTCCCCACCCCAGCTCCTGCGGGGGGCGGTGGCGGCTTCCTCCCTGCTCCCGCGGGTGCTGGCAGCTCGCTCCTGCCTCCCACAAAAGCGGTGTGGCTCTCCCCGACATCCCTCCTGTGGAAGCTGCGGGCGGCCTACTGCGCATGATTTTGCACGCTGGGCCACTAGTTAACTATAACACAGTGCTGTAAAGATCCAAGAAAAAGTTAAAACCAAAATGCCCTGAAAGCACAGAGCAATTAATTCTTTTTCTTTTTTAAATTTAATTCTTGATAAAGGGAAGTGGTAACAGGGTGGATCACCTTAGGATCTCTGAAGTAGATCTTAAAAGAGAAGTAGCTAAGAAGCCAAAGTTAGAATAGCCATGGAGGTAGGTGGTACATAGTTCAACTTCAGGGAAATCATTCAATTAAAGTACAATGCAATAGTGCCCCCTGGAGGTGTGCAGCAAGGTAGCCCAACAAAAGAACAGACCTGGCTAAGAGGTGAAAGCAAGGCTAAGTAGTTGTCTTGACATCATGTATAAATTCAGTTAACATTTTATTAAGATTTTACCTTCCATGTTGTCTTTTCTAGGCCTCGCTTTTATAAGGTTTTAGGAATTTTGTTTACAACCTCTATTTAAAAGGAGAAGCCAAGAATATGATCATTCTTGCTACCATAGTATTCGTTGGAATAGTTATGGAACAAAATAGGTTGCGGATCCAAATTGGCTAACCAGAGGAAATCTTAGTAATCATTACTTTTGAATTCAATGTTTTTTAAACTGTTAAAGTCATTTCCCTTTACTCAAGTTAAATGCTGCTAGGATTAATATGCAAACAAGAAAAAAATGATGGTCTTTGCCCTGAGTTCCACCAGCTAGTGTTCCCACCCCATCAAGATTGGCTGGTTTCTCAGGGCCCTGGGGCTTCAATTTGAAAATTGCTGCTTCTAGACCAACCTCTTCTTTTACAATTGAGGAAACAGAGATTCAAAGACATTGAAGCACCTTGTACAAGTTCATAGCACAAGTTAGTGGCAGAATAGGAAACAGAAGTCCCTTAACTGCCACTCCACTGCTCTTCCAAGATAAAATTAATTCTATTTACATAGCAAAATGAACATGAGGTCCAAGGGTCTCCCAAAGTGACACTTAGAATAGACAGAGACTGTTTCTTTTGCATGATAAGACAGGACTTCATTAGAATTCAGTAAGTCAGTGATAAGTAATTCAGAATCAATGCTAACTCTTTTATTTTATTCCATCTTTTTTCCATTTTGATATTGAATTACGAGAAACGACAGCTCCCAGGCCCTCTAACTTCTTGATCCAACAAGGGAGCTGGTTAAAGAAACCCATCTCCGTGCTGGCCCTGGCCAGACAGGCACTTTCCTGCTGTACAAATCACAGTTGGATATATTATCTCCCCAGTTTAAAAAGGCAAGAAAAACAAAGGCTTTTCTCTCATAGCCTAGAGTGTAAGGAAAAGCAAAATGACTACATTCCTTGGCTAGTCCAATATGTTATGTTTTAATTTAGAGATTAAGCAATTTTTTAAACTATATCTATATATTCACTATCTATAGACCTAATCAAAATAATCAAATATATAAGTGTTGCAAATTATTCTCCTTTAACAAGAAAGTTTTAGTATCTAAATAGTTGGAACTAAATAAATGGAAGTATCCAAAATAATGTTGGAACTAAATAAATGGAACTACAGTAGAGGAAAAATAGTGTTTGCTATATATAGACTCCTGCTACTGGCAATCATTAAATCAAATATTGTAGCTAAACAACTTAAAAGAAATTTGGATAACTTAAATAGCCTCATACTATACTATGGCAAAACATTTGCTCAAAAGAGTAATAGAAATACTTGCTTATTACAGTCAAATGAGTTAATAACTTTGAGAGTCAACACATTTTTAGCTATAGAACCAAAATAACAAGGTATGATTTACAAATATGCTCAGCTTGAGCTGAATCAATACTGAAAAATCATAATTTCAGACTTCACATAAAGATCTTAAAATGACCAAGGCCATTGCTTTTGGAAGTCATGGATAGTCCTGACTATTAATAGCATAGAGGTCATCTCCGCTTCTTTCCTAACGGAGCAGATAATTGGAGACAATTCAAAATTCTCTCTTCCTAATTATACCACATCTGAATTTCACCTCCCAAATCTAAATGTCTGCCTTAAAACATGGCCCAGAAAGAAGATATAGATTAATTTTCTAAACAGACCACAATCCCCAGCCTCTTCCAAAATCAGTGCTATTGTGTGCCACAATTTTCACGTGATGCCACTAACTTCATCAATCATCCCAGCAAGCAGACAGAACACAATAAAGAGTCTGGCAGAGGCGAGCATCTTGGAGACATACGTCATAACTTACAGATAGTAGTAGCCTAAGTAGAAACTTCTGAGAAAAATTAATTGAAAACCTTTCTACTTTAAGGCAGGGCCTAAACACAGCTTTCATTTGTAAGTCCTACCACTTCAAGGTCTTTCCATGCTAATGTGTGCACTCACACATAGCCCAAAGCATCAGTAACAAATTAATGACTGGTTACTTGCTGAACAAAATAAAAACATGTTTATTTAAATTACAAAGTTGCCTATGTTTTACATTTCGAATTATTTCAAAGTATTCTTACAAATTGTTCTTATACTTTTGCTTCCTTTTAAATTAAAAAAAAAACAAAAACAAAAACAAAAAAAAAACAAAAAAAACATTGCCCTGACTGGTTTGGCTCAGTGGATAGAGCATCGGCCTGTGAACTCAAGGGTCCCAGGTTCGATTCTGGTCAAGGGCATGTACCTTGGTTGTGGGCACATACCCAGTAGGGAGTGTGCAGGAGGCAGCTGATCGGTGTTTCTCTCTCATCGATGTTTCTAACTCTCTATCCTTCTCCCTTCCTCTCTGTAAAAAATCAATAAAATATTAAAAAAAAACAACATTAAAATTATATCGTCTCCAATGGAAGCTATTTTGTCATGAAGGGATTTAAGAGTTGAGACGTTCTCTAAGTTATGTATGCCAGATAACCTTTACTTCAGATAGCAACTCTATAGGAATCGGTGTATATTGAATTCTGTTTGCAGAGCAAACAAGGGCACTGCAGGCATAGCCTGAAACTCAGTCTCTGAAAAGGAAACTGTGTTGTGGGGGAGAAATATGATGTCCAACCACTTTCTACCTGGCTGGTCTCCAAGAGCGTGATGAATTGGAAAAATATAACACACAAAAGAAATATTTATGTGTCTTCCTCCTTCATCAGATACACAGTATTTTTTTCTCCCATGTCACAAAAACTGTAACCGCAATTTACAAGTATATGCACAATCAAATTGCTATTGATTTAGAGATGCATTTCTTTGGTGTCCCTTGCCTTAACCTCATTTATAAAGCTGTTTTGCATTATTTCAAACTGTCAATGATTTGTGACTCATGAATATTCAAATCTAATTTGCACTTACCTTTTTGGTAGGCATGCTTACTTGCAATATGTCTCTATATTTGCCCTTTTGTTTTGTATTTATTTGTGGATTGTTTTATTAAAATAATACTCCTTTAAAAGCATGGTAAGTCTATTTAAAAAAACAACAGGAGTTGTTGATGACTGACTCTTCTTGATCTCAGTACACCACCTTTATACTTTGTTACTTAGCAAGTTCAGTCATTCTGCAAAGGTGTCTCTGGTATTAAAATAGCCATTTTTTTTTTGCTGGTTGATATCAGTTTCAGTGAGATGGGTTTAGTTTTGCTGGGCTATGTGTCTCTAGGAAAGTGTCAACAATTTTAGATGAACTTGAGCCCTAGAGAGAGAGAGAAAGAGAGAGAGAGAGAGAGAGAGAGAGAGAGAGAACTAGGTCTGTTGGAAAAACAAAAAGTTCGTGCAGAATTGAGCCCTTCATGTCAGTGTGGATCAACTTTTCCACTTACATTGTGGAATGCAAGAAATGAAACCTAATGCTCTCAAGCACTAAAAAACCCTTTTAGGTGTCTTTCAGATGATGATAGCTAAAAGAGACACCCAGGACTTTGTGGACTGCAGGCATGTCACTAGTGATTGAAGGTCCAAAACAGCAGAGCAGGGAGCCACCTGCCTACAGAATGGGCAGAATTTCTTCTTGTAAAACCTGTTCAGGGACAAATACAAAGTGTCATATGAAAAAAAATGGTGTAAAGAACATCCCTTTTGAAACTGATTTCTGGATTCAACTGAGATTTCTAAGAACATCCAAATAATTAAATGCCCTATTTTGCCAAAAGAGAAAAAGAAAGCATTTTCAAATATTTATGTTCTCATGCCAGCAGCTAAAATAGAAAGTTAACAGCACTTACAATGCAATAGCTGTGTGTTTCCTTAATTTGCCTCATGTTCAATTTCTAAACTACCTTTTTAAGCAATAAAGAAGTCATTGGTCACTGATTGCTTTCCATCACATGATAAAGTTGTCCCCACATCCACTCAATTGATTCTGCAGACAGGATGGACACACGTCTCAGTGCATCCTATCTAGCCAACAACATATTTTTCTTTTTACAAATGTCTCAGTGTCCCTCAGTTGTACATATCCCCCCAGGTAATATGATCTCCTTATAAAAGCTTCTAAATTGCTAAGTAATCTCTTTTGTAGTCTTTTTTTCTTTTTCACTTTGAAAACTATGTTTTTAATTGCTGGGGAAAGGTGTGGGTACCATCATGTCTTATTGCTTTATGTATGCTTAAACAAATATCCTTTGTTTAAAACAGTTTATAATGTTTTCCCAACTTTATCATTTTCTTTGTGATAGTGATATTATTATTCCCTCCATTTTGAAAACCAAACATTAGATTCACCAGACCCCACAGTAGGCTACCCAGAGCTATCTACAAGGTGAAACCCTCACAGGATACTACTGTCCACATAAGTAAATGGTTATCCTGATCTCTGACCCATGGACCAGAGGACTCTGCTCTGAGAGATAGAAAGCTGCTAGGACCAAGGGTTCTAGCATTACGCTCCTTGATTCTACTACTAAGAAACTGTACATGAGAGCAAGTTGCGTAACCGGTGGAAGGCTCAATCTCCTCATCTGGGAAGAAAGGGGATAATAGTTCCTGCCTTGAATTATGAGAATTAAACAAGGGTTTTCGAATGCAGGGCTTAGCACACTGCCCAGCAACTAGTCAGTTCTCCATGTGGAACAGCTACTCCTAAAGCCCAGTGTTTGCTGGAAATTGCACCTTGTTTCTAGTCCATTGTATTTTAAACTGAGAAAACATTGTCTTCTCAGACAATTCCACATCTCCCCCTTTTTGTATTAGTAACGCAGTAAAAGTGGTGCTCCTGCCTCCAAGATTGCACCCTTCCTCTAACCAGTGGTCACTTCAGGACTCCTGGTTAAGCCTCCCGCAAATGAGATGTGAGAGGAAGTTTGCTGGGACCTTCTCAGATTCCTTTTTTGCCCATCTTCTAACATCAGTATTCAAAGAAAGAGAAACAGACGACTCTTCCCCTGTGTTGCTGTGGGAAGGCAGAGGCCCAGAGCTGCAGCGGCCATCTGGCCATCAGCCTGAGGATGAGGATGATGCACCGAAAGGACAGAGCCAAGAGGACTGAAGGAAGGAGAGGTGGAGCCTGCCCACGTCTTGCCAATGGTCCAGCTTTGTTTCCTTACTAGAGGCCCAGTGCACAAAATTCGTGCCCTGGGAGCGGGGGAGGGAGTCCCTCAGCCTGTCCTGCGCCCTCTTGCAATCCAGGACCCCTTGGGGGATGTCCAAAAATCATGGGCCTAAACCGGCAGTCGGACATCCCTCTCACAATGTGGACCCCTCACTCCTAATCGCCCGCCTGCTTGTTCCTTACTGCTTGGCTTGCCACTCCTTAGTGCTGCCATGGAGGCAGGAGAGGCTCCTGCCACCACCGCTGCACTCACCAGCTTTGAGCCCGGCTTCTGGCTGAGCGGCGCTCCAGCTGTAGAAGCGCCATGACCACCAAGGGGCAGCTCCTGCATTGAGCGTCTGCCCCCTGGTGGCCAATGCGCATCATAGCGACAGGTCATTCCACGGTTTGGTTGATTTGCATATTAGGGTTTTATTATATAGGATTGTTTAAGCCAATCTGAATTGGGTTTTCTGTTACCTGCAGCCAAACACACTCTAACTGAAGCACAGAGGCAGCCAAGCACCATGTCTTTGACATACTAACTCCTAGGAGGACACTCACAGAGCAGCATGGTCCAGTGTCCAAGTTTACCAAGCATGTAAACATATAATCCCTCCTGCCTTTTCTAAGTCAGTGCCCCAGCCACATGTCCACAATGAGTCTACCTTTCTAAGAACAAGAAGAAAAAAAAATGCAGAGTGAATCCTCCAAGATTTGTTCAGTCTCCTAAACACCCAGCAGAGCCCACAAAGTGTATTTCTGCTTTTGGAAGAATAGAATCCACAGGCAGGGTGCGGCCTCTAGTTTGCTGCTGTAACCTCATCTCAGACCCACAGGTTGCAAATTTTAGGGCTCAAAAATGTACTATGATTGGCCTTCTAGAAAATCACCACCCAGAGGAGAATGCATCTTCTCATGCATCTAATCACATGGCATGAGTGAAAATTATTTTATGATTTGTAATATGGTTTCATGTTCTTACGTCTAGCTGACCAGTTCAACCTGGTATCTGTAACCTAAAAATAAGTTGATGTCTTTAAGCTTCATTTGCATCTGTCTCAGAAGGATAAATTCAGTTTGTTTGTGTTTTTTTGTGGGGTTTTTTTTGAGCTTTAAGAAACCTAAATAGCGACTTGTCTGATCAAGATGAGTAATTCACAACTGAAAATCAAACAGTAAACATTTTTATGGTACCAAATCAGTTCAATCTTTCTCTACCTTCCCCTTCCCACCCATGTGCCCCAAGCTATCCATGATTTAATCTTATCAGGAGCTCTCAGGATTATAGTTCCAGTACCCCTTTGTCTTGGCAGTGAGAGGGAGACCAGGTAATTCTCTATTACCCTAGATTATATGGGACCACAGATCTGGAGACATCTTTAGATATTATCTAAAGGGCCAGGCACAGATAGTGCCAGAGATGTGCTGAGGGTCACAGTGCTGGAAGCAAGTTCTTTGAATCTCAGCCCAGCCATACACCACTCTGGCTCCCATATAAAGTGGTTCTTAAAAGATGTATGAATGAATACATTACTCATTTTAACCTGTAGGACAGCCCTTTGTTGCTTAATTTATCTCCCAGGGAATCTAAGTACATCGTATCTCAGCTTTATGGTTATTTAAAAAACACTACTTTTTGGAAAAATAAAAACACTGCTTTTTGTATTTAAGGTATAGAAAGTTAAGCCACTGCCCTATTTTACTGTAAATTTCTTAATAGCAGGTTAGAAAATGTCCTTTTTTGTGTTGCCAAAAACTAGAAGTATGAAAAATATATTTTAAGTGTAGTTTGCTTATTGATCCTCTTATTCTGGGACTTAACTGACATTGGTGTCCATTGTGATTGTGGGCTTGCCTCTAGTCACATGGAGTGCATGTACAGCCCTTGAATGAGAGCTCCTTTTGTCCATCCAACAAATACCAGTCCTAGAGACACCTTCTCTAATAATAAACATATGCGATTTTTTAAAAAATATATTTTATTGATTTTTTACAGAGAGGAAGGGAGAGGAAGAGGGATAGTTAGAAACATTGATGAGAGAGAAACACTGATTCAGCTGCCTCCTGCACACTCCCCACTGGGGATGTGCCCGCAACCAAGGTACATGCCCTTGACCGGAATCGAACCCGGGACCCCTCAGTCTGCAGGTCGACGCTCTATCCACTGAGCCAAACTGGTTTTGGCAACATATGCGATTTTTATAGAAGAGTTTTTAAAATCTAGATTAGGAATACATCAGTGAATTCATTTGAGTTCTTACCTTCATTTGTTGTGGTAGCTTAAAAACTAGTTTTCAATCTCTCTATTTTCCTAACTCTAAAGTGAGAGTAATTATGTTAGTGGTATATTTCCAAATATTGCTGCAAGAACTAATGACATAAAACACATACTTTCATAGATTCATATTTTGACCTCACATACATATGTGAATTTTATACAGCAGTGTGACAAAATAATCACACGCACAGCAAACATACACACACAGTTTTAAAAATCTGCTATTTAAAAAGCAAGCAATTAAAGTAAAAATTATATTCTCATACTGGGTAATTTCTAGTTTTAAAAGTGTCTGTTTAATTCAAAGTTGAAATAGAATTCTTAAGGAGAATCATTAGATTTCTTTTTTTTTTTAAAGAAATATTTCAAGACGAGCTGTAAATCATTCATATGTGAAAGAATATCAAGGATCCCTGAGATTAATAATCAACAGGAAAGCAACAGGAGGAAACTGAATCCAAGTAAACTTCCTATGGTGCCTTCTCTCTCCTGATGGTCATTCGGGCCATCTACGCATATCTTAAGAAATATGAAAAAGCACAACAGGATCCTATTAACCGTAAAATGGTAGCAATAAAAAAGTGAACATGTATATAGGTACAACAGACATTAAAATATAGCATGAAAAGACTAATATAACTTATTATGCAATAAGTTTGAAAACTTAGATAATATGGATAAATTCATAAAAATTATAACCTACAGAACCTGACTTAAAAAGAAGTAGTAGATCTGAATTGTCATATAATAATTATTAAATAAATTTAATCAGCAAATTAAGAATCATCTGTTAAAAGAAAGCAAATAGTATTTTATAGTAAACCCAAATTTTTAAGAAACAGATTTCAATCATATATCAATTTATCTAGAGAATAAAAATGGGGAAACCTTCCCTAATTCTAATTTATTATACGAAGCCAATATAATCTTGTTAAAAAAATTAGGCAAAGATGATAAAAAATTTAAGGACGGCAGGAGAGGGAGAAAAGATAAAAAGAAAAATGACTGGCCTGGCCATTCTTTTGCATCAATAGAAATTCAAAAATTCTAAGCAAAATATTTATAACGTAAACCTAGCTGGGTGCAATAAAGATATTATCATGATCAACTTGGATGTAGTCCAGAAACACAAGTCTAGTTTAATATTAGAAAAACTTATAAAAGAAATTTCCCACAGTCACAGAGTAAAGGGGGAAAATTCTATTACTCAACAAAATTTAACAATCATTTATTGTTAAAAAAGCTCCTAGAAAACTAGGCATGAGGGGAAAAACACTTCCTTGACCTGATAAAGATTATTATCAATTAACGACAGTAAATAGCATTCTTCATGGAGAAATGCTAGAACACTCATTTAAATTAGGAATGTGATAATGATGCCCACTATTTAAAATGCTTCTTTTCAGCATTGTATTGAAGATCGGGTGCTAGAAAAGGCAATACAACTGAAAGAAAAAGAAAGAGAGGAGGAGGTGGGGGAGGAGGGAAAAGGAGAGGAAAGAGAAGGGAAAGAAGGAAAAAGAAAGTATTAAAGTCATAGAATTAGAATTGGAGAAAAGGAAATAAAACTGTCATTTTCTGTAGATTATACTCTTATCTACATTGAAGCCCCAAAGAATTTATAGACAAACTGATATATGAGAGAGATGGACTAAAGATCACTGGGGAAGTAATGGAATTGGGATGTGGGTTATCCATACAGAGAAAATGAAAATGGATTCTTACCTCACTCCTACACACAAAAATCAATCCCTGTTGGTTAAAGAATTAAGTACAAAAGAAACAATCAAATTTATTAAAGGATTTTATTTAAAAAATATAACTTTAGGATATCAAAGAGTATTTTATACAAGACAACAAAAAATGCAAGCCATAAGATAAAATATTGATAAGTTAAACTACAATAAAATTTAAAAGTCCTGTTCTTCAAAACACATTTTAAATAAAGACAAAATTACCAGGTGTTAGAGAGGATGTAGATAATAGAATATCTTACATATAATTAGCAGAGTAAAAGTAAACATAATCACTGGAAAATAATTCATGTTATCTAGGAAAATTGAACATTTACATACCAAAAAAATCTGACAATTCACCACTAGGTTTATACTCAAAATCTAGAAAAATTATTTGCACATCAAGAGACACATACCAGAATATTTATAACAGGATCTTTATAATAGCAGCAACAACAATAAAAATAGTAACAATCTATAAGTGAAAAGATAAATAAATTGTGTTATATTTATATAAAGATATATCAAGCAGAAATAAAAAGGAGTGAACTACAGCTACACATAAAAAATTAATCTTAAAAATGTAATGTTGAATGAGAAAAAGAAGCCAGAAAAACTACATTGAGTATGATACATTTTTTTTTAAAAAAAAAGCAAAATGAAACAATATATTGTTTAGGAATATATATACATATAATACAAATATATAGAATATAAAGAGGTTAAGAAGATATATATTAATAATATATTATGTTATTATATTGTATATGATTTATATAGTTTATATAAAATATATGGAGTTCAGTAATCGATGCACACAAAAGCTCTTTTTAGATGGAGTCATGTTTTATTATTAATTTTTTTCAGTTTTACTGAGACATAATTGACATATAGCATTGCATAAGTTTAAGGTGTGCAACATAATAATTTGATATATATTTATTGTGAAATGATTACAACTCTTAGTTTAGTTAACCTCACATAATGATCAAAAACTAATTTTAGAAATTCAGGGTAGTAGGTACCCTAGGAAGCAGCAGCAAAAAGATGAAAAGGAAAGAACACATGAATGAATGCAAAGTTCCCTTCTTAAGTTGAGTGGCTAGTTCACAGATATTCTTTTTATTATTACATTTTGTAACAGCCAAATATGTTCCATATATACTTGTGTATGTAACAAATATTTTAGCAAACATAAAAGTAAAAAGATAATAGTAGTCATTCTTATTAAAAAAGAGTAATGTTATGACTCAAAGAACAGGAAATAACAGAAAGAAAAGAAAAAATATTAGAAAGCTCACACCAGAAATTCTTGGTTTCAGTGAAGGAGGAAGTGAAATCACCTGAGAATGAGAGGGGTGAGAGTAGAGAGTAGGTAGGGGTTTCTGAGTGGTTTGTAGACACAGGACAAAAGAAAAAAAGGAAAAGGATGGGAAGAGAAAGGGACAGGGAATTAGAGGAGAGAGTGAGTTATTGTCAAAGGAAGGAGTTGACGCTGAAAATGGATAGAAGAGTAACCTTAGCTTCAGAGCATACATATGAATTGTATGTGTTCGGGACTTCTTCCCTCAAATGTTGGCTATTCAGATATATGGTGATGGGAGGAGTCCAGTCTTCCGGTGGTGAGAACACTATAGAGTATACAGATGTTGTATTATAATGTTGTACACATTATGAAATTTATGTAATTATTAGCCAATGTAACCACAATAAACATATATATTTTAAAGGTGACTATGCAGTCAGAGGAACAGAAAATAATGAAGAATTACGATGGAAATTTTCATGGAGGTCATGACAAAAAGTTCAAAAATCAAGAGAGGCTTGGGATGTTGACTTAAATACATTCAAACTCTTTGATCTATGTCCATTTTAAGAAAATCGCTGAGTTTTGAAAAACTTTTATACACAAAAATACTCATTATAGGATCACATATAAAAATAAAAAAATAAATTGGAGTTCAATAATAGCATAATGGAAAAATGAATTATATTAATTGATGACATCTACATTGATGGTCATAAAGAATTCAAATGTTTACCTAAGCTGGAAATTTTATGCGAAGTACAATTTCAACTACATAAAAACTACACCCCATTCGATCTCTTCGAGGTGCCTGTAGTTACCTATGCATAGAAAAGAAGCAAAGACACACACTAAAATTTTGACAGTAACTTGATTTGGATACTTTGTCTATGGGTGATTTTTTTTGTCTTTTATCTTCTTTTAATATTGTCAAATTGTCTTTAATGAGTATATATGTGTTAATTTTAAAACAGAAAAATTTTAAAGATACATTTCTTGATGTTTTAAACTGGGTGGAAGTGCAAGTATATGAAATGTGACTAATGAACTGGCAGAAAATGATTGAGATACCAGAAGTAACAAAGAGGGTCATAATAAAGAAAGAATGGCAGTTTTAATAGAGTATAAAGATATGCTAGGAAAAAGAAAGGAGGGAAGGAGGGAGAAAAAACAATATCTACATTTGAGATCATGAAAGTAATTTTAAGTCTGAAGTACAGCTATAATTGTGGATGGCTGAAATGCAGATATGTACATGCACAAACACAATGTGAACAGAGATGAGTCTTGGCGTGGGGTTGTCAAAAAAAGAATGAAACAAGTGAGGATGATCAAGGTCTTTGGACAAGAGCAACTTGAATGACAATAAGCCAGAGTTATATAATGTTTTAGTTTGAAGTTCAAAAAAGAGACACAAATATTTATCAGCATTACCATGGTGAAGTACATTGTACTTAGGTATCATATTTATCAATTACAATTGAGATGCAAAAGGCCCACTTTGGGATGAATAGTTAGAAATAACCTGTTTAAGTTGTGTTATATTTATTAGTACGTCCAATTGTATATAAATGCATCCTGGGTACTGAAATAAATGGCCCTACTTTCTTCTCCATGCATTGGTCCCAACTCATTTTTCAAAGTGTATGTTTACATCTCAAATAAGCCTGGTCTAACTCATTATATAAATGGGATCTAACTGGTTAAGTACATATAAGCAATCTTCTTTGAAGGTGACAGTTTCCAAGGAGTCTGTGTAAAATATCTCTTTTATTTTATTTTTTTATAAATATATTTTTATTGATTTCAGAGAGGAAGGGAGAGGGAGAGAGAGATAGAAACATCAATGATGAGAGAGATTCATTAATCAGCTGCCTCCTGCACTCCCTACACTGGGGATCAAGCCCACAACCTGGGCATGTGTTCTTGACTGGAATTGAACCCGGGACCCTTTAGGTCACAGGCTGATGCTCTATATCCACTGAGCCAAACCAACTGGGGCAAATATCATCTTTTAACTGTATCCTTCTTTTCCTGTCACACACTCTAGTCACCAAAAGAAACATTATTTAAATTTTTCTAAGTTTCCACATATACCTCAGCCAATCTGTCACTGTAAAGGGTAATACAGTATTATATGCATGGGGCTTTTCTTTGTTTTATTGCTAATATTTATATCAGTAAGAGCTAAATATTAATAAACCTATATCATCAATTTAGAAGGGTCTGGAAGGCTCAAATGTAAGTGGACTGAGACAGATTTCTCTTTGCTAAGACCCAGTTCTGACCCAGGAAAATTTCTTCTCTCAATGCTCCCCACTCCACTCAACCTCTTCAAGGTGCCCATAGTTACCTAGGCAGGTTTTTACCTTTGTTTATATCAAAATCTGCTGATACCTTTGTTTCACTCTGTGAACCCATGGAAACAGAGAATATATTTAATTAATATGTTAGCACCCATAAAAGTTCCTGGAGAGTATTACAAGGTTAATAAAAACTTGTTTGAATGATTGAGCAAAAGTGAGAATTAATGGTTTCCATCATGTTGCTGGTATTATCAAGTTGCAGATTTCTTGGGCAGGAATCTGGTGTTTAGGTTCTGTATGAGTTTGGAGTGCAGCAGCATATTCTAAAGAATTAGCAAGTTCATACTTAATCTGCACTGCTAATGCAAAAATCAGTCTTTATTCGAAAATTCCCTATATGTCCTAGAAACGTGATGCCTCCTGGCAAAACTTCCAATTATGTGTTCATAAATTTGTTTTTAACCTGTCAAGTACACATTGCTTCTCCTGTAACATACCTATTCTATTCTTAGTGAAGTCACTGGATTCCAAATTGCAACAGTATGCTTTATTTCAGCAATAATTTAGCAGAGACAAATCCAATGCTACATGGAAAGACGCTTATTATCTCCTGCGCCTCTGCCTCTAACTCATCTAAGCCTTTCTCCAACATGTATGACTAAAGGATCTCCCTCAGCCCCCAACTGTTTTGCTCAACAAGCTGCTGTGGAAAGGGCAGGGAACTGAGAGCTGAAATAAATGGCCCTACTTGGTCCCAGGGATGTTACTATCTTGGGTTAGTTAGACTTTGAGTTCATACCTTAACCGCCGGGCCTCCGTTTCCTCATATATAAAATGAGGAGGTTGCAGCCAATAACAATTCAGACAATAACTAAAAGTTGTGTTTTCTTCGGCCTTTCCTATGTACAAGGAACTGTGCTTTGTGCTTTATATACATTATCTCATTTGATTTTAATCCTCCAAACAAATTTATAAGGTGTATCTGTAAGGGTGCAGCGGGAAACAGATGGTGCATATCAAATTGGGTAATTTGCCGAAACCGGTTTGGCTCAGTGGATAGAGCGTCGGCCTGCAGACTGAAAGGTCCCAGGTTCGATTCCGGTCAAGGGCATGTACCTTGGTTGCGGGCACATCCCCAGTAGGGGGTGTGCAGGAGGCAGCTGATCGATGTTTCTCTCTCATCGATGTTTCTAACTCTCTATCCCTCTCTCTTCCTCTCTGTAAAAAATCAATAAAATATTTTTTAAAAAAAATTGGGTAATTTGAGGAGTGCTTCATAAAAGGACTATGTTAAAAAGGTGTGAGCGGGGTGTTAGGAAACAACAAGGGGCAGTACAGTGCCCCAACACTAGTAATGGAGGGGACAGCGGTTACCTGAACCCAGAGAGAGCTCTGTGGAGAGGGCCGCTGGAGCTGTGGCGGGGTGCAGCCAGCCCACGGAGGCCCTGGGATTAATACCTCACTCCACCCACTCCATGCAAACCTGACAGGAAGCAAGGACCAAGGTAGCATTCTGAAACCATCCATACCAGCATCCAGGACCACAGAGCAGGATGGGAATGAGTGAAGAGTGGCTCTGGCGGAGCCCACAGCAGATACCCAGGAACATTAAGTAGAGTCCTCCTAATTTGATACATGAGATTGCCGAGGTTCAAAGAGGTGACGTGTCTGACTTGAGATTACACAGTTGGCACAGGGACAGCTCCAGCATTCAGCCCCTCTCTGTCAGAGTCCAGAGCCGGGGCTTCTGACTGACCAGAATCTCCTTTTGTCCTTCTGGGGTTAGCAACAGCCTCAGAAGTGGTCCAATTTAACCCTCTCCCTTAGAGATGCTTGAAAGAGATGTCTTTCCTTTTAGGGCATGAGCCTTACAGAGACCTCAGCTAGTGGTCTGTGCGGTCCTTCTTCCTGTTCCTATACTTACGGTTTATATCCTGACGGTTTGATTTCTCACCCTGACTGAGACACTGGTAGGGACAGAGTTGGTAGACAGTCACAGGGAGAGAATAGCATTTTTTTTATTATAAAAAAAATTAAGCACAATTAAAAATTTTTTTTCTTTTCCAAAGAGTAACCTAGTGTGTAGTGTGGGGAGCAAACACTGAGTAAACTGCTGATTGGATTTTCCTATTTCATGTGCTAGAATTAAAACACAGCCCAAGACCATACTAAATGTGTCTCAGTAGACTGTGGAAGAAGTGAGCAGAATGCAAGATGTTTAAATGAAGTGAAACTAAACACTAGTATTAAACATATCCTTCAGAATCCTTGCGGGGGCCCTTAAGATAAGAAAAGGAAAGGAAATTCTCATAGAGCTAGTCAGAGATGGTTAATTATTCCTTGTGTGAGAATGAAATTTGCGTAAGAGGGAAGACTGTAGTAATTATCTGAGGTCTAGGGGTCCACCCCCAATCTGTCTGCTCCTCCGTCAAATAGAGATAAAAGTCCTACTCAGGACTCTTAATAATGGAGAACTCTTGCCCTACAAGTACTTCCTGACCTACAAACAAGTTGTGGTCCCAGAAAGTCCGTAACTCCATTGTTGGGAATATGAAGTAAATCTTTCACAAGCCCAGGCTGTTATAAACTGTAGCTCAGGGTTGGCCCAGCCCTCAATGCCCATTTAATTCCAGAATCTAATTCAGTGAGGCTTGCAAATGTACTTCCTGGTATGAAGCAAGAAGAAAAGTGACAATACTGGGAACTTGGCCCCACCCCATCACAGGTCAGGTCCTGCACCTCGCCTGTTCTCACTGCCTCTCAGAGGTCAAGACTCAAGCACCTTTAGGACCACGGCAAGCATGGAGCTTCCTGTTCAGACAGGCGGGAGTGGTGACTTGGTCAGCTGTCTCTGTAATATCAGGCTGTGGTGGGGGAACCGTGAGTGTTTGGCCCAGATATGCCACACCTTGAACTCAAATGCCTTTTTTGTTTGTATTTTTATGCCCCAATAGGTGATTTATCCTTTATTCCACCTTTTAAGGTAGAATACTTACATTTTTGTTTTGATTATTTGACAAACTTCCCAATTTTAGCAGAATGCCTGCCCATGAGTAAGGAGGCACGATGAGTTAAGAAAAAGGGCACTTTAATACTTTTTCAAAGACTATCTTCATAGCCTGAAAGAACACTCTCAGGAGAGAAAATTCAGTTTGGGGCTCAGTTTTAACTAGCTAGTTAATCATAAGAAATCTCCAAAAACCCTGGGCGTGACACCTTTTCCAAGAAAAGTGATTTTCCTACCATTAAGTCCTTGCTAAGCAGCTTTTAGATTGCTTGATACTTGGTAGTGAGTGAAAATGGGGTTAGGGTGGACTGAGGGGAAAGAAATTCCAGCGCCCCATGGTAAGCCAGCAGCTAAGAGGTCCCTCTCCTCAAAGAAGCCCTGTGAGTGTGACAGTCTACTACTTTATGAGAGATTGGAAGGTGAAAGGGGCTCATATTTAGACCCTCTAGAGATAAAAAATGGTGAACTTACTTCAAATTCACCTCCAAATTAGTTTTGACTTAACAGTTTCCCTAGTAATTTCCCCAGACTGGGGGACTATAAGGGCATCTAAGAAACCTATCTTTTAGGATAACTGGGTATGGGGGGGGGAGGAGTGGAGGAGGAGAAAGGTAAGAAGGGGGAAGAGAGAGAGAGAGAGAGAGAGAGAGAGAGAGAGAGAGAGAGAGAGAGAGAGAGAGAGAGACTCTGTCAGTTAACTTTCATGAATCCACCCTCTCTGAGCTTCTGTTGTTGCTTTGTTTATGCAAAGTTAGCCTGGGTGAGACTGAGTGAAGGAACTATGAGATCCATGCTGCAAAAGGCAAAAATAATTTTTAAAATGTAAATGAAACTAACACACACACACACACACACACACACACACACACACACACACACCCCTTCGGGTCGGGGCAACCCTGCCTGCAGACTTCGAAATGAAAACACGCCGAGGAGGGGCGGGTGGGAGGCCGGCAGCGGCGGGCGGGGAGCGCAGTCGGTGACCGAAGGAGCTCTGGTGAATATCAGGTTCGGATTAGTGACAACTCCGAAGTCACGCCGGCGGTTGGGGGCTGGGGATTTGCCAAGGTCTCAGCTCCACGGAAGAGAGCGCCGCTTCCCCTGGCGCCAGGCGGAGCTGGGCGGACCCAGGGAGACCTCTGTCCCGGCCCGAGCGGGCCCCGCGCGCTGACACCCCGCCCAGCGAGGGAGTTTGTCAGCGATCATAAAATGGGAATTGATTATTTCAGCCACCATTGATTAGGGGAGAATGCTTACTGCAGCAGCGGGGGAAAGGTTAAGAGGAAATTGACCTTCTTCCTAGGTGACATAAAGTCATTAGGTAAATGAGATATTCGCACCGGAGCCTTCAAAGGTCATGCTCAATTTTTATTTGTAGCCTGAAGAGTCAACCAGAAGCCTCGGCTCAGGGCAGGGAGCCCCGCTCTCCGGGGCTGGTGGACCGACGGGGAGAGCGCGCTCGCGCGGCGCGGGACAGGGGCAAGGGCGGGGAACGGGCTATTGTCTCGGGAGGATCACTTTGGAATTGGCGGGGGTCTTGGGAGCCCGAGCTTTGTCCCTCCTGCCGGTCCCGTGTGCGTTTCTGCGTGCACGTGTGCGCCTGTGTGCCCCTCTGAGGGTCTGCGCTTCGTGCCCGCGTCTCCTCGGTTCCAGCCGTCGGTCAGCAAGGGGGTGTCGGGCAAAGACGGGCAATTAAAACCCCTCACCCGACCACAGCCGGCCTCGTCTCACACGGAGTGAAATGGCGTGTGTGTGTGTGTGTGTGTGTGTGTGTGTGTGTGTGTTAAAGGAGAGAGTCTGAGATGTATTTATGCACATATTTATCCCCCTAATTATAGGAATTAATCCTCTTACTTATGACTAAAAGGTAACGTCGAAGGACGTCCCTTTGATGTGGAAAAGCATCATTTGTGACTCACATTCATACTGATTAAGCAATAATTGTTCCTAAATGCTTTACCAGAGGAGAGTGTTTAATTGAGGGGCATTTGTAATTTTACGGCTTAGCACAAAATTGAACGTAATTAAAAACTCAGAAATTCCAACTGATTTTTCCAATTATTTTTATTGTCTGAGCTAATTGTTACACAAGAGTATCACTTCTCCCCAAAGGCATTTAAAAAAAAAAAAAAGTTACCATACCATTCCCAAATATTCCCGGGAGGATGCGGAGCTCTGTCCGGGTACAGGACAGGTAAGGGACCTCCCTGCCTCCCCCGCCCGCGGTCCCGCCCGCGCCGCTCCCTCCCCAGCTGTAATTAAGCGTCCCACCCCTCGCCCCTCTCTCTGAGTTACTGCAACACCTAGGGATGTGAGAAAGTGATGGCAGCTCTCTTCTGCAGATCATCACGGCAAGACTGGAAGTATCTGTAGAAGGCTGATGAATTTCTTGAAGTAACACTTGTACACGGCAGACAGATTTTTAAAAACTAAGTAAACACAGCTCTCTGGGGGCGATCCCTGGATGCCTCAGCCTCCGAGCGTGAGGCAGGAGGGAGGTAAGAGGCAAACAAGAACTGGGAGGTGTTTATAAACGTGCACACAGGACATACAGATACACACAGGAAACTTTTGCTGCTTTCCTTTCTTTTTTTCTTTTTTAAGGCAAAGGTGGGTGTGAGCACCCCTCTCAGTTGGATTCTGGATTTCTTTGTATTTCCTAATACTTGGATTGAAGGCACAAAGCCAAGCTATCTTTGTACGCGTAGCTTCTCTTAATGTCCAGCAAGATTTATTTAAATACATTAAAAGGTTTATAAAAAGTGCTTCAGTGTTATGGAAATGAAAACACATTTCCATAACACTCATCCAGAAGTGGCCCGGTCTTTCCAATCAGACTTGAAGGGAACCGTGAGGGGGGGGGGGGGGCATAAAATTAGGCAGAATTGGAATTTATAAATTTCAATTAGTCCAGATTCTAGACAGAGAGCACGGAGCAATGGAACCTGTTTCACTAAGCGTCTTTGATTTCTCGGTGATTTTTAGGATAGAGACTATCCTAAAATTTAGAATAAGTGGATTCAAGTTTTGCATCCCACCCCCCCCCACCCCCAATAAATGATTGCCTCTGATCTGACTTGGCAGGTGAAAATGGGTAGAATTAAAACCGTCCATTCTATTCCCAACTTGTGTCTTTCGATTGAGTTCAAAGCTTTTAAAGGGAAAACCTTTCATTTATATGTATTATTTCGTTTTTCTCCTATCATAGCTTTTAAAAAGAGAGAGAGAAGGGAAAAGTAACTACATTTCCAAATCCATCTTCCCTGGAAGATTTCGATCTTCCAGGTAATCTGATGACGGGCCCTGACATGTGTGAGGACGTTTGCCCATTGTAGCCAGTTCACGTGAGTGCCGCCAAGGAGGGGCAGTGAAGTCCGGTTTCTCTACCTAAATGATTTCCTTGGAGCTGAGATGTGGATATTTAAACCTGAAGCTTTCCAAATGCTACAATGTTATTCCAGAGAAAAGGTTGGAGGAGGCAGAGTTGAGGAAAAAGGAGGAAGGCTCCCTTTGAAAGTTACAAATGGTGAAAAAGACATGTAATCCGATGTGGAAAATTGAGTAATAGAGGCAGTGCACACTTTAGCTTAGAGGAAGATTGCTGAATCCTTTGAAGAAACTGACACGGATTTTCCAGAGCTGGGAGGAGAGAGATGGGGTGGGGGTAGGGGAATCCTAGGGTGGGCACTTTATGTAAATGAGTAAATTCGAAATGTAGTACAAATCCAGAATAGTAAAACTGACAGTTCTGACAGTATTGACAACATAAATATATGTTTGAACACTGCACTTTCAGACACTTAACCGATGAAGCAATAAAAAAATTCGACTACAATATTTCAGATAATCGACATTGATGTTTTGATACATCATTTTTATACTCTGAATCGATCTATCACTCTGGGGCTGGTCAATTTTAAGTAAAAATGGGCTGCAATTATTTGCACCTTGGCTAATGATGACCCAATAACAGCCCTCAATGAATTGTACCCGACCTGTGCTTTCTTCCTTCAGCGGGGAGGTGGGGGTGAGATTCTTGAGGAAGGGAACCTGTGATTGCCTCCCTCTCCCCCCCCCTTTCTATTCTATTTTTGAGACTGGGGGCCGGGTAGGAGGGCGGATTTCAGAATCAGGCAGAGGCCTTTGTCTGGTTATCACAGACACTGCAGGCGGAAGTGCCCAGGCTCCAGGTAGTCACTGACTGGGTCTGTATCCGGGATACAGCCCTCACGTTTACTTTGCAAGGTCAGAACTAAATTTTAAAATCTGCAAATATAAAGTTGCATGAGTCTAATCCCCCCCCCCCATGCCCCATATCCTTTCCTCTATTTCTAGAACTAGATGGAAGAAATTTGCTCAAAGGGAGGATTGGACAGTTGTCTTAGGCTCAGTGTGTTTTGGGGGGGGGGGGGGAGAGAGGGACGGAAGGAGGGAGGCAGGAGAGAGAGAGAGAGAGAGAGAGAGAGAGAGAGAGAGAGAGAGAGAGAGAGGTTGAGGTTTTACTAGAGTATCTAAAGCACCCAGTCGAGTTGAATATCTCCTTTGCCCCTTCCCCCCTGACGGTTCCCCACATACCCTGGAGGGTTTGCGAGCTAGTGGCTTTGGTTTTTGTTTTTCCTTTTAAGCCACACAGAAGAAAAAAGACGAATCCCTGTGAGAAAGGAGCGCGGATGCTGGCGAGTGCCGCATCGCATCCTCAGGCGTGCTTGCCGAAGTCCCTGACTGTCGGTGTCCTCTTTGCCCGTGGGGTTTCCAGTGAGCTTCCCGACTCCCCTTCCCCCCACACCCCATTCCTTTCCAAATGGTATGTGAGTGGTGGTTAGGGGTGGGAGGATGCAGCTAGTTCATATTTAAAAAGAAAAAGAAAAATCTGGACAGGCCCAGGACAAAAACTTGAGCAGTTCACTGCGATGTAGGATCCGGCGGGCGGGACCTGAGGGGGCGTGGGGCGGCAAGCGCCCCCCCCCCCCCGCCAGCTCCTTCCCCAAGTCGGGCGCCGCGCGGCGTTATTCCCACGCCTGGGAAGCCCGGCCCTTCCTCAAACTCACTCGGAGACGCGGCCTCTGGACCTAAAACTTAGCTGGGATCCACCAGCCGGGATTCCAGTGTCTGATTTCTTTCCTCCAAACTTCAGAAATAGTTTTAAGCCCCTCCAACCCACACCAGCCGAGACGCTGAAACCTCAGCCACACGTTCAGCAACACTAAGATGCTAATCAAAGGCAAAGGATGTGCATGACCCACGCTGCGGGAAGGCGGGAGCCCTGAAGAGCACCAGTCGGTTCGGCGGGTATCAGCCCCTGACCGGGTCTTTCCGAGCCTTGGGCCCCGGAGGTGCAGGTGGGAGCTAGAGAGGGGGCGGCGGGAAGAGGGAAAGGGGATGGGGTCAAGATAACCAAAGAGACCGGAGGAAGAGGGGAAGGAAAGAGAGGCAGGAAGGAAGGAAGAGAGCGCGGGACGGAGCCAGGCTTCCAGAGCGAGCGCACGTCGCTGTTGGAGCCCCGCCAGATAGCGCTAGAGGGCTATTTATTGAAATACCGGTGTTCTGCGAGAGGGTGAAGCAGCTAAAATGGGGAGAAATAAGAAATAAGAGAGAGGGAAAGGAAAGAAAGTGCAAGGATTCCACTCGTCTTATTTAGGAAGATAATTGTGGGGTGCTCTACTGTTATTCATTAGGAATGGGGAATGGGGGGGGTGGTGTATATGGTAGAAAGCCTAAGTGGGCAAAAGGGCCAACCAACCAAGCAACAAAACAAAGGTTCCCTTCCCTCCCTTAATGCGAATTAGGAAGAGAGTGAGCAAAGTTAACAGGTAAGGAAGTGGAATTCTCCCCGGTACAGCTTTCTGAGCTGCTGGTTAGACTGCAGGGAAGATCAGAAACAGTTCACAGGGATGAGCTGAGGGTTCTAGAGATGTTTTTAAATAGATGGCTGCAAGGGGGTGGGGAGGGAGAGGCAAACACGTTATTGGAAACGCCAAATAATATACGTATCAAAAATTCCAACTGTCAGCCAGCAAGTCTGGAGCCGGAGAGCCGCGCTGCCTTTGTCCCGGCAATGCTGGGCGCAGGGCTGTTTATGCAGGGCTGCAATCAAACTCCTTATAACAATGTATACATACCCTGGGAGACTCGGAGAAAAGAGCGTGGCAACAAAAATTCACTGTTGCACTCAGAACCCAAAGGGCAGTGACACAGATGAAGAGAGAAGACCTAATGACAGAGTTGTAGTCTTAAGAGAGGTAGAGGAAGAATAACATGTTTTGATCCTTCTTACTTGCTCAGGTCAGTAATGCCAGCAAGAAAACGTCTTTCAAATAATACTTGAAAGTATTGATTTGGTTTTATTCTAAAACCCCTGGCATCTCACTCATCCAGCTTCTCATCTTAAATTACACTTGCTTTTTACCTGAAGGAAATTTTCGAATCAAAGTAATAATGAATATCTTTCTTCCAAACCAGCAAACAAAACCTCCACAAATAAAAAAAAAGTAACCTTATATAGCCCCTCCCCCCCATCTGCTTAATCCAAAATACTTCAATTCAAAACATTAACTAAAGTTACAAATAAGATTAAGGATGGATTTATTTGCTCCTCTAGCATGGCATCAATTGTTCTAACTATTGTAAGAGGACAACAAAAAAGATTTAAACCCAGCAATTTTAATACATAGATCAAAACTAATACTTCAGACCTCACTGTTCTGAGGAATTCGGAGTTATCTGTGCTAAAGACCTATAACTTTCTAGAAAAAAAAAAGGTGAAAAGAAACAGACACAGGGTCTCCTTAAGGAAAGGGGCCCCTTAACTTCATCTAAAAATAGAGTCTAGCTTCATGAAACTCATTTCGAATTAAATACTCCCCCCATAAAGCCAATGCCCCTTAAATTAAGTGACTATAGCGGGATTCAATTATTCTTTTAAAATCTTAATTGTTATCTGTAATAGCATTCCATGTTGAGACAAAGAAGAAGAAGAAGAAGAAGAAGAAGAAGAAGAAGAAGAAGAAGAAGAAGAAGAAGAAGAAAAATAGAAAAGAAGCAATTCTCAAAAGTCCTGGGGATGCTTCAATAAGAAAGAGGTGATTAAAAACAGACTCTTAAATTTGAGAGGCCCATTCCCCCTCCCACTTATCCCCACCCGATCTGGTCCCCTCCCTTTCACCTCTTTTTTTTATGCAGCGCCCCTACCCCCCACTCCAGAGCTAAGTAGCCTTATTTGGGATGCTGAAGAAATAGGTTTCAGCATCCATATTTGTTCTGGGGCACTTGTAAAATGCGATTTGTAGAGGGTCTTTAGCCTTCTGATTGTCTTTGAATTGTTTTTACTGAAACAGATCTTTTGCAGTTAATGAGTCCCCACGCAGCTGGACAGCTCCTCTCGGACACTGAGAACTCTAACCCCAAAATGACCCCAATTTGACACCGCAAGATGAAATTTTACCGCCTGTTAAAACCATTTCCAGCCTGGGCAAAAGGAGCTGACTGTTGACGGAGGTGTGTGCCACCACCTCCTGCGACCCTCATCTCGAGCCTGCCTCCGAGGCCTGCCCCATCTACCTACTTTTCCTTTGCCCCAAATGTGGGAGAGCAGATGAGCCTTGCAGCCTGCGTGAGGGTTCCGAGGCTGAGAATGGAGCATCAGCAAGGTCCTATCAGGCTTGAAAGTATTCCAACCCTGCTGCTTTTCAATCGCTTCCATCGGAGGGGGGGAAACCGGGGAGTTCTTTTAAATGTTTTACAAAATATCAGTAAGTTGGTGACTAAAAGTACTAGTCCTTTGAATTAATCAGATTGACCAAGAACCTACACCCTGAATCACCTCCAACTTGATCTTGTGTGTAATCCATCGAACTGTGATGCTGTTTTAAACTAAGTTTCATAAATGACATGCAGCTAGGTAAGTGAAATTTCTTTAAATTGCAAGGAATTTGGAGTTCTCACCTTAAGTAATGGAGGATTTTTAAATGCCTCAGATTTCCCTCTAGTAGGGTGTTACTTTTAACACGCTCACACTTCTTAACTAAAGTCTTTGGAATTAAAGATTTTTTTCTTTAACAGTATCTTAAAATGTCCCTTTTCTCTCTCCCTCCTACATCAAACCAAATTGTCCCTGTTGTTTGTTTTAATGTATTCAATAAAATGGAAAAGAAGTTACAGAATCAGAGAGAGAGAGAGAGAGAGAGAGAGAGAGAGAGAGAGCATGTTCGCAGGTTAAAAAGGCTTCTGCATCGCCCAAAAGATGAAAATAGATTTTAAACTTTTTTTCTTTTGTAAAACCCAAGATCATCACGGAGCAATCAACCCATTATTATTTGAACAAGTGTTTGAAAATATAGAAATCGCCTATTGGTCTGAATTGTTTTTACTCGGATGCAGTGCCTCACAAGAAACGGGTTTAAAAGAAAATGCTAGTGCAGTTTTTCTAAATAGAAGCTGCAGGGATGCTAACTCCACAGTATCACTATGAGAGAAAAAATGCGGTGATAAAAGCAGCAGAAGGTAACGTTGAATCTTTAAACTCTGAGATGCAGAGGTTCAGTTCAAAGTTGATCTTTAAAGGAGCGTGTATCAAGGAAATGGGGTTTCTTTTTAAAAACAGAAGTCATTGGTACTTACTATACAGACATTTAAACAACAATAATTCCCATGGGCGACCATAAATATGCAAGATTTAAAAAAATTAGAAGAGTGAACATGGAAAAACCGAGTGTAAACTTCTCTGAGAGCGGCGCTGCCCGGGAAACTTGGATCCACCAATATGAAGACCTCTCTGCAAAGCCAAAACCTTCTGCGGTGAGACCAGCTTGGTTTTTTCCGCTCTCATCCTTCCCGCCCCGGCTAAACTGGATTCGCCTAACTGTCCCTTGAAATAAAATTCTGGAAGCCAACTTTTTCTTTTCTTTTGCGTCTTCTTTTCTTTGTTACTCACCTTTTCTTATATGCCGAGGAGCAACTCAGTAACAAATAAGAAGGATTCATTTAATCTTGGAGTTTCTTCTAGGGAAAAAAAAAAAAAAAAAAGGAGGAGGTGGAGGGTAAGAACCCTTCCCCCAACCTGCAGGTTTCATACCCGTAGGCTCTTGCAGGCTCGACCCCCGGCACCAGCGTGGCTGAAAACCTGGGCTAAATCCTCCTTCCCAAAGCTCCGCGCGCCCGGCCGTCCCTTCTCAGGCCACCCTGGCAAACACTTGGCGTCCGAAGCCCCGGTCCCTGGCGTCGCCCTACCCTCGCTCTGCCAGGCCTTCCGCACTATCTTTATATGTGAGGGCCGATTTCCAGCAGACATCATTGTTAGGATGGCTCATTTAATCAAACTGTTTAATTGCTCTGGTAATCACTATCATCATCACAGGTGCTCAATCATTCATCATTTTTGGAGGGCTTTATTGACCTACAGAGCTCATTCCCCAGCCCTATTAAAACGGGTCCAAATTTCTCCGACTTCAGTTGGGAGTCTGCAGGCTGCGATCTAAGCCCGAAAGAAGCTTAAAGTGAAGCAGAGAAGATGGAAAGGGGGCCAAAAAAAAAAAAAAAAAGCCCACCCGCCCTTCTCTCATTCTCTCTCTCTCTCTCTCTCTCTCTCTCTCTCACACACACACACACACACACACACACACACACACACACAGTACTTTATTCTCACTGCCCCCACCCCCCACCCCCCATTCCTCGGGAGAAGTCAGGTCAAAGTCGCACGGTGGATACACTACTTTCTACTCCCCAGAAAGGGTTCAAAGTTGGAGGGAGGCGGCTGTTGAGGAACAGTCCGTTTTCGATTTTCTGGGCGGGGGAGCAGAAGACGCAGGCGAGAGCGAGGAGTGGGGAAGAGGGCTCGCTCCGAGCGCAAGGCCAGGCGGCTGGGCTGCGGGGAGTCCGGGGGCGGCGGGGTCCGCGGTGCTGCGCGCGCTGGGTGCCCGTAGCTCCGCCCCCAGCTCGGGCTCGGAGTGATTGACGCGCGGCCGCCGGGAAACCCTGGGCGCGGAGGTGAGGCTAGGTGCAGCTGGGGCCAGCGATTGGGCGAGACACCGACCAGCACTACTTTCTACACCAACGGTGCGGGATAGTTACCTTGCCTCTCCGGCCCTCTCCTCCTTTTCCATTTTAGAAAAGTTCGTTCCGAGTCGACCCTATCTTCCCGACCCCGCGAAACTGCCCCGGGTAATTCACACAGCCCTTAGCCGGCGTTACCGCGCGGAAGCCTCTGCGCCCGGGGTGACCACAACAAAGCTGGGCGGGCAGTACCGGCCAGTCCTCCTCCCAGGACATCCCCTCGGTCCCTCTCTCCCTTTCTGGCTCTCCAGCTCTAAGTGAGATCTAGTACTGAGGCGCGCGCGCGCGCGCGTGCGCGCGCGAACACACACACACACACACACACACACACACACACACACACACACACTCCGTGGCGAAATCAGACATGAAATACTCAAACGACTCCCTCCCCATTTCCTCCCACCCAAGTCCGCAGCGGCCCCCAAAGATTCTCCAGGGTGGCCCTTATCCGCAACGCTTGGAGGGAATGCTCTCTGAGTTAAGCTGGTTTCTTCTTGTCCTGGAAAAAAAAAATGAGTTCTGACAAGGGTCCTGGATCTGCACCGGGAAGAAAGTACCACTTGAAGAAGAAAAAAAGAAAAGAAAAGGAAAGAGAAGAGAAGAGAAAAGAAGAGAGAAGAGAAGAGAAAAGCCTCAAGTCCGGCGGCGGTGCCGGCTGCTGAGCCTGCTGCCCCTGGATGTTAGTAGAAAGCCTTGGGGCGCTGTAGTCGGCTTGCAGAAGAGTAGGGGCCCGCGGAATTAAAAGGAACAAAAGCAAGAGCGCCATGCCAAACGTTCCCAACACGACCCCGTTAGGCAGGAGCCCGGAGTGATGGGAAAATAAACTAGAAGTAAGTTTCTTTTTTAAAATATTAAAAGATCTGAGGCTGTACCGTACTTTCCCTGTGGTTTTCTGCAGTTTTCCTCTCTGTGCTCTCCCTGTCCTCTTCATTCTCTCTCTCTCTCTCTCCCTCTTTCCTCGCTCACGCGCGCGCGCGTGCACAAACACACACACTCTCTCTCTCTCTCTCTCTCTCTCTCTCTCTCTCTCTCTCTCTCTCATTCTCTCTCTCATTTCTCCCCTCCCTCTCCTCCCCGCCTTCCCACCCCCCGCCGTCCCCGCGGAAGAGCTGGCTTGCTGATTTGCTCCGGTTTGCCGGGCTCCTGCCTCCCCTCCCCCTCCCGCCCTCCGCCTCCCCTGCCCCCCCAGTCGGGGCAGTCCGATCGCACTCGCTACATATCAGAGTCTCCGCGCGGCGCGCTCCTCCTCGCTCCCGCTCCCCACTCCCGGGATGTGTCTCCGCCGAACGAAGGGCTATGGCCACCACGACTTCCGGGTTCCGTCATTTCGTTCTCCCGCCGCCGACCCGCGCCGCCAAACTGAGGCTCTTCTATAAGCCAGGCAGCAGCCAACCTGCCAACACCTACTGACACTCACTCATCTCCCAGAGAGAAAGAGAGCGAGAGAGAGCGAGCGCGAGAGAGCGAGCGCGAGTGAGAACGAGCGCGAGAGGGAGGGAGAGACAAAATACCTACCAGGAAAGAGGGGGAGGAAGTCCAATTTTTGCAAACTATTCTTTTTTTTTTTTCTTGATTCCCCCCCTCCCCCCGCTTTCTTTGACCGATACTTTAAAGAGAGAGGATCGTATAATAGATACCACGGGGGCAAAGCTAAAAGAGGGGGGGGGAGGGGGGAGGAAAAATTCAAGACGCAGAAACCCCTCGCGGAGTTTTACTGGAAGAAAAAAAAAAAACGGGTCTGAAAGATTCCTCCTCTTCATCATCATCAACCATCATTCATTCACTACCTTGACATTCCGGGCTTTGATTGACAGCTGGAGTGGCAAAAAGCCATGAAACACGACAGTTCGGTTACATGTGGGTTGCTGACGGGCCGCTCGTAGCCTTCAGTTCGGGGGCTTGACAATTTTTTTTTTCTTCTTTTTCTTCTTTTTCTTTTCCTTTTTTTTTTTTTTTTCCCAACTGAGGGGCAGAGAAGAGAAAGAGGGGGAAAGGAGGACTGAAGAGGAGGAGGAGGGGAGGGGGGAGGAGGAGGAGGAGGTGGAGGAGGAAGATCAGGAGGAGGAGAAAGAAGAGGAAAAAAGAGAAAAAGAAGAAATATCACAGGAAAAAAAAAACTCTTCGTTGTCTTGCCTGGGCTTTTTTTTTTTCTTCCCTAAAAAAAAATAACATATTGGAGAATTGGGAGAAGTCTCCTTGGTTTGGACAAAAAAAAAAAAAAAAAAAGGAATCTTCAGCTAGATCACTTTCTTATCCGGACTGGGATATTAAATATACGACACATCCAGGAGTTTATTGGAGCGCAGACTGATGGCGCAAAGGGTAGGTTTAAATCTCCAACACTTACCTAGATATAAATCCTCTCCTAAGAGGGGCCTGTCCCCACGCTTCTCTCCCTTCCACGCTGCCGCCGCTGCTGCTCGCTGCTGGATGATGGCGGCCAGTATTTTAAAAAATAGCAGCAAAATTATTCATCGGCTTCTTTCCTCCCCGTGCCTTTGCGTGTGTGCGAGTGTGTGTGCGTGCGTGTGTGCGTGTCTGGGCGCGCGAGTCCTAGCGCTGTGCGAGCGGGCGGGCGGCGAGTGCGTGTGAGTGGTGTGTGTGTGTGCGTGTGCAATTGTTCCACGCTTCGCCTCGCTCCAGCTTTTGCCCTAGCAGCGCGATTCCCCCGGTTCTCCTGCTGCCGCCGCCGCCGCTGCCGCGCCGCTGCCGCCGCTGCTCCCGCGGCTCCGGGCGGGCACCGGCTGCGGAGGAGCCGCCGCCGCCGCCGGGGCCGCCGCCGGGGCCGCCGCCGGGGCCGCGCTGCCGCAGCCGCTGCGCCGCCGCCTAGACTAGCCTGGGCTGCTTGTTTTGTCTCTGAAATTGACAAGGACGCGGGGAATCAGCTGCTAAATAATGTTTCTGGTAACTTTCACGTTATTCCCCCCCACCCCCACCCTCCGCTCCTTGCCCCCGGGGAGGCACTGGCCCCAGTCTTCCCCGGTCCTCGGCGTTCTCGTCCTGATTATTAGCGTTTTTTCTTCTCTTTATTTTGTTTCATTTCGCCTTTTGATTTATTGGATCCTCTGGCGGAGGCGGAGGGGGGTGAGGGGTGGGATCCGGGGCTTCCTCCTCTCACTAACTCCACTTCTCCCGGGGTTGGCTCGCTCCGGTTCTGCTGCGTCCGGCCCCGAACCGGACCTCCGAGCACCCCCTCGTCCCCGGCCTCACCGCCCCCCTCTTCCTGCTTTAAACGCTGCTCCTAATTCAGACTTCTTAATTTTAAAAATTAAAAAAAGAAAAAAATTCCCCCCAACTTTCAGCTCCGTTGTTTCGGCTGGTTTGGTGTTTTTTTTGTGTGTGTGTTTAACTCGTGCTCGGTACTTTTCTCCTTTCTGACTTTGTTTTTATTTTTATTTTCTTCTCCCTCCCGCTCCCTCTCTCTCTCTTTCTCTCTCTCTCTCTCCCCCCCCCCTGCTTACCCCCCTCCACTCTCGCCTTCCCTTCGTCGTTCTCCCCCTCACATCCCCGTTCCTTCCCCACTTCTCTCCTCGCTGTCTCCTCCTGGCTCCTTTTTCTGTCCCCCCTCGGCTTCCTCGCTCCCTCTCACCTCCTGCGCCCCCTCCCCTCGGCCGGACTCTGACAGTACGATGAGCTGCCCCATTACGGCGGGATGGACGGAGTAGGGGTGCCTGCTTCCATGTACGGAGACCCTCACGCGCCGCGGCCGATCCCCCCGGTTCACCACCTGAACCACGGGCCGCCGCTCCACGCCACGCAGCACTACGGCGCGCACGCCCCGCACCCCAATGTCATGCCGGCCAGCATGGGATCCGCTGTCAACGACGCCTTGAAGCGGGACAAGGACGCGATCTATGGGTAACCCTCCACCCCACCCCCCCACGACCACGACCTGACAGACTGTGTGTGAGTGTGAGTTTGAGTGTGTGTTTGTGGGGGGGGGGGTGGTGTGAGAGGGTGAACGACTAAGTGGGGAGTTACTTCTGCTTAGAGAAGAAGGGGGGGGGGGCGCTGGCCTTCATAAGAAAGGACAGGGCAGGGGGCCTGTTCTGCCCCTTGAGTCTAAGTCCCCAGAAGGTACAGCTTCCTCCACCCCCAAGGCCCTGTCACTCCGGACCCCACCGCCCGGAGTGACTGAGTCCTGAGAAGCTTGCCAGGGCCTTCTCCCCAAGGACGGGATTCCTGGCCAAAGGACGGAGAGCTGGTCCTTCCAGGCCCCCTCGCCGAGGCCTGGACGGAGGAGAAAGTTTCCTGCCGAGGAGACGAGCAACTTTTTTCCTCTTGTGTTTCCTCCCGAGAGCCTGGGAGTCACGACAGGCAGCTTGAGCTGGGACCAGGGCTGCTTCTCTGGGCCAGGAAGCCCTAATCACCCACTTCTTAATTCTCTGTAAATAAAGGGGGCAGGCCTGGAAGTGCAGCCGGTGGAAGGGACGGCTGCTTGCACAGAGCCGCTGGGGGTGGTGGGGTGGTGGTGGTGGTGGGGGGGAGCTGGCTGGAAATTATTTTATATTCTGAGAGCACTCCGGGGTGGATGGGGCTGCACGGTCCAAACGCGCACCGCTCGGGCGTTCCCCGCGGAGGGTAGGTGGGGAAGGCTGCGGGAGGCCGAGGGGAGGGGACAGCCGGCCGGCAGCAACTGAGCCTGGAGCCAGAGGCCGCAAGCATCCCCGGAGTGTAGCTCAGCCGCCCGGAGGAACACAAAGGGCAGACGCGCACGCACACCACCAAGTTTTAGCGCCCGGCCCCTGTACGAGAAATGTGTCTCTGCATGGGCGCTCTGCGGCGTTGAAGATGACTGTTCTTTTGGCCCTCGCACCGGGCTTTACTAGAAGTAGAGCAAACAAGTTGAAAAGGCCAGGGGGTTGGAGGGGTTCGAAGAGCCCTCTCCGCGATGTAGGGAATACCACCTCGGGTGTGCGTGCAGGCGAGGGCTTCGGCCTCCTCTGCAATGCCCGCTCCAGTGCGGGGTTCAGGCGATTTTTTTTTTTTATTATTTCACCGGGTGTTCCTTTCTTGGGAGGTCAGGGCTGGGTCTCAGGAGCGAGTGCGGCGGCCTCCGGAGCGCGGGGAGTGAGTGGGTCTGGATCCACTCCAGGCTCCAGGCTGCCTGAGCTTCTTGGACGTTGCATTGCGTCCCCACTGAGGCTCTTTTTACTCGGCGGGGCCAGGGGCCAGGGGTTCTCCCGGCAGATCGGAGGGACCCCTGAGCTGCGGGGGGGGGGGAAAGAGCCAGGCCGGTTTTCCTTTCTGTTTCTGGCCCAGGCTCGGCTAGCTGGAGCAGGGTTGTTGCAAAGTGGGATGCGTGCCTGTTGTGTTAAAGAAGGAATCGGAACCCTCCAAACTTGTTGATTACAGTTCTCGCTCCTTCCCCTCTGCACCCCGTCTCCGTGTGTGTGTCTCTGCGTGGCGCTGCCCGTTAGGCACCCGTTGTTTCCTCTGTTAGCTCTGGTCTTTGAGAAGTGCGAGCTGGCGACCTGCACTCCCCGGGAACCCGGAGTGGCTGGCGGAGACGTCTGCTCCTCCGACTCCTTCAACGAGGACATCGCGGTCTTCGCCAAGCAGGTCTAACCTTCTTGACCCACTCACCCCTCGGCGGCCCCATCGCCCCCCTCCCCTCCCCTCCGAGCTTTACATGAAAGGGGAGGAAAAGGCTGGGACACCCGATCTGTTCCTCCGGCCCAGTCCGCGCGCCTCCCCACCCCTGAGCCTGGAGGCAAATTGGAAGCGGAGATAAATATGGGTGTTTGTTTTCCCCCCCAGCCAGGAATACAGGGGCTCGACCCTCGAATTAAAATTGACCTGCTCCTAATCTGTGGCTTGGCCTTTTCCCCCCTCCGCCTGTAGCTACTTGAACAAGAATTGGGGACAGGGGCTGTTTAGGGACCCGAACGTGCCCGGGAGGGAAGGAAGCCGGGCGCCTCTCCGGGCGGTCCGCGTCGGGCGCCGAGGTGCGGGAGGCTGAGAGCCCCCTTGGACCCCAGGGTAAGGGAGGACTCGGGGCCCGGGGTTCCCGGCCACAGCTCGGCGGTTCCAGGGACCCCTTCATGGGGCCGGAACCAGAAGGCCCGAGTCTTTCTCAGCTGAAGCTGACCCCACCAGTGTAAGGCACTAGCTCGCTTCACGTCTTTCAGCAAAGCGCCTCTCCTCTCCTTCCTCTGTCCCCCCACCATCCCCACTCACACACTACAGATGAGTCGGTGACAGGGTGGGCTTTTTCCCCTTTCTTTTAAAGGGAGTGGGAATTCATGCTGACTTCCCCTGCTTCTTATAGGTTCGCGCCGAAAAGCCACTTTTTTCCTCAAATCCAGAGCTGGACAATTTGGTAAGGCTTCATTCACTGTTTGTCTTTCCCCAGCCTGGACCCCCTCCCTTGCCCAGAAGCACCCACTTTCTCCCAGAGCCCTGCGGTAAAGCTGCAGTGGGCCAGGGAGGCAGGGACGAGCTGAGGGCCCGACCCGGGCGCAGGCAGTGAGGGGCGGGACGGGCGTCGGGGGAGCCGAGTCCCGGGCGGCGGCCAGCGGGACGCAGCGCCCAGCGCGCGGGCAGGGGGGACACGTCCCAGGTCTCGGCCCGGAGGGAGGCGGCGAGACGGGAGCTGTTTCCTCCGTGTTGCGGGGGCCCGCGGGGGAGCCCGGGGCAACTAACCCGGTGGAAGCGAGGCGCGGCGGAGGGCGGGCTGAGGAGGTGGGGGAGTGAGGGGCAGGCCAGCGCAGGCCACTTTTAGGTGCGATTCTTTTGCTAATTTGCACGATTTCAATATTAAAAGTACTTAAATCCGCCTTCAAAGGCCTGCCTCACCATTCATCTGGAGTATTTCCTTCTTTAGTAAGGACGGATTTCGCCGGGTGTGCTACTCTAAAAAGCTTTCTCTCTACAGAGAAGCGACTCTTTTTTTTTTTTTTTTTTTTAATTTGTCCTGGTTGAGGCCGAGGGAGGGGACGGTGAAAGAGGGCTCAGGCGGAGAAAGAAGGCCTGGCCCTAGGAAAGCTGTCCTTCACAAATAGCCTACTGAACAGCAGGGGCAAAGATACTAAATGCTGCGGCTCAGGTTCAGTAAGAGCCTAGCCCTTGGCCAGTGAGGCAGAGCTGATCAGCAGTCACTTGATTTTTCTGAGGGTTTCTTCAAGGGTGGGTTTTGCCTGGCCATTTGCCTGCTTCTTCTCCCCAGCCCAGTTCCCTCACCGCCCCCACCCCCAAGTCACAGAGTCTTAACTCCACACTATAAACTTTTCTTGCAGATGATCCAGGCAATACAAGTACTAAGGTTTCATCTTTTGGAGTTAGAAAAGGTGAGCCGGAAATGACACTCCCCCGCTCTGATGCAGACTTCCCTCTACTAGCTGAGTTGGGATGTTTTTTAACAAACCTCCAGTCTGAGGGATTTTGAGCAACATGTTACCAAGTCCTTCCTTCTAATTGCTACTCAACCCAGGGGCTCAGAGGATGGGCGAATTAGGACAGCCTTGCCTTTTAAAGTAGCCTCCCCCACCTCTTTATTTCCCCAGGCATTCAGCATTATTTTTAAATGCAGCAAACCGTTTGTGTGTTACTGGACATTCAGCCCGCTTGTGTCTCTATCAGCTCAGCTCACCCTGGGCCCTGAGCGTGCATTAGGTGCAGGCAGAGGGAATCATCCTTTCTGGGATGTCTTTACATTGCTCTGCAGCTCAATCACTTTCCCTTGGAAACATGCAGCCCTCCTAGCTTATTGAATCGCAAATGCTCATGCTGTTCCAAGTTCCAGCGTCCTTACATTTTGATGTTATCATCAAATCGGTCATTCCTCCCTGGACTCCCAGTCTGAACCCAGTTATTTCCAGTCCTCTTTCTTCTCTCTCCATTATAACTTGTTGCTCAGGGAAGTGTCTGGAGAATAATATCTGCTGCAACAATTACTCTATTGTTTCCTCGACTTCAACTATTATATCCATTAATTAGACTTAGTTTGGAAGACATCACACGGTTGCTCTTTCCAAATGTAACCCTGCAACGTGATATTTTCCCCTTTAAAAATGAAACAAAACAATAACAACAACAGCCCAAGCTGAACCCTCCACCATGACCCTCCTTCTAGGTCCACGAACTGTGCGATAACTTCTGCCACCGGTACATTAGCTGTTTGAAGGGGAAAATGCCCATCGACCTGGTCATTGATGAAAGAGACGGCAGCTCCAAGTCAGATCACGAAGAACTTTCAGGCTCCTCCACAAATCTCGCTGACCATGTAAGTCTGTGAGCCTTTTGCATTCTTCTAAGGCCACTGGGCAAAGCATTTCTTTTCTTTTTTTTAAACTTGTAACATCTAGCTCCACTGATTTAGCTTTCTTTTTAAATGATTTGGTCTCTTTGGGGGGGGGTCTTCTCCCTTCCTTAGGACTTTTGTCATCCTCTCCTCTCCCTTTCCCTGGGTCCCATCCTTATTTTTGTTAAGAATCCAAAAAAAAAAAAAAAGCAAGTCAGGGAGTTGATAGAGTGATTTGTGCTTTTAATGTGTAAAGTTTCCTGGATTTGGTGACTTTAGTGTTAGCAAATTGTCTGTTTGATTTGGTGACTGCTGTCTTTTCTGCTTTCTGAACTCTGTGCAATCAGTACAGCAGGGAGTGAGAGAGAGAGGCAAGACAGCTAGCTGGTCAGGATCAGGGAGAGAGGACCGAAGAAAAACAGAGAGATGGGGAGGGGGCTGATTTCGAAGTCTCTCCCAAGATGGCAATTCTGAGAATTATTGGCACTCTTGCATTGCATTAGAAATAAAAGGAGTGAACACTTGACAATTCTCAGAGCTTTTGCTCTATAGAAACTTATTGTCAGAATATGGACTTATTGCCAAATGCCTGAAGCATCTTCATAATAAAAGACAGTAACCTTGATGAAACAGTTATTAACAACGTATTGTGGAAAAGCTGAAGGGAATTGTGATTGAGTAACCCTAGGTTAGTGGTTGAATTTTAACACTTTAACAGTTGGTGAATGAGTACGGAGAGTGTAGTAAGGAGCTACTGTGGATGTCAGGCCCGGAAGGGAGATTTCTTTCTATTCTCTCTGTTTTTAATCCTATTTGGAACTGAACTAGTAAGTCTGATGCTTTTATTTATATAAAAAAAGCATATGTAGTGAGACTGAAAATTTGAAAAAGAAGCAAAGAGAAAAAGGATTGCAGCTGGTAGGAAAGGCAAGAGTGAGGAGGTTAAAGAGTGGGTGTGAACAGCAGTTTATTTATAGAAACTCAAGCCTGGGTGTCTATAGATTGCATTCAGTTGAATCACAACCTAAATGATATAGGCTATAGACTAATAACTTGGTGGCTGAAATATTAATTTAACGCTCCGTGGAGTTAAACAGGGGTTGAGGCTTGAAGACACCACCACCACCACCCCCATTCCGGGGCGTTAGAGGAATGAATTGAGATGCCTTAAGAATGAACGTTCTGTGAGGTGTCCCATCCCTCTATCCCACCACCAAAAGTTTTGAAAATATGTAGTTACAGATTTTAATTTCTAACCTTTGTGTTGTATGGAAAGACTGCCTAAGGACCAAAGTTTGCAAAGGAAAAGCAAAGAAAACCTCGGTCCCAGCTATCTGGTCTGAGACAGTATAAATACTATGTTGTTGAAAGCTCCTATGGCTATCTGCACTCTTGGCTTCTCCTGTCACGATGGGGGGAAACTTCGGGAGCTCTTGTGTATATTGAATTTATAAACTGAAATTAAGTGGGTGCAGCAGCAGCTCTGTAAGTTTATTTGCTGATATGTAGCCCTGAGCTGGGTGGTTGTGGTTCATGAGGCATGACACTACCTTGGAAATATTTGTTGTTGTTGTTATCTATTTATTTATTTTCATTTTTCATGTTTTCATGGCTTTCTAGTTCTAAATTCAGATGCATTTTACATTATTGGGAGGATGGGAAGGAACCTAGTTACCTGGTTTGTAGAATGAGAGGTTCACAGATGTCCGCAGCCAAAGGGCTCTTCTCGTGATATTTCTAGGGGTCTCGACTACTTGGTTTTCTAGAACAGTTTCATGGCAACTGTTTTTCAAGAGGATGTATAGATCTAGAACATGCTGATGCTCACCTGAAAGAGATAAGATGAACTAGACTGTTTATAGAGTATTGGCTGATAGACAAGGCCAATTTATGGAACTATTGCAATATTTAAATTACCCTCAAGAAGTTGTACCTATAAGAGGACAATGCTTTAATAACTTAACAATCACCATCTTTGGGTAAAAGAACCAACTGTAACATGTGTTGCTCCTCTGTCAGGCCCCCAATCACGTAGATATGACAACTGATTTATTTTGCACCCATGAGGGCTTGCCACCTCATTGGGCATCAGAATTTAAAGCCTTTTATTTCCTAGAGATCTGAACTATAACATTCTTACTTTAGCCCCCTGCTATTTGTTTTGAAAGGAAGCAATGATTTGTTCCACCAGCGTACTGAGTGGGGAATGGTGAGGCTGCCACAGACTTGAATTTTATGCAGGAGGTGAGAGAAAACCTTGGAGGGTTTTCACCATTTCTGACACTTTCGTACCAGAGGTGTATTGATTGCCTTCATTTCCAGGCCTCCCCCGACAAAGCGAATTCTCATGCTGCAGCCTCTTCTGCAAGCAGGACCTCCCTCAACCCCCCAGCCACAAAAAAGGGAAAATGCCACAGAACCACTACCCGAAAAGCAGTTCTAGTGGGACATTTTCAGCATGTAAATGTGTCCAATTTGAATCTCCAGGTTTATTTTTTCATTTGCTTTGATATGCATATTTAATACACTGCCCCAGGCTGGATCTCATTTGGTGCACGCCGGTGCAGGGGTGATGATGAGCCACTTCAGAAGGACTGAATGTGTTGTTTTCTCTGTTTTATCTGTTGGCCCACTGTTCTGATCTACTGTGCTTCCTCGTGGTTTTATTTGCACATGAAATGCTGAGAACATTTCAACTTATTGGCTATGAATAATGACAGCTAAAAAGAAGTGTAGTTTAATTTGTTGTGTGCCAAGGTTTCTCTTATGGAGGTGACAGTTTGTGACAGCTGTTTGACACCCCCAAAACACATACACCTCTATCCTTATTAAGTGGTATCAAGCTACGTGTGTGTGTGTGTGTGTGTGTGTGTGTTTTTAAGGAAGGAGCGGGCAAGGAGAGAGTGAAAGAGAGAAAAGTATATGTAATTCTGTGCAGTGGAAAGCAGACAGAGAAGCATCAGGAACAAACTATTAGGTACCAGAATAACTTTCAGTTTTCTTATTACAATTTTTGAAAATAGAAATGAATAAAAGTAATTATTGCAAATATCTTAAAAGCAAGTCTTTTGGGAAGACTTTTAAGAATGACCTTTATATACTATTACTTAGTACATCATGCTATTGTCATGCTGATTTTACATTCCATAATTTTATATAAATAATATGATCTAACACAGATGCATTAAAAGAATGTCTTATCTTCCATGTTACATTCAGTAAAGATTCTGAATTTTTAAATTTATTATTGATACTTGCAAGATGGGCATAATGATAAAAGGAAGTTTGAAATTAAATAGAAAACACAGTTTGCAACATTAGCTACTATTTTATTTTGTTTAATAAATTGATATTGAATGTTTATATCTTCAATATAATAATGTACTGTATTTTATATTATACTCGTGACATAAGAGTAATCGTTATAAGTAGGAAACAGCTATTAGAATGTTCTTTGGAATATTGGGGAGACAAAACTGTGATGGTGAAAAGAATAGAGTTCTATTTTCCAGCTGCAGTTCATGTTAAGTTTCCCAGACATTCAAATTTATCATGTTTAAAATAAACATGTCAAGAAACCAATTCTTTACAAAAAAAAAGTTTCAACTTGAAAACTCATGCTTTTCCTAGTCTGTAGTATTTCTGAATAATAGGTGATATCCCTATTATCTACTTTACCTCATTTTAGGTCAAGTCTTTAGACCTAGTGCAGACAAATGAAAAGTATCTTTATGTTTACATATAAAGATATTGCATATCTTTAGATTGACTTTAGACCAGGAAATATATTTGTTTGAAGTACATTCTCTGAAGTAAGTACAGTTATATTATTGTTATTCCTAATCCATGTTCATAAGGAGCAATATTTTAGTTTTTTGGACCAGTTAAGTTTAAGGAAGAATATACAACTGTATTTATCAACAGTTCATGACAAATGCCTTAAAATTGACTGGCTCTGATAATATGACTAATAAAAGAAAAATATTTTAATTTTTATGTTGATAGCTGTAATTTAAGTGGAGAGATGCTGTTGTTTTCTTTTGCATCTCTAAACATGTCAGGTTTACTCATGTCACTACAATTCTAATGAATGGGCTAAGTCAGAGGGGAGAATTCCCAGAACCTTGTTCCTGACAGAATACAGGCAAGTGTCTTTAGGGAAATTATTTTATTACCTGAGAAATTAGAGGGGAGTGGGCAGTGAGCAGAGGGATAGGTTTAAGTGATTGGTCTATAGACTATCAAGAGGGAAATCATGGGATTTGAAATGAATATTAGTAATATTAATGATTTATTGTAGCAGCTAGTTTCTTCTTCCTAGTGTGGGACTACAGTGTGTTCTCTAAGCCTCTGGGACCTGCTCCGGGAAAGTTCTATCTCTCAGCCATGTCCACCAACTCCAGGAGACATGGCTGAAGGCATAGGCTTTCTATTATTGCTGTTGCATAGTTTCTGGTGGTTGATAGCTTTTCTGTCGATTTCCCATGTTGAATAATTATATTATTTAAATCACTTAGGTTGTGCAGTTGGAGTCTGTTTTCAGTGTCACTGTGATGAGATGAAATTAAACAAATATGCACTTGACAACCACAGGCATTCACTCTCAGTTTAAAATTGTGATATTTTTCAAAATTCATTTTCTTATGGGTTTCAGACTGGTACTCTATGGAATATTTCAACACAATTCAAAACTATAGGAGACATATTATAATATACCAACAACACAAGAAATTTCCATCTTCTCTAAAAGTTGCTCCATTAAATGGAGGGATCATTTGCAATGAGTACTTGCTACTTCTCTGAGAGCTGCACCTATATTAATTCCCAAAGCTTAACTGAGGGGTGGATGCGGGAGGATGAGGGAAAGACCTGGCTCTCTGTGCATTTTTACAGATTGAGTCCATGTTCTGAAAGCACACACATTTCCCCTGAGTTCTTGTGTCAACTTTAGAATAGCAAAGGGAAATTCCAACATTTTTCAAGCCATACTATTGACATTTTAAGTTTTGTAGCCTTGCATACCTTCTGATAGGAGTCTTCATCCTATTTTTTAAAACATATTTTTTGCATAATGTCAGTTAAGAGTGAGAACATCATAAAGTCATAGGGAATACGTTAATGGTATCAATTATGTGTACTGATACAAGCATATCTTGCCTTTTTTGTTTAAACATATATAGTCAAATTAGTTTTGCACTCTCCGTTTGCATATTATATATATATAAATGTGTGTGTGTGTGTGTGTGTGTGTGTGTGTGTGTGTGTGTATATATATATATATATATATTCCATCTATGAACACTATTCTGAATTGCTTTACTGTGTTTTCCAAGTTCATATATAACTTTTGACTCTGTATTATATGTTTTCATTGTGTGGGTTCTAGAAAATCAAATGCTATTTTAAATTATTTTTAATAACAGAAATAAGAAGTGAAAGTGATCTACGTGATCTCACCTAACTTCTTCCTTTTGGAGAGAGAAAGGAAACAAGGCCCAAGAACATGAAGAACGACACTTGCTCAAGTTCACATGATAAGTTAGAGGTGGCACCAGAGTCTTCCTTCCAAGCGAAGGCTCTCTCCTAACCACATCCATTGAGTCACCTTTTCATTTGGGGCCTGAGATGCTTCCGATTATTTTAGATAAAACCTGTGTGGAGTATGCCTTTTTTTCTTTTTCTTTCTTGAAGCCTCATAACATTTTACTGACCCACTCAGTTTTTGAATTTATTTAGAAACCCTCATACATTTACTACATCATCCCTGTGAGTGGAAGAACCATGAGCTGTGTGCCGTTATCTAAACAGGAAACTGTCACCCATGTACCAGGACTTATTAAAGAGAACCCTAGGCAGGTCCCCCACAGAAATGCCATAATGGTGTAAAACGTTACAGCTCCACCGTATCTGCAACCTCAACAAAAGAGGTGCACAGACAATCTGCTTCCTATGCCTGGAGACGCTTGTCCTCTCTCCGCTCTTTTCTAGATTTAGCAAAATTCAATGATGGTGCTAAGTCAATTTTTTTTAACTTTCAAGGGAGAAAACACTGGCAGGATTGTGTTTTCCAGGGAAAGCGGTGTGTAAATGAGAAACAGAGGAGAGCGGCAGAGTGATCTCCTGTGGCCCCGCTCCTACAAGCTCCCCCATCTTGTCTCCTGCTTTTATATTAATTACAACTTGCATTATCAGCTGTGAGTCTGTAGCCCAGCAAATAGAAAATACTGCCTCTGGAGACCTCGCTTCTTGTATCTATTTTCTATCTCCTTCTATTGTGCTCCACTCAGTATTCACTGCCTTTCTCCTGCTAGCACGGCTCTTTAACGCAATTACATAAGAGCAAGAAGAGTACCATATTTGACTCCCAATTATTAGAGCCACTGGGAATAGAAACATGTTCATTCCTTGCCCTCGGTGTCTTCCCGATACTTTTGGCTGAAGAACAGGACATGTATTATGGAATGCATACACCTGAATGCTCACCCACACACATGCACACGGAAAGCATTTCTCTTTATTTTTCTACATACGTCATGTGTTTTACATGCTCTCATATGCCACTTTGGTTTCAAGATTCACTAAACTCCTGCATATAATTTGGCAGAAAGCCAGGCTGTTATTCTTGAAGGATGTAAACTTGGAAACTATCTAGGGAGGGAAAAGAAGAAGAAAGGAGTTGTGATATAAACAAATATTTCTATTTAAGGGGAAAAAAACTGGTGATATGGGCAATGGATTACATTTTATCTGACCATGTAGGTTATAATTTTTTATGACCAAAGAAAGTGATTTTTTTTCATTGACCAGATTATCAATGTTTGTCTGGGTCTATGGTCAGGTCACCATGGTGTAGCCCAGTACATTTAAGTTTAGGGCAACTCCTCAGCCTTGAAACCCCAGAGGGATTTAATCTGTCTTTCCTGCTGTCAAGTTGGATGAATATCATGGTGCACTTTAGGTTGTGTTCGTTTCTGAAACTAGATGCTAATACTTGAGATATTCCATGGAAATAAGCACCTGGGAGCAAAGAGGGAAGAGACGGGGGCATGGTGGGTTAGATAGTGAACTTGAGCCTACCTCAGGTCTAGGGTGAAAACCAAAGACCCAACTCGCTTGGAGGAACTAGCTGCTCTTAAAGTAATATTTGCTTAATGTCACTTACTTTTTACTCCTTTACTTTAGAAAACACCTCCTCCAGAAAAACCATCGAAAGAAATAAACTGAACTATAAATGAATGAGGTCTGACTTTAAACTCAGTACAGGTTTGACTGATAGGGACAAACCACTGTTTTCAGGTGCAGGAAGTCCTTCTGGGTGATCCCTTCAAATCACTCGAGTGCCCAAACAGAAAGCCTCTTCGAGCTTCATTTCAACAATTATCTAATAGCTATTGGATGACATTTGCCTTAAAACATAGTCGAGGTGTTAGTGGTTAATTATTGTAATTTTCATGAGGGGTAAGGAGCTTTTATAGCAGCCGGCTTAATAAAAAGCCTGCAGTGCATAAAATTAACATCACTTGCTGTGTACACTGTAAAGTTAAGCTTAGGTGAATGTGTTGCAGCCTTTGCATTTTCTAAAAGAAGCCTGTAGCCAGTGCTGTTGCAGGACTAAACTCACACCATGCTATTTTCTCTCTCTCTCTCTCTCTCTCTCTCTCTCTCTCTCTCTCTCTCTCTCTCTCTCTCTCTCTCCTTCTCTTTATCTGATTACCAGCCAGCAAACAGCGGACACAAAGAGGCTACAAACCTTCAAGAGATGCTATACTATTCTATTTACTAGTATCTTTAGGTTGAAACTATTGTAGTGGTTTCTAACTTAGATATAAAAGAGAGATCGCAGACACGATTTTGTCTTAATATAGGAAGCAGAGATCCTTGGTTTTCATTTTATTCTACGCAATTTCATTTTCTAATCTATTTCCTAAAACATACTTTTATTTTAAAGATCTATACCTGTGCTGTATTTATAGTCACTAAATTTCTGCTTGGGGTTTTCACTTTGAATCAATTGCATGCCTGATGGCAATGCCAGTAGCATTATTTGAGATAGATGTTATTAATCTATAGAGCTTTGGGTCATTTCAAAGCTCTATAGCTTTTATCTATCAAAAATGCTAAATATTAATTTACACTCAGTTTGTAGCGTAACTGCACATAAGTTTTTTTCGGTTGTTGTTCCAAGTAAGACTAGTCCTCTCCTTGGTCTCAGCTTGGTTTCAAATTTTATTTTGGTAAAATTTTCTGTTCTATATGTACATTATAGAGTTCATGTTGAGGAAAATGATAGACTGATTCTGTTTCTGGATAAACTATACACACTGACAACACTGCAAGATTGCTTTCAGATGGTCAAAATGTTTGCCTGTTGCCTATAAGCATGTTGGTCTGTCTGAATCCTTACCAATTCTTGTAAGAAGAAATAGTGTACTTTCAGAGATTGACGTTATTTTTTTTTAAATGTTTTCCCTCAAAGAATCCTCCTGCCCCAGAATTTACTTGCCAGTAAGTGTGTGAGCTTAGTTGAAGTCACTGCATACAGGTAACAAGTGCACAGCGCTGGCCTATGGCTGGTGTGCTTCACGTGCTGTTCCTATTCCCCATTTCTGCCAGAGGAAATTCCATCTCTTGCCTGCCTTCATGTGGTGCTGATAAAGTCCTTCCTGTGCATTAGAATTCCTGTTTTCCTTTAAGCAGCAGCAGGGTATTGGGAATGATCAGGAAAGGGGCAGAGGGCCAGGAGAGGAATAAACTCAGCGAAGTGGCATGAGCTATCGGGGGGTCGGCCCGCGTGTCCTTGGAAACTAGTAGTGTTCTCCCAGGAAAGAGCCCCGCTCTGCGAATGGAAGCTCCCCTGGAGCTCACGGGCGAGGCCTGTCCGGTTTAGTAGATAGCTGACGGTGCCTAGTTGTTTCACTTTTTTTCTTGCTGTTTGTGCAAATTAAAGCAGAACTGATCATATATTAGGTACTGATGCTGGGATTAATATCACTGGGTCTGTTGGTTGTATAATCAGTTGATGACAATTTTGAAGGTTCGGTCAGGCTGTTTTAGGGCAATGCATTTGAAAGGTGCGAAGAGCTGTCTGGTACACTCTTGAGCTTTGTGTTTTGTTTTATTTTTTTAAGGGACTCACTGAGTTTTGTAGATGTTAAATGTTCTGAAGTATTTAGCAAACAATAGCGTTGGGACCTATTTCATGGAAGAGTATGCCCTAATTAAGATGGCAAGAGGAAAAAGGACTTTTAGGTTTTTAAGTAAGCTTTTTTTCCTCCTAACTTTAAAATTTAACTTTATTCAGGCATAATTTGTGTGTAATAAAAATGTACCCATTTTAAGTGTCTATATCAATTTGTCTTAACAAATGTGTACATTGATGTACCAAGCATCTTTTTGGTACTGATGGCTGAAAAGACAACATAGTTTAGCATGACATCTATAGATGCCTAATTCCACAAATACTAATATGTACACATTTTGTTTTTCTCTGTACCTCTCTTCTTGGTTCCTCATTTATGGCTGAAATGGTAACTGTGAACAAATTTCTTGGAATCCTGACATCAGAATCCTGCATCTTGGCGAGATCACGATGATGCAACCTCCACCCACTCAGCAGGCACCCCAGGGCCCTCCAGCGGGGGTCATGCTTCCCAGAGTGGAGACAACAGCAGTGAGCAAGGTAAAAGGTCAAGCATTTTCCTTGTGCAAAGTAGGCATGACTAAAATAACTTCAATATTTTATGACTTCAGTACATCTGCCTCCCTGTAAACAAGAGGATGGCAGGTTAGGGAGTATAATCAGCTGCTATTTAGGAGACTATTTAGTATTTCCTCTCTTTAACTTATATTACTTAAAAAAATCCAAGTGAGATGTCTAGTCTTTAAGTAGGCATTGCACTAACAATTGATTAGTTCTGCCAATTCTTTTACAAATTTGGTTATCTACACTTCTGTGTGTGCGGAAATAGAATGATGAGCTCCCTTACAGCTAGGTGCAGTAGTTTTAATTATGCTATAAACACTATATTTTGTTTGCAGTACCCACTGTAAGCATTCTCTATAATCAAGCAATAATGCATCTAAAGCACAGAAGATGCAAAATATCCGTTCTTTTTAGCTCCAGAAGTCCTGCATGAATTTTATATAGTAATCTTGGGAATCTGGGTTTTGAAATTCTTAGATGTTTATTTGTTTCCATTCAGCAGCCATGGTGACTTTTGTCACAAGTCCTAAAAATTAAAATAATCAGAGGGCAAAGGGGACATGAAGTGCAGATGACAAGGAAGCCTGATGTGATTTGGAATCAATTTTACCATTTAAAACTCACCTATTGCACAAAGAGCAATTATATGTTGATAGGGATGACTCTTCTATGGCTAAAATGATAATTTAAAGGAAGATGCATTACTGAATTGTGGTCCAGAAAAGTGTATAGATTTTACTTTTTAATATTTTACATTATCTGGTGTCTGATCTCCTAGGTCTATTTCATCTCTATTATGACTGTGTTTATAGCCACACTATTTAAGTATTAGACAGTCTTCAAAGTAGAGGACAGTTTAACAGCTTGAGCTGTAGTCATATATGCCACTTACAAGAGGGTGGATGATGTAGGGTGAGTGCCTTCACTCCTCCAAATTTCTGGCCATGGATTTTGGATTCCTGGTGTTCTAGAGGAATCTAGGAAATGTCCCTTCTAGGATGCCATTAACTTGAGAATGGGTCCAAATTAGAATCTAGGTTTATGCAAGTTGCAACTGACACAGAAATGAATACTATCAGATGATACATTGTGGAAGAACTTGTGAGTCATATGTATTGAGGCTTTATGTACTGTTTTTATTGGACCAGGTAGATTGTATGTAAGACAACTAAACTCCATGGCATTTGGAAGGTGACATGTATGTAAATTCTATGAATCTGCAATGCAGCGGCTTAATTGTAGTTCTGTGTCATGGTGATGGGCTGACTTCTCAATGTGGTTAAATCTGGAAAGCTTTCTATGACTCCACCCTTCCTACCACCCCAAATTGCTGCCACATAAAGGGGGAAATGTATCTATTAATAAAAACAAAACACGCTAAACACTGTGCAGAAAAGGGGGAAAGGAGAAGCAGACTTAATGGTCTAATGAGGCTATCTTCCAAAGACTTGTTGTGTGTGAGGCTCGCTTTGACCTTTCACTTCACTCAGGAGCTCAGCGCTTCATTTTTCACATTCTTGCAATTACGTTAACGCTTCAAGCATTTCTGACTCCAAGTCAGCTAGCAACACCAGGCATAACTCAACACTGTGAGTTTTTCTCCTCTCTGTAGATTCATTAACAGGTCACTAAGGTCCCAACTGAAATTTAAAACTGACTGGTTCTGTTGGGTTGGTTGAGTTATGGCAAGGGAGATAGCAGGAAGGGACCAGAGACAAGGGGAGGGGGAGAGAGAAGACCCCGGGGTTTGGAGCAGGGAACAGTTGCAGTAACGCGCTCGGCATGGAGTTTTGTCATTTGGGTTAGTTTTGTGTTGTTATTGTTGTTGTTGTTTTGGTGAAGAAAGAGAAAACCTCTGAGACCGACACACTGGGTAAAAACAATATACACAAACCTCTATGTTGTGGGGAGCTGTACCCACTTATCCACTGCTGAAGGATCTGATCCCTGCAGGATTTTGTTTCTTTAACCGTATCTCTGTGGGATTAAAGAATGGACGTGGTAATTTATGTGAATAAGTACTAGGAAGTCAGTCATTTTACGTATTAGAATGTAAGGGACAAAAGAAGTTATGATTCCTATAAAATGGAGAATGTTTTGGCATGGAGACTTTCTTACCTGGCTTCGCACATCAGTGGTTCCAAAACACATGTTTAAGGGTATTCTGATTTTTACAGTAGACCCTACATATTGAAGGCCAGACTCGAGCGTATTTTGTCATGCCCATGCCCTTATTAGTCTTTTAAACATGTTTTCAAGACATTTTTATATTTTGTCCCACTGAATTGTCCAGAGTAGCTTTCTGTGGGAAAGATTAATTATCTGCTTCAGGGCAAAGTCAACAGAGATATTGACTAAATCGCATATGCTTATCCCAGGTTAAATCTTAGGGTGGATGTATAATGGAAAACCTAAGAGGGAAATTTATGTTCTCAGTATTAAAGATATTATAATATTACATTAGAAACCAAGTTTATAGTTTAGAAAAGAGTTTTTCTTACGTATTCAGAATTTATTAGCACAACAGGCATATGGAAAACTGTAAAATGATTCAGTTCCAAAACAAATTATGATAAACAGAAAAAATAGGGATGAATTGTAGTAAATACAGTGTTTTCCTACACATTTTAAATTAAACTTTAATAGCCATATGCTATAAAACAATACTGCATTTATGTTGCTTTATAATTTTGGGGAATATTTTTACTAAAATGATTCATACAAATTTTTACTTTGGAATGTAAAAATACCTCATTTTATGACTTGATAGTGAAAGAGCTACAGTTACACAGGTGAAAGGTCATCTTTTCCTCCCTAGTGTTTGTGCAACAAACCGAAAGGAAGAAAAAAAAATCAGATTTTTTAAAACTTGTAAGAAACAAACTTGGTAAAACGTGAAACTGACTCTACTGTGTCTTTCAAACAGCCCAAGCCTAGCAGTAAACTATATAAATATGAACCAGACTTTTATTCACTCTGGTTTCTTTTGCTCAGAGCTAGCCGAAGGGAGGGAGTTTGCTTGATAGTCATTTTAGAATGAAGAAAGAAATCTGTTTTTTTCTGGGACAGATTTAGGGTGCAGACTAGTGGCTCTGTGGAAGTAACTGGCTCTCTTTGTATCCGGCTCCCCATCAGTAAAATGGGGCTTGATGATAAGGCTGGGGGTCCCTAACTCTGTACCTGCTGAGTCAAAAGCTGCTTTGTATTTCATTGTGTGTTTTGCCAGAGTAAAGAGTGGGAAGCAGCCCCCTTGTTCACAGAGCACTTTGAGCGCCTTAGATGAAAGGCACAGTATATGTACAAGTATTATTATTATTGATGGGTTTGTGTAACTCCCATTAACGCTGATGGGAGTTACGCATGTGAATTGGCAAGAGAATAGACCCCTCAGTGTTTAGAGCACATGAAATTTACATTTTTTCCAGTGCTGTAATTGAGATGTTGACAAATTGGAGAATATTGATGAGCCTTTGTTTTAAGTATTCCGTGCCAAGTTTGTTTTATTTTTCCTGGTTTGAACAATGGTATGGGTTCAGCAGCAATGAATAAAAAGGGTAGAGTAAAGATAACTTGGTGTTTCAATATTTTGATGTGCCAATATGAAATGAATTGTCTTAGGCAAATGGAATATGCTGTTTTAATCATTAGCTATGCATGAAAGAAAAATTGATGTTGACATCTTTGCTGTAAAATCGTTGTAATGGGGCCTTCCTTACAATTCATTTTTGTAAAATTCATTTTGTACATTTTGCAGCAATTGAACAATCCCTGCACTGTGAATAGGCAGGATTCCCAGAAATACCGAGACAGTTGGCCCAGTAACTGCTGAGCTCACACTGCACGCCACACGCACGTTAACCATACTGTTGCCAGACCCAGTCTAACCTAAATGCATTCGTCTTCTCTAATCTTTCAGGACACGGGGCTGCACAAGCCAGCACAGTTCCTCCCAATGCAGCCACCTGCCAAACGCCCCCTCCCTTGATGTCCCTATCTATCACCCCGGCAGTGAGACTAGAATTCCATTGCTAGATACTTATTTATTTATTATCCAGTTCTTTAGCCATCATGGTGTCGAAACCTAAAAATACCCCCTGTATAGTGGATGTAAGTATTTATAGATAAGCAAACATCTAAAATAGTCTTACATTTCTGAGTTTATAATATATGCATGCGATAGTTATGAAATAGTATTCTCCCCCACCAACATATTCCAGTTATATTTACATGGGCGGGGTGTGGGGGGGCGTATTTCAAACCTACTTACGGTGGTCCTGAATATATTCTACTGGAATTTCTTATTCAGTCTAGGAAAACTCTGTCAATGGAATGTTTTCATAGTGGCGGCAATCTCTTTAAAATAACCCTAAATACAATATGACAGATGCCATCTGGCATAATCTTTTGCTAGTTGCTTTTAACTTTTATTTTTCCTGGAGCTAAGTTCATCCGAAACTGGTCACTTACTGTTACAATAAATGCAATGACATTTCTTTTCTTTCCTGTTCTTTTAATTGTATAGAGAAAATTCTCTGAGAATGTAATTGATAATTTATCATTGCCATAGAAGGAACTGTTGTATATAGAGTATGTATGTTTCATTTTCATTCTCTCCCCTCACCCCCCAAAAAATAATGTCAAAAATATAGCATCCTTTAAACACCAGCAAACATTCAAATAATTCCTGTTGATTTTCTTAGGACTTTAAAAAATAGTAACCATTAGAAATAAAATGAAACTCTTCTAATAAATAAATGCTCTAGGAACATGTAATGGTGCCCATAAATGCTTAAAAGCTTTCTGTAATTGCTGTTAATTTTGAGTAATTTCTTCCTATATGTATCAACTTACTTGAAAAACCCAGAGTTGGGATTTCTAGATTTTTTTTTTTAACTTAGTCATGTAAAGGGATGTCTCCTGGTGCCAGTTAGAGTTTAATTTAGAGTAGTAATTAAACTTGAATACTGCCTCATAAACAAAAGATAAACAATAAACCAGCCACATTCCCTGCTGTTTCATAGCTTTCTTTCCCAGATGTTTTAGCCTGATAATTTTTACACAGTGAACTACCTAACATGGAGTTTTGTGGACAGAGGTTGAGAGTGAGGGTTGTTTTTTTTTAAACCTCTTTTTCCCCTCCAAAAAGCAAGATGCAGAGGATTTTTCCACTACTTAGATTTTTAAAAAATTCTGATAAAATAAATACTTAATGCAGATGTGCTTTGAAGACAACTCTCATTCTTTTTCTAAGAGATCGTTTATTTATTTTTTTCTTCAAAACTAATCTTGTCATGAGTGTCTTTTACACTTATAAAGAGGAACATACTTTTATTTACGTAAAACTGGGTGAGTCAGAAAAAGAAAAGAAAAGCTTGACAGGGGACCGTTTTTCTTCCTCCCCTTTGCCCCTGCTTTCCACCCCGGGCATCCTCCCCCAAGACCCACGGTGCTCTGTGCGGCCCTCTTCCTTGGGTGCCAGGGGTTTCTCTGTCCAGCTCTGGACCCTTCCACCATCAGCCATGATCTTTCTAATTGTCAGGTACGAGTCGGCCGTTCAATGCAGAAGCCATGTTATTTTCACTGGGTGGGGTAATTACTGAAAGCTGAGAATAGCTGCACTAAAGACAGAGGGATACTTTCACGATCCCATTAGCATAAGAGTGGGTAAATTATTCATGCCAAGTGAGGATTCTGTGGGGAAAAGTATAGTTAATGCACATAGTTTTTAAATGTATCCCTTTCTGCTCTGAGACTAAATTCTTGTTGGAATCAGTTCTCAGACATTTACGGGAAAGCTCTGGTGGCGTGTTAGATGCAGTTCATCTCTCTCTGTTTGCGGCGCTCTCAATAGAGACCATCTGGCAAAGATCCAAAAGGTGATTAAACAAAATGATCAGCTCTTGTTGCTGTGTTACATGTCCAATACTCCGGATTAAAAAACATGACCCACGACAGTCAAGCTCATGTCATGCCTCTCCCCCTCCCCCCTCCCGTTTCCGTATAAGAATTCAGATGGCCCACAAATGTGTGTGCCATCTTTGTGTCCTTATGGCCCATAATCGTGAACAGGTTGTGCAAATGGCTCTTTCTGTAGCACTGTCTGTTCCAGCAGCATAGAAGCATTTCATATTAATTGGGTCAGTCTAATATTCATATTGACATGGGGAAAAATTACCGAAATTTATTCTTATAGCAGACAATGAATATGTGTGCTTTCTGCCATGAGGGAAGTGAAATCTGACAACTGGCTTGTGCAACTGATTAATTTTTCTTAAAACGGGAGAAAATCAAGGCATGGAAAACTGTCATTCTCTGAAAACAGTGCACAACCCTTTGTAAGTAAACAAAGTGGATTGGGTTGGGGGGCTTTGGAGGAGCTTGTGGAAGTGAGCTCTGGTTTTAACACCATAATCAGGGATGAATTTACAGTGCCATTCAGAGGAGTCCTCCCTCCCCATAAACAAGCTGATAATCACAGGGAAGCTGACTTCCAATTAGCTCTTCCTTCCCTCACACACGGATCAGGGTGTTTATATGTCCTCCTTAAGCTCTGATATGTCACTACTGAGGTGCTACATCTCATGTCGCATTCAAAAGTTTGGAAATAAAATGTTTTCTTATGAGTAATTCCTGCTAATAATAAGCAAGGTAATTTCCAACCAATCGTTTCACGATTGAGTTAAGGTAAAAATGCCAAGATTTGTGACTAAGGGACAGATGTATCTTATCTTTGGGGGTTTACACCAAATGCCAAGTAGAAATATAAATTGAACAAACCAGACATTGTGAGGAAGTGATCGAAGAAATATTGAGATGAAATCTTGGAATGAGCTATATATGTATATTTATAACAATGCTGCGCATTGCTCACATTTGCATACGCTGGGACTCTGATTTTATTAAGGGGCAGTTTCATGTCTGTTAGTTAAGGCACACAAAATACAAGATTATTAGCTTATCCAGAGATGGTGCCTGGCCAGTTAACATTGTGGAAATAGTCTACGACTGATACTGTAGGCTGAATTTGAGTGCAAATGTCAAGAAAAGATAAAGAATAAAGCAAAAGGGGAAAAAAATTCTTAAAAACCACTTTAAAACATCATCAATCCTTGACAGCTCTCCTTTCAAGAGAGGGTAAGCAGTAGGTTAGAAACACAGGCGGGCGCAGGACCAGGGAGGGGAAGCGAGGTTCCCCTGGAGTCAGTGCAGTGTGGCAGATGAAAGCGACTTGCATAGCCTTGGGGGTCTTAAGGCTATTATAGGGCAACTCATGCTCTGTTATCATGCTGATTTTTCAATTGATTTTTGGCTGAACAGTACTTGTTGAAGCCCTCCAGAGCATCAAACGCAGCCTTGTGTTGCTATACATTGTAATACACGTGTTCTATTTTCCCCTTCATTGTCTTCACTTCACTTCGCTTCGGAAGAATAGTCTACACTGACGCCATGTTATTATTTCCCCCTTCCTCGTCTTTCTGTTTCTACCCTCAGAGAGTTTCTTGAAATTCTTACTGGTGTTTCTTTGGGGGATGGATAGTGGGAGAATAACTTTTTATTGATCTTGCTAGGCTGACATTTGTTTTTAATTTGGTCTCTAAAAATATTTTGATGTCACAGCAGACAATAATATAAACCATTTTTATCTACCAAATTTGTCTCTCATAGTCTTGAGCTACTCACTTTCTTTCTAATGACCAAGACAATACTATGGGATTTCACTAAAATCTAGTTTCTCATTAAAATGAAAGTGGCCCACTTCATCCTACAGGGCTGGGCCAAAGTACTTTTATAGTTGATCGATGAAAATTAATACAATAATTAATAAATAATAATACAAGAATTAACTCTGGGTTTCTTGTACTCACAACTATAACGCTACTGGTATTTTGGCCCCACCCTGTCTGTAGTGACAGGGTCCTTCAGTTTGCTGGGGAAAATAAGGGGGGGGGGGGGTAATGGAGGGAGACCTAGAGGAAGTGTGTCCCTGCCTCTCTTTTGCCTAGGGCACTCTTTTGCCATCTCCTCCTTGAAGCCTTCCTGATTTGCCCAAATAGAGGACGGTGTCCCCTTTTCTGTATCCTGGTGGCACTTTCTACCTCCATCTTTCACATTTTGTGTTGTAATTATTTGGTTCTTGATTGCTCTCACTTCTTTTCCAAAGCAGGGATAGTCACTTATTCAGCTATCTAGCAATAGTAGGTCCACTTTTGAATCAATTAACAAAAGCCACAGATTTCACTTTTTTCCTCTTTTTAAGGTGGACCACAACATAAACAAACGATTTTGAACATATTGATACATTCCATATAATCACATTACACCCTTAAGAGATAATAAAAAATAGTCTGGCCGGCATGGCTCAGTGGTTGAGCATGGACCTATGAACTAGGAGGTCACAGTTCGATTCCTGGTCAGGGCACATAACTGGATTCCTGACTCGATCCCCAGTGGTGAGCGTGCAGGAGGCAGTCAGTCAGTGATTCTCTCTCATCATTGATGTTTCTATCTCTCCCTCTCCCTTCCTCTCTGAATTCAATAAAAATATATTTAAAAATAGATAATAAAAAAATATTTCCTTTTACTGAAATTTTGCCGTATACAACACTACCTTAAATAAGCTAATGGACCATCAACTCAAACTTAGAATTCTTTTGGTAATAAGTAGGTTCTTAAATTTTAGATTCTTATTTTAAGTAGTATTTGTCTTATTTTTCCTTTAATGATGTCTTAAATTATGTACATATGGTCAGAATTTGGAGATGGGATTTCTTTTTATGATGCTATCTCTACCAAAAGAAAGTAGATAGATATGTCTTTTAATGTAATGGCAAACCTAACAAGGAAAATTGCTTAATGTGGCAGTTTCCCATGATGAACTCAGAGTCCATTTTGCTTGTACTGCTTGTTTAGGAACAGAATGACCTTGGAGGAAGTCATTGGTCTTCATACACAGGTAGTCTGGAAGTAATTCGTGAATTTTTAGGCCCCACATGCTTTTGTTGATTTCCTACATATGTCCTTTAGTTTTTTCATAGTTTGCTTTTGAGTAAGTATAATTATTTTGGGTGACGCAAGCAAAACCTTGTAGTGAGCTCTTTGTCATCTGCTTGGGGTTCTGTTTCGAATCTTGGACTGTGAGTCAAGAGGCCTGCAAAGGGCATAGACTGAGGAGGTAGAGGCCTGGGTTCAAATCCCAGTTTGACTTGGTCTCTGCCAGATTTAGTTTCTACATCTGCAAAGTGGGGGAAAGCCTGCATGTCGTGGAGATTCCATTAAGTAAGAGTCCATGTTTTAAGCCCATCACATCGCCTGGAATCAGCCACTGCTCATTCCTTTATTCCCCTGTCCTTCTGTCCTGTGCTGACACTAATTTGCTCCGTGGCCTTGGATGAATCTCTTAATCTCTTCGGACTTTTGCTTACCTGTGAAAAGGACTGAATTTGGTGAACTTTCAATTCAAGCTCCAGGAATTTGATGTTTACATTCATGGGTCATAATATTTTTCTATTTGTGCTTACTCTTTTTTAATATATATATATATATATATATTTTTTTTCTTTTTTTAATTTAGAGCTATACTATGAGCAATTTTAGTTCTTTGATTTTATAGGCTAGTTATAATATGTAGTGAAATAACATTTTTTTGTTTCTTGCTTTTGTTTACCAGGAGAGCTTTTTCTTTTCTTGGTTCCCAGTTCATTTTCTGGGGATAGTAGAATGTCACAACTTATACGTAGGGCACTTAAGGTGATGCATTAATATCAAACAACTGTTCAGCCAGGTAGGTATGAGGGGTATTTTGTAAACACAGAGCAACTTTTCCATTATCATTATCTAATCAATTAGAACCTCTCAGTGTGGAAATGTACTTAACAAGAACACTAAATGCTAATCATTACAGAGGCTGAGACTAGATCCTTTCCTGAAATGTATTCCAAATAGCTTAAAAAAATCTAAAGGATTTTCAGGAGAAATTTACACCAGTTGAGTATATTTTACTGGGTTATAATTCTTTTTAGGCTGATAATTCATACAAGATGTAGCTGGTTACCCTTTAGTCAGTAGAATATTTGCTTCATCAAAACACTGTTCCTGAACCCTCACTACCAGTTAGAGGTGTTACTGTTGCCTCAAAACCAAGAATTCATTTTTTTAAGTTAGAAGATTTTCAAAAGTAGATGAGGAGTGTAAAATTTCATGTTTCTCCTTCCAACTAACATTTGTAATAAATGCCATCCACTAAAATAAAACCTCCAAAGTTTCTATATACTAAATGTGAATGATGAAGAAAAGCTGATAAATCCTGGATTATTGGAAGCCTGTTGAATCTACCTCCTGGGTATCCTTTTATGGCATACTGTTGCGCATTGGGGCAGATATGTAGGTACACACATCTGTCTGGAGGGAGGAAGCTCTCAATCTCTCAAGACATCTAAGTGTATGCTGCTTACATTCAATACACAAAGATATTCATTGAGCAAGGCACCCTGCGAATAAAAACATAGAAATTACCAGGGTCCCTGCCTTCAATGATTTACCATCACCCAGGAGGTGGGGGCACTGTGGCATGTATATACCTAACTCTTATGCAAGATAGATATGCATTTTGGGGGATGCTTCGAGGAAGACTTGTTGACATGGAAGCAGTGTGGTGTAGAGAGGATGGCAGCTTTGGAAGCAGGTGGCTCTGAACACTCATCCTCGCCCTGCCACTTCTAAGCGGCAGTGCTTCTACGTGTTAATTCCTTCACCTGTAAACTAGGAATAAAAATTAGGTCATAGGATAGTTGTTAGGATTAACTAAACATCGGCTTTTAAAAAGTTCAGGTTGATGACTAAGTGGAATCCCCCAAATATGCTCTTCCTTCAACATTTACTGACCATCTAATTCGTGCCAAGCACTGTCCTAGGTGCTAGTGATATAAATTGAATAAGGTGTGGTCCGTATTTTCTTTATATGCTTTAGTATCTCAGAAACGTAAACAAATCAACATGCATGCTTCTGATAGTGCATGTAACATGTAAGTGTAAAGTGTTTCCGAAGAGGGAGTATGAATTCTGCCTGAAATATGTTTGGAAGGCTTCACAGAATTGGTGAGATTTTACAAGGTTTTGGTGGCTTTCAGAGGGTGTTTGCAGGTGGACGTGGTAGGGAGGGATGGGGAGCACATGGGACAACCAACGCAAAGGCCCAGAAGTGTGAAGCAACATGGTATGTGCGGATCGATATTGCTGCTTGTGTGAGAGAATGTGAGGTGGGAAGGGTGGCCGGCAAGGCAAGCAGGGGCTGTCTGTGAAGATCCTCCTTTACCACAGTAAGAGGCTTATACCTGATCCTGTGGAGCACTGTGTACCAAACTTTCCTGGGAATGAGTTGCTCCTAAGGGGCATGTAAATACAGATCCCCAGGCCGACCACAGATACACAGGATCAGGGTCTCCATGGGCCGTCCTGGGAGTCTGAATTTTTAACCCATGCCCCAGGGAAACCCTGCTCTGGGATGTGGGGGACACATTCAAGGAATTTAAGCAAAAGGAGTTCATGATGAAGTTTACATTTTTTTCTCAAAGCCCTTTTAGAATGTGGAGAATACATTGGAAGGAAACAAGACTGAATATAGAATATGGGTTAATACTCCAGAAGACAGACGAGTGCTGCATTAAGGCAGTGGCAGTAGAGATGGGGGGACAGGACTGATAGAGAGATGACAGGTGGGAAGATGGGAAGGGGACAGAGTTTCAAATAACATGCAAGCCTTTCCCTTGGTACAGGTGCTGCAGTCTAGTTTTCTTTTTCCCCTGCAATGAGTTTTAAAGTGTGGACATTGATCAACCAGTGGAGAAGAGGAGAAAGGATATTCTGTTTGCACATGTACAGTTGTTGAAGTGGAAATTCTGATGCATGTTGGGTGGATGATGACTCTTTTGGGGGCATAAGTTAATTCTGGGCAGTGTAGCACAGTGGTTAACGATGTGGCCTTTGGCCCTGTCCTGCCCGCCTTTAAATCCTCAGATCTGTCACCTGTCAGGGGCAACTCTCCAGCCCTCAACATTGCATCTGCAAAATGGGAGCAATAAATAATATCTAATCTGAACAGATTCGGGGGCTAGGATTAAATGCCATGCTTTACATAAAATGACAGTGATTTTGTGGTTGGTTCATAGGCAATAAGACATTATAAATATTGTCTGGTTTGATAATTGCCTTTAAAATAGCTTTTTTTTCCTCCTCTTAAAAAAAAAGCTTGAGAATTAGCCCCATATAATTGACATCATGATGAATCACCTAAAAATGAAATCCTGCCTTCATACCCAGGAGAGGGAAGTTGCTGCATGTTGTAACGCTGGAAAAGCATCTACCTGCCCTCCGCTGGGCTCTCTGCTCTCCACCAGCCCAGGCTCAGCTGGTTGGAAGTAACTTCTTTCTTCTGAAGTCCTATTCCACATCCCTCCGATGCGCTCCGCTGACGGTCAGGCTCTTCTGTGCCATAGCGATTGGTTACGTGACTGACTTGTAATCCTATTTGAGTGTAAGGTTCTTGAGGACAGTTTTCAGGTCTTAGGCGTCTTCCCCTTCTGCCCCCATTGTGCTGTGATAACGTAACCGGCCTTCAATAATATTTTTTTTTTTGGACGGGAAGATTGGGTCCATATTGTGCAGGCCATTGAATAGCAGGCTGGAGAGTTTGTGCTTGATTTGGTAGGTAATAGGGACCTATTGAAGATTTCTGAATGGGGGTAGTGACATAATCGCCTTCCTTTTGAATGCCAATGACGAGTTCTCCACGATGTCTTCCACGGTCAAAATAGCAGACCCGTATGCTTGCCTGAAATACTGTTTATTTGAAAGCGTGAATATTCTTTTGAATGAAGAAGCAAATTTCAAGTAGCTTTAAACAAAAAAAAAGCTTTGACATTCTTTATAAAGTAATTTAAGCACTTAAATCGTGATTCACAATTTATATATAGCATCATTCTTGAAACTTGTGTATAAGAACACCATTTTGTGAATTTATATAGCATTGCTATAATTATTAACAACTAGAAATGACTCAACAGGATTGAGTAAATATATATTCTTCACTATTTGAAAAACCACGGTTCCAAGGATATTTAAGTAGACATTACTAAAAATAAAATAAAATAAAAATAAAAGACTTTGTGGTTAAATAGATTGAACGCTGGAGTCGAGCAGGGCTTCCTTTAGCAGAGGAATTTTCAGATCCTCTAATTTGCTAATGTGCATTTGAAGTCTGCAAGGGGTAGAAACACAGAGCTTCGCAGGCTCACTTAACCATTGAAACCCTTTTGTGCATTGTCTCCGGGGACCAATCTTCCTCGGAACACACTCTGGAAAACTGTCCTCGACTGCTTCTTTCATTGAACTACTTTCAGAGAGGGTTTAATATCCTCGGGAGTCTTCTTGCATCTTGTATTTAAGAGGTAGGTCCGCGTGGGCCCAGGATCAATTTTCAGTCGTGTAAAAAGCAATTTCCTCTATGGTCAAAAGTCTGGTGGACTTCAGCGATCCTTGCACATAATGCTCTGTAACCCAGCTATCCTTGTGGTTCTACTTTATTGTATTAATCAGACTATATTTCCTGAATATCCCTGGAGTGTTTGGCTCAATGCAAGCACATTTGGTTACATCCTCAAAAATTTATAAATGAGGATCCCAGCAGAATCCCGTTATGAATTGTATTAATAGTTAGTTTGATGCATGGTATATGACGTTTCCTCAAAAGCAAACTTATTTCTTTTTAATTTATTTTTAGAGTAGCCACGGAGTTGGAGGCTGGATGGTAAATCTATAAGGGGGTAGGGGGAGAGGAGGAGAGAAAACATCTTTCTTTTTAGGAGTGGATGGCTTGGGCTCTGTTCTCTTCAGATGGTGAGCAATGGACTGGATATACTGTCCACCCATTGGGAAGTTTCTGGAAAACAACTTGCCTGAATCTTGATGTTCTGGGATTTCCAGTTTAGCAGAATGTTAGAACCAACTGGTTGCCAGTAGGTAGGAGTTGCGTCTACTGGCAGTAACATTTTCCCTGACTCTTCCTATTGTTGGAGGGTGCCCGGGGGCATCACGTTCAGGGGCATTCAGGAGGTGCAGAGTTTGATTCCTCTTGTTCACCACGTGAGGGGGAAGCCTCTGCATTCATACATTCTACTCCTGAGTATTGTGGCGGGATTGCCCACATCAGTGTGCCGCCCGCTTTGGGCTGTAGGAGGGAGAATCAGGCTGGGCATGCCTTGTCCCACCACCTTTGAAATGAGAATCGGCTAAGATACAACTAAGACTATCTTTGCAGCCTGGTGGGAAAAAGCCTGACTTTGTCTTGTTTGTCAAGAAGCTTTTCTACCCGATTTTGAACCTTTTAGAGCAGTTAGCTCAGAAAATTGCAACACTTCTAAAAGATGTCCTTATTTCATTGATAGGAACTTGGAAAGCTAATGATAATTGGAGAGCCAATGATCTTTAATACCATGAATCAATTTGCAAACCTGAGAGTAGAAACACGGTTTACAGTTCTTTATGCATCCAGACTTTGATGCTTCTGCACACATGAGCTATGTATCCCAGCGTAGCTATCAGCTACTTGATGGTTGAGAGTTATCACTGTGTTTCTTATTATAAATAGAATTCTAGTTGCTCATTTTCCACTAGTATAAAGCATGAGTTGCTTTCAGTTGGAAAAAAAAAAAAAAAAGAAAGAAAGAAAGGAAAACAAAAATTGGACCCTGGGTGAAATAAATTTACACTGAAAAGTAATGTGTCAGACTTCTTAAAAATTAGAGGGAAAAATGCTACTCTTACACATTGCTGTGTTGCTCCATATGTTGGGCATTTAAGGCAGAAATATCAGTGAGCTTCCCTTTGAACTTGACAGGAACCTTGAAACTTACTGCTTTGTAGGTGGGTAGTGAAAGCCCTGACTTCATGGACATCTTTTTGCCTCATAAAACATCACTCTAGAGACACTAATCTCTGAAGCTGTGACATTTTAACTTTTTCATCTGCACCAGCGTACTTTTTATTTTATTTTTTTAACTTTTTACTTAACCGACTGGCCTCTTTTTGGCCATGTTATCTGATAACATTTGCTGAGCTTTTATGGTACCCTTGACGGCAGGAGGTAAGGGAAACAAAAGCTGAGAAATCAATCTTGATTACGGAGGGCCTCTCACCTACCGCTTGCTCCATAGACCTGCTCTCATACCTGACACCATGCACAGTGCAGAGTTTGTGAGAAAGACACATTGATGGAATAAATTATTTCAGTTTGACAACTAGTTAATAGCTAATAATTTGTAGCAACATAGTAGATGTTCTTAGTATTGACTTAGGGTTTGATTCCTCGTGGAGAATGTTAGCACACGGGAAATGGTCGAGTTTGTCAAAGTGTCAGTCAACAAGTCCGTGACGGATTTATTAGGTGGAGTTGGTAGTTAGGGGTCCAAGAAGCAGGCACAAGGTTATGGCTGGAGATCTCACCAACTCCTACAGATTTAAGGGAAGTTTTCTGTGCACCATGGAGAAATTATTTTTCAAAATTCAAAAGCTCATAACTTTGCTTTAAAATTTTTTAATTTAAATTTGATTTTTCAATTATAGTTTACATTCAGTGTTATTTTGGATTAGTTTCAGGTGTACAGCATAGTGGTTAGACAGTTATGTACTTTACAAAGTGTTCCCCCCGATATTTCCAGTGCCCACCTGGCACCATACGTAGTTATTACAGTATTATTGATTACTAGAGGTCCAGTGCATGATTGAATCATGCACGTGTAGGGTCCCCTACACGCTTTCGCTTTTCGCGGTGGAGCTGGGTGCCTGTCTGCTGGTGCACCAGGCCTTTCAGAAGCCTCCGGCTGGGAGGAGGCTTCTGAAAGGCCTGGTGCTGAAGCAGACAGGCACCCAGCTCCCCCACTTTTGATGGTCCGCGGCCGCTGAGGGGGGCTACCCTGCTGTTGAGAGGCGCAGGGGGCGGGACCCGCACCCTGCGCCTCTCAACGGTCGCTGAGGGGGGCTGCTGCGGACACCTGGCTACCCTGCCATTGAGAGGTGCAGCTGGGTGTCCGCGGCAGGCCACCTCAGCAGCAGCGGATCTGGCCGTTGAGAGGCGCAGGGGGCGGGAGTCCCGCCCCCTGCGCCTCTCAACAGCAGGGTAGCCCCCCTCAGTGGCAGCGGATCCATGCCTCTCAATGGCCGGATAAGCCACCCCGAGTCCCGCCCCCCAGCCTCCTGCCGCCCAATCGTGGGCGTAGCGGAGTGATGGTAATTTACATGTTACTCTATTATTAGATAGGATATTCCCTATGCTGTACTTTATATCCCTGTGACTATTTTATGACTACCAATTTATACTTATTAATCCCTTCACCTTTTTCACCCAGTCTCCCAGCCCCCCACCCCCTCCGCCACCCATCATTCTGTTCTCTGTATAAAAGCTCATAACTTTGTTTTTAAGAGCATGGAGTTACACATAACTAGGTCTGAATCCTGACTCCCACACACAGTGTGACCTTATTTAACTTGTTTAAATTTCCTCATTTACAAAATGAGGATTGCCACACCTTTATAGAGATTCTGGGAGAATTAAGTTAGATGATGCAGGCCAGGCATATATAATACAACATGCTCCTTAATAATATGCATATGATCATTGACTTTTTATTAGTTTGGGGTCCATAACTTTAACATTAAGGCCATCTAATTTTCTTAGAATTTCTGTTTCAGTATACAGTATAATGTGGTTTCTAAAAATATGAGAATAATAGCCTAAGATACTTTACTTCTCTATTTTCTCCTGGTCCTCTCACACAGAAATACAGAGATAGGATTTGTAGGCAAAGGAGGCTCAGGTCAGGGTATAGATCTGGGAGAATTATGAGGCAAAACACTCTGTTTCCCGGGTAGCATGTTTTGGTTCGAAGTCGAATGTAGTCCCACTCTCCTTTTTTTTTTTTTTTTTTTTTTTTTTTTGCATTTTCTAATTTTTATTATCTACCTGAAGGCCAGAATGGAGTGAGCCCAGCTCACCAGATTCTGACTATGGCTCTTCCATTTAGCCTGTGGAAGGTGCAGTGTGGGGCAGCTTGGTGAGGCCCTGCGGTTATGGGCTCAAACTTTAGATCGGAAGAGCCTGGGCAAGCTTCCAATTTTAGCTACCTGTAACCCAGGTTCGTACGTTATGAGGGAGCATGAGATGATCATGTCTGCCTGGCATGTGATAACCATTCATTAAATGTTAGTTGTTAATATTATCATCATCTCTGTAAGATCTCATGGACTTACCTTATATCTCTGGGTGATGAGAATATTGGGGGATTCTTAGGTCTTTTCCAGTTCTAAAAGGCTGTATTTATTACTTTTTAAATAATATCATTCAAATTCCAAATTGCATATGAAAAGTGGTACCTTTTAGTTTTAGTTTTCTGCTTCTTAATACATTCTTACATAATCTTTCATTTGATTCCCACAGAATTTCTCAGGTTTAGCCCCATTTTCTGGATGAGGCAGCAAGATTGGCCATGCGGAGGGTCAATTACTTGCCTATCACCATAGAGAAAAGATGCAGGAGAGTTAAGACAAAGCCATTGAACTTTTTCCTGTTCTTTACCTACAAAGTACGTTTTGCATAGGAAGACACTCAGTTCACAAATGTTGTAAAATGTAATGATGGCAACTGACTGTCTTGGGAAAGTTATTATAATCCCCATGCCATCTCTCTAATCAAAAGACTGCCACCCTTCTATTAATTCTTTATTACAACCTTTTATTTTTATTTCTTCAACTGGAGCCTGAGCTCTCACATGCCACTTGTTAAAGATTTTAAATGTTACTTATGCTTTGAAAAGTAATTTTTTCCATCTTTTTTTTTTTCATGTATGTTGGTCAAATGCAGAGGGTCAGTCTTTGAGAAGGAAGGGAAGAGAAAAAAAATTAAGTTGGCATATTCTGAAGGCTTAGTTCTCTTCTCCGTGTACTTAGAAATGAACAAGAATACAAGAGGTGCTGAGCCATAAAATAATGAGCCTGCTTTTCTTCCAAGAGTTGGCAGTTGGATATGAAGTTGGTATTTCATAATCACCAACTTCATATATAATTAAATAATGCTTATTTGCATTTTACTATTTTGCTCTTTGCATCAGACATTCAATGGCTTTGGAGATAATAAGAATTCTGCCACGCAAAGAAAATCTACCAGTTCCATTAGTAACATATGCAACTGGATAAAAAAAAAATTGGAGAGTTAGTACATATTTCATACTGTGGGTTTTTAAAAGATACTTTTGTGTGCATAAAAAGACTTTCTCAAAGATGTTCATTTCAATTTCCTTTTTAATTTGCTCTCCAACATCGCTTAATTACCTCTGCAACCTGCTAGAAGCACTCACTAGATGGACTTAAAAAATTAAATCAGAATGATTACTCTTTAGCTATAAATGGGTTTTAACATCTTGTTTTTATCTGGCATGAAAACATCGAAGCAATAAAATAAAACCACACTCTGTAATTGAAAAGTCCTTCTGCAATATTCAAACCAAAGTGTCAGTCACGTGTATTGTTCAAATTCTTCGGAGCTCTTGAATTACTTAAAAGGTATCCTGAGTATTCTGAGAACGTTATTTTCTGCCCCACTACAGAATAAAAAAGAACCGGTCAGGGTTTCCTCTTCTCTTTGGCAATATTTTTTCTCTAAAGGATTTCTTGACACTCTCTTTAGTTCTTGACTTCCAGGGCTGTTCCTGACAAATCTCCAGAGATGTATTTCAGTGCCTACGGTAGTGTCAAAAGCATGAAGCCACACGCCCAGGTGCCATGACCTCACATTTGATTGCCTGCAATGCCCCAGATAAAGTGCTTAAACTGCAGCCTGTCTAGGGGCTTCCAGAATTTACATTATGCATTTTTGAAAGGCTATACTTTGAGGTGGGACCAAGTGAGTAGTTTTCAACTCTAGCTGACCCAGTCTTGCAAACTTCAGGCAATATTAGTTCGTGAGTAATGATAAGAATGAGAATAGTAAAGGATAATTTCAAAATCATCTAGTACCCTATATTTATAGTCTTCTATACTTTCGTAAAGATTTAAAAGATACATTTGTAAATATCCAGTTATCTTTGCATTTGACATTTTAGAGGGAATTAGTTGCCTAAGAAATGATAGCAGACAATAGATAATTTATTCCCTCTTTAGAAATGTTGTGCTTGTTTGTTGATTTTTGCTCACTGGATTGGGTTTGTGGTTTAAAGAGAAGTTAATCCTGACTTTCCTAAAACCTATAGAGTTTCAGGATTTCTTAAAGACAATGGCCTTTGATACTGCAATCCAATAAAAATTTCCCATGCGTAAGTAATTTCCTATACCCTCTTTTGCTCAAGTTCTGGGACAATGTCGATGGTGTCTGCACAGTTAAAATTAAGCCAAGACTTGATTAATTATTGAGTTATTTTGACTAATGAAAATAAATATTTTATTTTCCACGCCAATAAAAAATCAACCTAAATTTGTTTTAATTTCTCAAATTTTACTTTACCCTTGTGGATATGTTTTATTGTGTCATTTACTATAAAGATTCCAGTATGATTCATAATGTCTCTTTTCTTCTAAATTTTTATAAATGATATAGATTTTTTTATGATTATGGATGTTTAAAGTTTGATAAATTTATGGGATATTTTTCCATAATTATTCAAACATGCTCAATATAGTACCTCTATATTGGTAGTTTGATTTCAGCCCTGAGAATAAGTGAATGTGTATAAAGTCATCTTTAATTTTCAAGTTTTTTATTTATTTGATATATTGCATGGAGACACAGATGAGGCATTTTTCTCTTTTGATTTCTTAAGTTTAGAAAAAATAATATTTTATTTTGGTTGGGATATCAGAACAAGACATCACTAGACTTCAATATCTCTTTATTTTTTTACTTTGGTAACTACTCTCCTCAGAAATCACTTACTATGAAGTCCCTTTGATCAAGTTTTTCATTTATTGTATATTAAACCAATTGTCTTGTTTCATACCTTAACCAGTTCTAGTCTAAGAACTGCTTGACTCAAGCAAGAGTTTTAACTCAGATCTTGCAATTCAACACCCATTGTCTGAAGACAGTTCTTCTCTTTACCCTTATAATGTCTCATATGTCATTAGGGAAGAGAAAAATAATGTGATGTCTGAGCTAATTCCTTGTTTTTAAGAATTTTAAAGAATGCTACCTTGGATCTAATTATTATCTTTCCAGATGTCATCTTTATTTAGTACTACATCTTCATTGTAGCCTGAGACCCAGTTCTTCTATTTGATTATTACCATTGTTGGATTAAAAATACCAGACCTAAATCAAGAAAAAGTGTCCATGATATACATGCCCAAATTTGGCAGCAATCGCAGAAACATTATCATTATCACAGCCAATATTTGGAAACTACGTTATGGCAGATATTGTGCTATGTATATTTAGTGTAATCTAATCTTTATAACTTGTGTAGGTTTTTCAGTTGGAAAAGCAGAGGCTTAGAGAAGTTAAAAAAAGGTGGCCAGGCCAACATCCTAACTCAGGTCTGTCTGCCCCCAAACTCGGGCACTTAACCACTTGGCCATACCCTGTCTATAAGAAGAGATGAGGTGTCTGTGGTATCAGATACCTTTCATCAGTCTGGAAATTGGGGCTGGAGGTGTTTTCCCCATTCTGAAAATCTTTATATTTTGTATGTTTTCTGTCTTTTAAGACATTTCTCCAAATTGTTTCATCCATCATAGGACCAAGCAGCATTGGAGATCAACTTATATCTAGAAATCTTCCCTATAAATTCTGGTTTGATGGCAGGTATTTAATGCCATGTATAATCTTGAGAAACTATTGGTGATAGATAGAATTGGCATCTTAGCACATCCCTGAAGGCCACACAGAGTCTTCCAACATTTTTCCGATGTTGTTTAACAATCAGGTAACTTAACAAAGAAAATTTGCTAAGTCATTATCTTGATGAATAGGATGATGATGAAGGTACAAAAATCACTGGTTGCCAAATTTTTCAGATGTTCCAGTAAAAATCAGGTTAGATTAATTAAATTGAAAACCGAATATTTATTAGAAAATCAGTATGTCACGTAATAGAACTAAATAGTAGGAGAATGTCAATTTAGATAAATTCTTTAAGAGTTCTTAAATGTAGATTTTATACCTTATAGTTGTTCTTTCCAGGAAAAAACTAAAATTTGTGAAGGATCTCATTGGAATTTCTTCCAGGTAGTTGCACAGGATAGACATGGGTATTTATTTTGATTTAAATATTGGTTGACCTGTTCAATGTTCCTGGTCATAGGACAAGACCACAGACAAAGTAAGATGAGACTAAAGTTGCATGTTCCAGTCTTCCCTGTGAAAGTCTCCCCCTGCCTCTTTGATCATGTCTTTGGGGTCTACACTCCTTTCTAAAGCTTTATATTTTTGCAACTAAAGTTTTTTATTGATCTCTGCTGTTTATTATTACAACTTTTGACTTTGAAGGAGGGGTATTCTCAGTATTTTTTCAGGCCTAATTTAGCAGTCCTAGTTCCTCTCTAAGAAGACAAGTTAGAATAGGTCAGTGTCCTGGGCGGACATCAGAATTATCCCAAGGACCTCAATAAGAGGGAGGACCGACTTGTTAGGTTAAGGCCACATGCAAAGTGTGTTGAACTGGAGATCAGAACTTTGAGTCATAGGTCACATTGGCTCACCCTGGGCATCTGGGTCCGTGGAAATTTCTCGTGCCCTTTGTTATAGTTTGCTCTTGAGGCAAAGTAAAAACATTTTAGTAGGCTTCTGAGCAGGTCACTGACACGGACTAGAGTGTCAGCAGCTGAAAGTTCTAGTCTTGGCTATAATTTCTCCTATGAGCTTAAGCAATTCTCTTGGAAAAATAAAATGCCTTATTTTGAATTTACAAAACGGTATTGCTTTCTTTTATATTCTGCCTGCTACTTTTAGCAGTCTTAAGATTTCTTAGACATTCTTTTAAGGTATTTTATGGCTTCTATTTTATTTAGAGTGGAGATCCAGGTTTCAAAAGTTAAGAGAAAATGGTACACTTATGAAAAGGATTTTAGAAAAACTGGTTCAGTGACTACAAATCCTAGTTTCTCCGGTCATCTCCCCCAAAAGCCCCAAATTCTTGCCTCCTTGTATAATTTATTTCGAAGAAATAATTTGGTCACTTTAGGATTTTTTTAAATGTTAATTGTTAGTATTGGGTTCCAAATGAGTGACTTGACAAGTTAGAATAACAAGCTACTTCTGAAATATTCTTAATCTATTTTGAGTGTGGATTCCTTTGCAACTAAGAACCCTTATATGTAGTAGTTTTGTGCTTTTACCTACAGACCGATATTAAAGATATTTTACAGATGCAAGTACATCAGTGTTGGATGTAGAATTTTATGGATTATAGAGACTAGTCTGCTTCCTGGGTGAGATGTAAATTTGTCATCTCTGTCCTTGAACACTTCCACTGTGGGCTTGTGTGACCTTCTCTTAGGGCGTCTATTTTATTGTGATTCTCTAACACAGCTTCTTTTAAGGAGACACCCTGGTCCCTTCGGCCCAGTCTCCCAATTGCTCCACTGTGACACTTAAAGAATATTTATGTACACCCAGTGGGAAGGTCCGTGTTGACTTTCGAGATAGAGCACCTGGAACTGGCGTCCTGTGTTCAGGTAATGTAGTAATAGGAATAAAAAAAAATGCAGATGTGGACAGTCACACCACCAATAAGGTTCAGATGCAAATCTGTGCAGAAGTCTAAACATGCCCATTGAAAATTATTAACTGCATCGTGTATTATCTGTAGGGAATTCTTAACTTTATGGTTAATTTCCTTTCTTGATTGATAGGGCTGCAAACTGTATGATACTCTCAAAATAGACAATAATTAAATTCATGCCACTTCATTATTAGGTACCTATTTTCTTCCCAGATTTCTTTGGCAGATAAAACATGATTCTGGCCCCTAAGTTTCTATTTTTAGGGCCTTCTCTACAATTGTTAGAATTGTGCAGAATTCTTGCATTCTATAGCTAATGCCTAATGCTAAGTATCATATTCATGGTACTACTAGGAATGGTGATACACTTATAAGTCATTATAAGATCATACACAGGTTAATTTTATTCACTTTGTTTCATTGGATCCCACCCAAATGTCTATAAAGGTTTATAATATATATATTTTCCTACTTGAGTATTTTCAGTTACCTTCCAAACACCTCATGAAAAAGGCCTGGAGCACGTGTTCCTGGGTTACAGATACTAACCTGGCAAATTTGGCACAGAGAGCATGGGCTTAATTTAACAGCCCATAACACTGTTTTTAGAACAGTGAGCTACCTACCCAAAGGAAAGCCTATAAAACTGGGCTCTTTAAAGATAGTCGATTATACCAAGTCGAACTACACACATTCTTAAGAATATGCATCTTGTCAGCTCCTGCTAATCCCAAGGCAGATGAAGAGGGACACGTGAAAGCCCCAAAGCTAAGTTTTGAAAAAAATGTACTTTTGGAAAGTTTGGTAATTAGAAACTAAAAAGAAGATAGTACATTTAGGAAAATATTGTATGTCTGCAAACCTTAGTAGTATCCTAAAGACATGTAAGAACTTGAATCCAATGTCTGAAGGTGTTTACGTAAGGGTGTTTTTTAAAAAAATTATTTTATTTTTTTTGAGGAAACAAATGCACAAATGGCTTAGTTTTTACAAAAATTATCACTGTTCTTAGAGTCTATTGCTTAGGACTAGGCCAAATAATTTGAAAGTATCTCTAATTCTTTATCTGCCAGATGTAACATTTCAGCCATGACTATTTTATTTTACTCTTAAATATATAATTTATAAATAGAAGCAATGTTGATAGACTGGTTTAACTCCCTTCTAGAAATAAATGACTCATTTTGGATTGCATGTGAGAGCTTCAAGCTGCTCTAAGTAACAATCCCCGACAATGAGAAAATTGTTATATTATTCATCTAGGCAGCAGGAAATTTTTTAAAGAAGGCAAAGCCTGCTCCCCTAGTAACTGGGACCTTTTATTTATAACATCACCAATGGCAAACTTTAGGATTGCATCAGTTCTGGATATTGAGCAAACGAACATACTTCTTACCCCCTCATTTTTGTGCCTCATCATACACTATATACATCGTTGGTCATTTAAATGCAGTTGAATATACATTAATTAAAAAAATCACGTTAATTTTGTGAGTGATTTCTCCAAAAGAATCTGATATCGTTTACATTATTTTTTTTTCTGTTTGCAATTTATTCAAAATATATGTGTTTGCTTTAAAAATGGGATTTTTCTTTGAAAAGAAAACCCTTGGAAAAGGGACGCCTTTTTTAAATGCAGGAAATGAAGATCCCCTCTGGCAGTTATCTTTCCCCAGCAGATCGTCCAGTAAAAGTGGTGGCATCTTGACCCAAGTAATCTGGAAACTTTGTGGATGAATTTGGTGCCCACTGCTGAACTCCTTGTTCTGAAACTAAAGAGGAGAGCAGGGATGGAGGGAGGAAAAGACATTTTTAACGGGGAAATTATTTAGACATGCAAAGCCAGTTTCCCAATGAGGAAAGAGCTTTGTTAGCAGTGACTGCCCAGATCACATGCTGTAACCTTTTGACAACTGAGTGTCTGCTGGAGACGGCTGCGAGAGATGACCTTTTGACCTAGGAAGGAATGCTGTGAAGGTGGGGAATGTACTCTCAGCCCAGGCCCCCCAAGAGAACATGGAAAACAGTTCCAGCCGCTCTGCTCACAGGATCCTAGCTTGGTTTTAGCTTTGAATTTGCTATTAGACGCTAAAAACTTGAAGGATTCTCCTAAAATTTTTCCAGACCTTTACTATTACTCCTGCCATCTGAAATATGAGTTTCCCTATAAACATATGTTGCAAGTGGCTTGACAAATCAGCTCTGTTCTTGCCACCAGCTCATGGGCCAGAACACATGTCTTTGACCTGCTCTCCTGCAGGGACTGAATCCTATGCACATTGGCTTGGGGGGGCCTTAGGTGGGTGTAGGGGGAGGGCATGGGGGCAGGTAGAGAGAATAAGTCCATTACCCTAAAAGCATTCCCAGTAGCAGTGATCTTTGTAGAGACAAAAATCCATTGTGCAGGGTTGTAACCTGAGAAACTTTCTGTTATCGCACTTGCTCTCCTCACCAACATTGATCCCGGTACATGTGACCCTTTGAAAAGGAGCACCGTGTTGGTGATTCCTCTTATTACTAAGCAGCATTGTGTTGATAATGGCCATTTATATATGGTTGTACTCCACGCCCGTTTGGTTAGTAGGCGTTCCCGAACTCACTGATGCCATCTGACCAGGTGTCCTCAGATTATTCTCTTTACCCTGTCCTCTGGCATTCCTTGATGTTCTCTGTGAAAACAAAACAGGGAGCTGAGTGTGGTTGAAAATTCGACAGCACCAATTCTGTTGGGGAAAGGCAAAAAGGACAAAAATGCCTGGTAAACCTTGAAGAAAATAGGTTACTTTTTCCCCCCCTTTAGTTCCACAGTATGTCTGTCTGCTATAGCACTGATTTCTCAGCTAGTTGGGTCCCAGGAGACCCCCACGGAGCCCTGCACTGCTCCGGGAGCTGCAGCTGTGTGAAACGGGGGGGGGGGGGGGGGGGGGGGGGGGAAACGTAGTTTGTGCGAATTGTTCTTTACCTTGGTCTGGGTTCAGAATGGCAGCTGCACTCCGACTTTGTGTGTGACAGCACAAAGGCCAGCAAAACTGAAAAGCAAGTCAGCAAGTAGAGAGACAAAAGCAACGATCAGCTAATACAGCTCCACATGGCCTGACTAATTTATGAGAAGAAAACTGTTCTGTTCATTGGATCAGCACTCTGAGGGGGCAGGTGGAATCGCAGGAAGTTTTCATTGACTCTCCTGAGCAACTAAGGACGCCACGAGAGATTCTCCTCAGTTTGAACTTTATCAGGGTCTACGCTTAATCAATAGAGTATTGGAAAAAGAATTAATTACTAAAGCAGAATAAAACAGCTGCATTTTAAACTAAGGATCCATCAATTCCGTAATCTTCCAGTTACAGGCTAGGGGCCGTGAGGATTTGACTCGATGTAATGAGGAACCCGGGGAGTTTCCTCATGAACAGGCTGGGAATTCACATTAGCCTGGTTCAGCTATTTGTCATCAGTACAACTCATTTCTCCTCTCCTGCATGGCAATGTGTGTTTTCTGTGCTGTGGAACCCAGGACATCCCCACATTCCTGGGAAGGGAGCACATGAAGGCAGATATCATTGTCACCCCGAAAAAGAGCCTTCACCTCGCTGGGCCTCTTTCTTCTGGACGCTGCGGACCCCCATCCATTGTGTTCCAGGTGGGGGTCAGGGCCCCGCCTGTGGGAGACGTGCCTGGTGGAACCCAGCCTGGAAATGTTTCATCTGCAATTTCCATATCGGTGGCTTTCAAGGAGGGCTGAGGAGGGCTATGGGAGATGAATTAGGTTTTTAGTGAGCTCATTAGGAAGCCAAACAGAGTTGCGATGGCGAGGCGGTGAGCGGGACTGTAATCAGTTCTGCTCGCTTTGTTCCTTGCCTTCGGGACATTTCTCGAAAACTTGGTGGCGGGGGCTGCGGCGCAGGTGCTGAGCAGAGCGGCCGTCCTGGTGGCTGACTTGTTGATTTGTAAACCTCTTAATTCATTTTTTTTTTTGGTTCAGTGTAATCTTTTCTTTCTGAAGGAAAATTAGTTGAATGTTAGCCCTCTTTGCACTATTCACCTCTTAAATTATGCTCATTTTGAAGAGCTTGTTATGCCTGAATAAACATGAAATGACTTGGCATTTTCCCATCAGAGGCACACCCATTTTAACACCATGTATTTACCATTCCTGGAAATGTCTCATTAACTTCTGAAAATCTGCGAGCATGATATTTTGGGCTACTGTAACACACCTCTTGGCAGTCACAGAAGGCAGTTTGGTTAATGCCTCATAATATCCATTTTTATTCTCAACATGAAGAAAGACTCTCTATAGAAAATTGATGCAGTTTGCTCTGCTAATTTTCATGCTCATTCCAATTAATTTAACATGACCCAGATTTTCTTCCTCGGGCTCATCCTGACTAATTAGTAAAGCAACACCTAGAACAAGTTATGTTTAATAACATTGAGGAGCACTAGTTGTGAGTGGTTTTGATGCTAATAAAGATATTCACTGATGGGACAGATATTTTATGTCAATTATGGTATGTAATTTAGAAGTCCCAGTGTGCTGGTTGGAGTATGGAAAGGCTAGCAAATCACTACGGGAGATAATAGTGTTTTTAAGATTTCCGAAGTACCTAAATAACCACTGGGACCGATAACTTTATTTATTTATGGTTTTGGGGGGTACGCTTAGCGGGATGGTAATGAAAGGGGTGGAGTTGTTGTGTTACAAACCGGACCCATATTCACTGGGCCTGAGCCTTCAGTACTTACTGAACCTTAGCAAGAGAAGAAAAGCGATCCGGGGCATCAGAAAGCAACATTTGTTTAAGGGGTAGGAGTGGTTTCTCCACCTCGGTGGTTGGGGTCCTTTTATCACATTTTTGACATTAAGATGAATCAATTTTAGCACTTCCAGCAAGGGCAAAGGTGGTAGGGGCAGTGGCCCTGGGGTGTGGTTTGCAAAGTATTGTCTAGAATGGGAGTGGTTGAGAGCTACTTTCTCACAAGGAAGAGAGGTGAAGGTAAGGCTCCAGGAATGAAAAAATTACTATGTATCCCCTCTTCACAAACATTGCTTCAGTGCCCACTGTGTGCTGGGCACTGTTGTGTGTGCTGGGAGTGCGGAGTGGTAATATGACGGAGCTCGCGTCTGTCCTCATGATGTTTATATTATTAACATGTACATTTCCTATTACGTGTTTTAAATTGACAGACTGCCAAAATTTCAACCAGCTGAACGATTCAATAGAGTACAGAAATGTTACGATGTTTTATGATGATGGGAAATTCTGGATAGATGGGCTCTGAAGTCTCATGGGAAGCAGCGTCTTACAGTGTTGTAAGGGTGTGGCTGTGAATCCTGTCTCTGCCACTTACCACTTGTATGACTTTGGGCAAACTGCTCGGTCCCTTTAAGCCTCAGTTTCTTTATGTGTGAAAGGAAAATCAACCCTGATAGGACAGTGAGAATTAAATGAGGTAATTCACATAAAGGGCTTAGCAGAGTGTCTGGAAGAGAGTAAGTGCTCAATAAATATTGTTGTGTGGTTTTTTTTTTAATTTTATTAATGTTGCTGCTATTATAGGAAACATTTAGAGTGAACATTTCTCCAGAGGCATATAATAGAATATACTCTAATCATTTCTCAATGCTAATTGCTATGGTTGAAGTTTGAAATTAGAATTGACAAGGGTAGTTCCTGTTTCTAAGTAGTATTAACAGGCTTTTTGCTACATCCCTATTGAAAAACGTGGCAAAGTCTTCCACCTCCTAATTGGTTATTGGTAAGTTTTTCATATGTACTGTCTTAACTCCTCATAGGCTAGGGCTTCGGTTATTAGTATTTTTTCCACTTTACCTTTTTATCTACTCAATATAGAAAGAGAAAATAATTGAGAGGATTTATAAAAGTGAGGCTAGACATATTGCTAAAAACAAGCAAAATGAAAAATAGAAAAAAATGACAAAAGAAACAACCACATTATGATTGATAAAAACTGGCTATACTGCTTTATGAAATTGCCATGTTGGTAGGTTAAACATTGTCAAATACTAGTAATTTCAGATGGTTCAACTTAGTAATATTCATAGACCATAAGTAGTGGAAAGTGCTTTCAAGGCAAGAGTTAGCATGATGTTAACTGTACTTGCTTTATCTGTTAAATGGGGATAATGGTATATGCCTCTTACGCTTTGTTGTGGTGATCAAGAATTGGAAAAAATCATTTGGAAGCTGAAATCATTATGTAAATATAAAGTATTTTAATTCAACATCACATTTTTTGAAGTGGTAGGACACAAGTCTCAGAATAACTGTAATTGTTTTTCTAATGTTTTGTGGCTGCTGTCAACTTTACTTTCCAGCAGAATAATAAATCAGCTATTGAGAAACTAGATACTCTAGTGGGGATTGTATAGATATGAAATATATTTTCAAAATGGAGTAATGCTCTAGTTATATAGTTATTTTCAGATTTCTGATTATTTAAATAATACACCACTTTTGGGAATTTATAATTTGCTTTAGAGTCTTCAAATTTTAACATAAAGTAAGAGTCAGGATATAAATAGTTGAGGAAGTCATTACCAATTTTAGCATGATGTAAATTAGGCAGTTATCATTTAGCTGTGCTAAGACCCTCTGTTAGGAATAGTTTTACAATTATGAAATAAAGTTGGCCACCTCTTCAGTGATTACTGACTGGTGGTAGAAATTGTGTTATACTGGGTCAGCAGTGAATTCCTCACTCAAATGGTGTCGAGTCAGCTGGTTTTTAATTTGTTATCTTCTCAAGAGTGCATTCACAGACTTCATCACTGAGAAGAATGACTCCCTAGCCTAGTGTGATCAAGATCTGGAAATTCGCTGCATCAGCATATTGAGGTTGGACTGCTACTTGATTGGTGGCTCTGAGATCTGATCTTACAGCAAAGATGTCAGTTCTCCCATAGGCTGGCCTGCACAGGTATATGAGAAAACCTGAGAGAACGACCCCCGCCCCTTTTTTTTCCCTCCTGGGGAATGGTTGAACCACTTTTCCTCCCAGACTAAGACCTTTACAGCTCCTGTTTTATCAGCGAACAGGGCCTGAATAAAGTTCACATTGGTACCCCTCAAGTTGAGTTTTCTGTCTTCATGACAGAATATGGGGGTGTGCTATGGCAAACTAATAGTTATGTGGTTTTAAGCTCCTGGTCTTTCTAGAATTAGATGGATGGCAATCCAGTGCTGTAATATTTCGTAAGTTGTGGCAAACGTGGCCTTTTGCTTTTGTGCTATTTTCAAGTAGGAGTTCTAGAAGACTGAGGAAAAATATATTTTTCTCAAGCAAGGGTGTTTTTCAGCAGGTGGTGACTCGATTTCCAATTTTTCCCCCATGTGAATGAGTCATTAAAAGAAATGAAAGAAGGAAAGGAAAAATAAGAATGAAATGAAACTCCTATTAATGATCTGATATGAGCCCAGTATCACATATCTCAAAATTCAGGTGAATCACTTGGCCATGATCAGGCATTAGTAAGTACCGTGAACCTAGATCCAAAGCCATAAGGCAGTTTCCCCCCACATTCTACTTTTTAAAAATATTAATTCCACTTCCTATGGGAATACAGGAAGTTGAGCTCATGGACTTGAGTGGAGACCAGCTCTGTGACAGATTAGCCATGTGACTTTAGGCAAGTTTCTTAATCAGTGTGGCTTCCCTCTCTGAAGATACTAACTGGTAATTGAAATGCCCAACTCTGAACTGTCCTGCAGAGGAGATGATACCTGCTGTACCTGGCACGTACTGGTACTCCACAAATGTTAATTCCATTCCATGTTCGTATGATGGATGCAGGGATTTTTCTGAAGGCATGGAGGTGGCTGGCAAGGGTTCATCTTAATTCTGTATTTCCCACTGATTTTTCATCTTAAGGGTGCTCCGAGTCTCATAAGTGGTGTCACTTTCCGCTGAAATTGACTAATATCTCCAGCAGGAGAGCTTTTTTATGAGTGGGAGAATGGGTTAATACTGAATTCCCCAAAAGTATTTTTAAAATATAGTTTATTAAGAATTGTTTCCGAGGGAGGTCATATGGCCTAATGAATAAAGAATTGCTTCTGTTGCCTTTTTTAAATTATTGATATATTTTTGCAAGTCGAATAGTTCTTTGTTAATAATATTTCTCATAATGGCAGTTGGCCAATGAGAAAATTATTTTTTGGTAAAATATGCAAAGTGCATTCTGACCATCCACTTTGCATCTTCATAAAGTTGAAGAAAATAGCGTAAATGAACTATTTTGTGTTGAATTTCTACCTTCAGCATCTTTCAAATGCTGCCCCAGATCATTTTATCCTTTCAGAACTTTACCACAATAACCTGGAGACTCCCTACTCCCACCTCTGTGTATTGCATGCCATACTTTCCACTAAAACCTTTTTTATGCCAAATAACAGGTTTATGTAAATTTACCTACAATCTGCTGAACATTATTTTTTATCAACTTTATGGAGGTATAATTTTCATCCAAAAACTTCACGCATTCAAAGTATACCATTTGATGAGTTTTGACAGTTGTATACACTTATGAGGCCAGCACTATAATCAAGATACTGTAAGCTCTCATCACCACCAAAAAGTTTCCTATACTCCCTTTTAATGCACCCCTCCCTCTACACCTACCCTCAAGCAACCATTGATCTGTCTTCAGTTATTATACATTAATTGACATTTTCTAGAATTTAATATACTTGGAATCATACAGTATGCATTTTTTGTGTGTTTGGCTTTTTCCATGTAGCGTAATGACTTTGAAATGTGACATGTTGCAGTTATCAATAGTTTTATTTTATTGCTGAGTAAGTATTTCAGTATATGGATACACTACATTTTGTTTATCCTCTCATATTAGTTCATTTTAAGAAAGGAAATAACTAACATTTATTGATGTCACCTCTGCTGTGTCAGGTATTGTGTGAGGCTAAATGTCCTGTGTAAAGCTCCCGAGCTTGTTAATAAGAGTAAAGCACCTGGCACAAGGTAGTGATTTAATAAGTAACAGCTATTACTCTTATTTCATTTACTTTTCACAATTAACCTATTGGGTATGTATCATTCTTCCCATTTCAGAGATGAGGAAATTAATCTCTTGACCAGGGTTACACTCAAACAGTAAGAAATAGATCTGGAAGTTCAATACAAGATCTGTTTTATTCCACAGCTCATGCCTCTTCTATTGCATCATCATCCCCCCCAGCCCCCCCCCCCCGCCGCCGCCAGGGTGTGTGCAGTTATGTGGGTAGAAAGTGGAGGGACAGAATGGAAGGGCATGGAGTATGTCAGAAATGAGCCTCCACTGTACAAAGTAGAATAGCTGCTCAAAAAAAATAGAATAAATACATTTAGACAAAGAAGGGTGAACCAAGGATGTAAGGCGCGCTTCCAAAAGCCGGGTGCCTCTGCTGTTAATGTCTGTTTCAATCACGTTGCTTCTGTCATACAAGTTAATGTCTTTGAAATTTATGAAACATCAACTCTATGACCCGTTTTCAACTCTTGTAGACCAAATCCTAGATAGTTTCTGTTTGCAACTTTTAGATATAAACCCACAAAAAATAAGGCACATTCCAAGAAATATGATATGAGAGTCATCTATCCATTTATCCAATAAAAGGTTAGGTACTGACTGCACTGACGGCATTATACAGTTCTGAGAAGTACATGAAAAAATAAAAAATATGATTTCTGACTCGAAGAAGCTTAAGTAGAAGAAATGTAAAAGAAATGGAGGAGTGGTGTGTGTGTGTGTGTGTGTTGGAAGTTACTAGAGTTATTCTGATGGTTAAAGTAAGCTTGAAAGAGGCAAATAATTTGGGCCAGCATTTTGCAATAATACAATGGAGTGTGGAAAAAGGATTAATTTTAGTATTAAGGTCAATCTACTTTTAATTAATGCATATTTTTGTAACACAAACAGTATAAAATCCATCCTGAATGTTTCTGAGTGCATATGTTTGTTTATATGCAAGGTGTTGAGACGATTTTAGTGAGTGGCCTTGAAATCACATTGTTTTGAAGCAATTTAGAAAAGATTATGAATATGTTCAACCTCGACTACTAGGATCTTGTATTTGTTCCACCATGCTTTTTTATATGAGAGCAAAATGTGTTCATTTAAAAAATGTAGCAGCCTGGCCCGTGTGGCTCAGTGGTTGAGCGTTGATCTATGCACCAAGAGGTCGCAGGTTCAGTTCCCAGTCAGGGCACATGTCCGGGTTGCAGGCTCGATCCCTAGTAAGGGGTGAGCAGGAGGCAGAAGATGGATGTTTCTTTCTCATCAATGTTTCTATCTCTCTTTCCCTCTTCCTTCTTCTCTCTCTAAAATCAATAAAAAATAAATAAAAACATAGCAGCTTTATGGAGATATAATTCACATACTATATAACTCACCTATGTAAAGTGTACAATTTGGTGGTTTTTAGTATACTTACACAGTTATGCTAACATCACCATGATCAATTTTAGAATGTTTTCATCACCCCAAAAGAAACCCCATACCCTTTGGCAGTCATTCTCCACTTAAAGTGAACTTCTAAAAGACCCCTGTGTCTGTCATTCTTAATTATATAGGCTATATGAAGAATAATTAATTTATGCTATTTTAGATTTTTTTGGTAAGCAGTCATATTATTTATTTTCCTTAGGTTTATTACATGTATACCCATTTGTATTACTTTACAAAAACATACCTGCATGTTCTCAAATCAAAGTAGATTTAACTAAAACAATTATGCACAATAGCTACTTTTAAAATATTAATAATTTATTTTATAAAATTCTTAAAACAAAAATACAGAGTTTTATTAGGAAACTGTCATGTAAAAATGTTTTTAAAAATGTACAAATATTATTTTCTAAAAATTAACAAATATGCTCCCATTCTGATGGGTTAATGGTTTAAAAAATATTCACCTAAAAGCAGTTATCAACTTCACAGGTACTATTGTTCTTTTTTCTAGATAAACTGTGACTGGCTTCCTAACAATTTCCCAAAGGGAATGTTGATAGCTAGCTCAATCTAGTTCTCTTAGTAAGCATTACTATTATTGGGATGGCTGTCTCTTTGCATTATTTTACAATGCCAGTTGCAAAGTCACATTTATTTGTTTATTTATTTATCCTCACTCCAGGATATGTTTTTCATTGATTCTAGATATAGAGGGAAGGGGAGGGAGAGAGAGAGAAAAACATCCATGTGAGGGAGAAACATCAATCGGTTGCCTCCCTTATGCACTCCAAATGGGAATTGAACCTGCAACCCTTCAGTGCACGGGACAATGCTCTAACCAACTGAGCCACACTGGCCAGGGCACAAAGTTATACTTTTATTAAAATGTTCTTTAATTTTGATTTTACGGTTGAGAAAGTGAAATAAATATTTAATCTTTTTGTTTTTGTTGTGCTGCTATTTGAAATAATACCTGATAATACAAATTTATAGAGAAATACCATATTAAGAATTCAGACTGATCTACTCTTTGATATTATACAATGTATTGTCCCTATTTTTGTTTTAGATAGCACATATGATAATGAAGTAAGGATCCTAAAAATTGGATGAAATAATTACTGCTCCAGATAGAACTTTCCTTTCCTGTTATTACTCCTAACAAATAGTATTGGTTGATACTTAGTGTTTCATTTCGTATAAAAGTATGCTAAAAGAGACAATAAACTAGAAAATCTTACAGTTAATGATAAAATGAGAATATTATCAGTATATACTAAACATGTAGGATGGATGTAGTTAATACATTCTTGGGAACAGACTAATTATATTCCAGTTTTAGTATAAAATGTTAAAAATACATTTTGCATCAAAGGACTTTAGTAGGAAATTCTTTTTGCAAATATAAAGGCCATATCTTCCCTGGAAAGACCTGTTGATTCGGAGATGTTAGCCAGCTATCTTTGCTAAAACACTTCACAATGCTAAAAATAATCCACTTCAGTTAAATATGGATAGTTTTAAAAAGAAAATCCCAGTTAGACTGTAACAGAAGGACATTTTGTGTGACAATATTTTGCATGATTAAAAATTTAAACAGAATAACAGCTATTTATATTTACAGTTACATGAGAGTAATTACTAAAGCAGACAAAATACTTAGAGCATAATTTAATAATGTTTTCCTCCAGCAAAGGTGCCAACATTATTTGCATAATTTTCACCATTTGTACGGAAACATAGCTAAGTGACACGGAGAAGACATTTCTCCCCAGCCACCTTCTTTCTTTCGTAGAGATGTGGGGAAGAGACTCATACATCATAACAACCCGTTTTGGTGTGATTTCCCATAAATATCATGACCCGTGTGTCGATCCATTAGGTGAAAGAGATGTGTTCCATTCATACTTTCTCTTTCAGGGTCAGTCTTTCAATGACCAGCCTAAGCCCAACTTCAAGGCTCCTAATTATCACATTTACTGGTTCAAAGATTAACCTTCCGAGAGGGGCATTCTGGGCTGTTGGTAACTTGATCAGCTCGGTCTTCTCTTGGTCCTTCTCTTTCTTGTTCTTTGTATCTCAGGAGGGAGATGATGGTATCTGGCACATTCCTAGGATGACTTGAAGATAGCAGCCTCCTGTGTTTAGGGCTGAAAGATTGTGAACTCTGTTAGCTGAAACGCCACTCTGGGGAGGTGAACAGAACATTACAAAAGCTTTAGCTGTAGGTAGTGGAGTGCAAGTAGAGTCAAATTTGAGAGCTGGGACTTGAGTGGACATTTGTCCCTGTTTCTGCCTTAATAAAACCTGAGTGTTAACTGTGGAAAAGGGCATTGGAGAGATCACTAAAAATGAATCATTAGAGTGCCCAGAAGAGCTTTATTATGATGTACTGTGAATAACTTCAGAACCTACTCTGTACTTTTATACGTGCTTATCAGGTAGCTGAGTAACGAGTACATTCTTTTATCCTCCACCACAGAGATTAAGCAGTCTGCTGAATTATAATGGCAAAGGAATATACTTTTCTACCAGCTCCAGTCAGTAGCCTTTAGAGAATTCTGTGGAAGGTTAGGAGAGGAGGCATTCTTTCTTGAAATAGTTTTAAAAATTCGAGTGAAATATATAAATGAGAGCAACCAACTTAAGTGAACCATAAGGTAAGAGTGTTGGAAGCTTTCGTTCATTCCTGTTATAAAGGATTAGAGAGTCCCAGTCAATAAACAAAGCCACTTTATGGCTCCTGACAGGTAAATCGAGGGGACTGATTTGGTCAAGGACCAGTACGAGGATGTTTCTGTTCAACAGTTAACAGGATTCAACATGATATGGAAAATACAGGCGTGCAAAACTATACTACGCCGCTCGCGTTGCCAGCTAAAGCCTAAAACACAGCCACATTTACATATGTGTCCATCTGTCTGTTTTTACACTTTATTTTTCCAACCAGTGGGTGAAGTGGTTTTCATCCAAGATGCACTCTGAATTTTTTTTTCGCCCACCCCTTTCCATTATATTACATGGATGCATATTTTAAAGTGCATGTTATTTGTCTCTGGACACACATTTGCACGGCCTTGGCTGGGTTTCCGCTTCTCTTCTGGAAGGTGAGCTCATCTTCGCAGGCTTCCGCGCTGCCGCGCCAGCCAGGTGGCCCGGGGATGGCCGAGTTAGGGAGCGGTTTGTTGCCTTGTCCAGGTTGCAGAACACCTCCATCCCCTGCAGGCCAGGGCCAAGCTGCCCGCCACAGCCCTGGGCGAGCCGAGCCGGTGAGAATGCAAGTGCTTTGGGCCTCCTCCATGGAGAGCCTGGTAAATCCTGTGTAAATAGAGGGAGGATAACAAAGAATGAGCCCCTGCAGCTCTGAGCATTTGGAGCCATTTGGGGCTGAATTTGCTAAATGCTGCTTATACCGCCTGAAAAGTTGAAGAGAAAGGAGCCTAAAATCCCCTCTTTTTTTCCCTTTCTGCTCCTGCCTGGGGGGAGGGTGTTCAGGACCGGGGAAGCCTGAGGTAAGCTGATGAAGACTTGTTTTTTCAGTGCTCTTTTGAGTGTGAAAAAGGTGGCCTGGGTCACTGTCCTCTTTAATGTCGGAAAATCCACACAGTTAGTAAATGTTGCATGTAAACGAAAGCATTTCATCTCTTCTGCTTCCCTCCATGCTAGTGGGCCATGAACTAGTCACTTGAAAAAATCACAGAAAAATTTCACTTTAACGTGTCCAGACAGTTAAGCACAGCAGGAGAGTAAAAGAGATCAGTAATTAGCAGGTCTTGCTGCTGGCCTCTCGCCCCTCACCCTCCCCACATTTCTGGGTCTGCAGCTTCCCCCGCCCCCCAAGCTGATCTAATGTGAAGAAAGGTAAATCGCATGTGGAAAAAGATTTACTTTGAGGATGGCTGCTGCTGCTCCTCCTCCTCCTCCTCCTCCTCCTCCTCCTCCTCCTCCTCCTCCTCCTTCTCCTTCTCCCCCCACCCCCCTCCCCTTTTCCTCCCTCCTTTCTTCTCCTCCTCTTCCTTCCATTCTCCTCTTTCTCCTCTTCTTCTCCCTTCTCCTCCTCCTCTGCCCTCTTCTCCCCCTCCCCTCCTCCACCTTCTCCTTCTTCCACTTCCCATCTCTTTTGAAACCCTGATTCAGGATCCTCAGTGGAATGTCCTAAATTAAACTCTTGGAAGGTAGTCCCTAAAAGAAAATATATTTTGACTCTTAGTGCATTTTAATCCTGTTTTCAGAGTACTTCATTAAGAGAAAAAAAAAAGAAAGCATCATGAACTGATGGCAGAAAACGAGCTTGTAAACGTGTTGCCGGTCCATGGCTGCATGCTACTTCGTTTTTAGCTATAATGTTCCCAGTAGTCTGAACAGCCTGGGCAGTGGGCAGCCCGCTCTCACCCAGCACTCTCCCTTCCCCATTAGAATAGGGCTTGAGATAGAGTACTGTCTTCATAAACAATATATGACACGTGTCTCAGATGTGTAAGGACCATCTTCGAGGAGGATCATGCACATATGTAAATAGTAAAACATTGGACATCATCATGCTCCCACTGCCCATAAGGTGGGGAGAGAGAAGGGAGGGAGCCCAAGGCTTGGTGGCTACTGGAACAGGTTACCTGAGCCAGGGAATCTTCTTCAGGGACACTTTCTTCAAAGCAGGTGACATTCTCACAGGGTCCTAATAACATCTCTAAAGGCTCTTACTGCCACCTTGTCCACTCCACTCACGTTTGAGTATTTACTCTTTGTCAGGGCTTGGAAATCAGAAATGAATCAGACCAGATCCCCTCCCCCTGCCGCCTTGAAAAAGCTCATAGTCAAACAGGACAGACAAATTAGTAAACAGATACATGGCAAAACAGAAGAGTAAATATAGCAAAGGCAAGAACAAACTGCTAAAGAAGCAAAAAGCATAGTATCCTACTTTGTTTTGGGGGACTGGGGAAAGCTTTACAAAGAAAGTTCCTTTTCCTCTGGATTTTGAAGGTTGAGTAGGAGTTTGCCCGGACAAAGGAAAATGAATGGGAAGGGGGGAAGAAAAAAATGAAGAAAAAAAGCCTTCTAGGCCAAGAGGAGAGGACTAAAGGCATGGAATCTTGAAAGATCTCTTGGCTCAGAAAAATCTTTAAAATTCAACAGATAATCCTATATCAAAAATTTTATTTAATATTAATATGAACTTTAGACCCACAGGGAGCAGTAGTGATCCTGTATATAACAGATACACCTGTTTGTGTAAGAGTGTGCATCTGCTTGTTTTTTGGTTCATACTTCCTTTTATTTATTTTATTTTTTGAAAAATTTTATACATTTATTTGAGCCAAAATGAGGACATATTCCTGGGAGCAAGATCTCAAAGGCTCCTCATATTTTTAAATATGTTGTCACCCACTCTCACTTTGGGACATAAATGTGAATATACCCTCTCACTCCTGGGGTTTATTTCTTATGCAGTGAGGGCTAATCCAGAACGTAGCTTCACTTTTCACACTTTCTTGCCCTCTCATAAGTTTAAGGAAGAGGGTAGAGGGCGTGAGCATGGTCTTTGGAGGACAAACACCACTCTGCCACTGACTGTGTGACCTCTGACGAGTTATTTTCTTTGAGTCTAAGTTTTCTTATTTGTAAAAGGGGATTGTTAATAGTAGTTATTTCATTTACTTGTTGTGAAGATTAAATGAAGACTGGGACGATGCAAGTGCCCAATGAGTGCTACTTGTGATAATGATGATAATGAAAATGACAACAGTATTGATAAAAATGAGGGCCCTGTGTTCTAGAGCTAGAGAAATGGTGTAGAAAAGGGACTACCCTATTTAATATTAGGTAAAAACATTTTAAGAACTCTACAAATTAGTGTATGTATATGTATGCATATATTTGAGGATAGACAAAAATATGCAGTTCATCTACAAATATATTTGGACACTTGTGTACAAATTGGTGAATTATTTGAAATAGATACAATTTAATTTATATAAACATAGATTTATAATCACATATATTGGTATCTATTTATTCACGAAAAGACTTAATTCCTGGGAATATATTATTTGGAAGATGTGTGTGTGTGTGTGTGTGTGTGTGTGTGTGTGTATGAAGTTAGTAAATTTACATTGCACAAACTGAAAATGGTCATATACTGTGTTTCTATTTATCAATGATGATAGAGGGAAAAGTCATGTTCTTCCAGGTGAGATATTCTTCTTTAAAGCACATATTTTTGGATAAATGTATTTAACTATAAAACTTGTTCCAAAACTTGGAGAAGTGAGGATTAAATAACACACCACCAATTTATCAAAAAGAAGTACAAATACCATTAACTGTTAACAAAACTACATGTTCCTTTGTCCTGATTATTTCTCTGAAAGTATAAAACTGAGAGAGGGCAGTTTTAGATGTTTGTAATGTGACAGTGTACCAAAATGTCATAGAAACCTTCTTCCATTTTTAAAAAAGTGACTTGGAGGCAGAGGAATATCACACTTTGATCTCAGTTCTGTAGAGTGTTTAACAGCTTGCACAGTGAGGGCATCGCAGCCACGGGCTCCTTACGGTATAGATAGTCCGTCTCAAGTGTGTGGAGCATTTCTGGGCTCTGAAAGTCAGTCTGTTGAGGTCCATATAAGGGTGTCCACTTGGACCGCAATAAATTGATTACAAAAATCCTGGGTGCCGAAGACTCTTGCTGAACTGAATATATGTATATCTCTTACAGACACTGGCTTATTTTGGGGGGAAAAGTTGGCACATTTCTGTTTGAACTGGGATCAGCCTGGCCCAGCTCTAGCTCAGTGCCCGCCCTGGGACCTAGATCTAATCTCTTTTCTGCACTTAAACCTTTACGTATAGGATCAAGCCTTACTTAGAACTGTCCCTGATAACAGAGTTCAAATGAGGTAATGCTTTGAAAAGTAAAAGGAAACTTACAATGTTAATGTGAGAATAACACTGGACTTGAAGTTGCCTGGACTCCAGTTTATGTAACTACATGTAACTGTGAAATCTTGGGCAAGGATTTAACTTTCTTCAATGCTAAATGTCTGGGTTTTTTTTTTTGTTTTTGTTTTTTCTTCCTTTGTTTGTTTGTTTGGGATGGGGAGGAGGGAGAAAGTTCAAAAAAATGGACTAGGATCTTCTTGGTTGTTGCATTACATTTCTGATAGGCCGCATCCCAGTGGGATTGAACTCACCATAGCACATCGTCACTGTATCATTTCTTTGTTCCAAGCCAAGCAATTGATATCTAAAATATAGACAGATTTTTGGCTAAATGGAATGAGACAATATGCCAATGAAAGGAAGTGGTGTCCTTTTGCCTCGGTAGTTTTTCATGACCAAGAATTTTACGGTCTGGGAAGTTCTGCTTTAGAATCATCTCAGGATCCTCTCAGAATGTGCCCATATCTTTTCTTGATTCGCTAGCTACATGGCTGCAGATACAGATTTTGCCTTCTCCAGGATACCCTGCCCAGAGAGTAGTGTGCTCAGCTGTGGGAAGGTTGTGTGGCTTCCTCCAGCACATGCCTGTAAACCCAGCCAGAGAGGAGGGCCCAGAGACTAGCTTCAGGCCTTCCAGACGACCACCAGCCAGGGTAGCCGGCTAAGCGGACCTCCTCTGTGTTCTACAGCAGAGCTCCTCAAATGTGGTGTCAGAGTCCCCTGGAGTGCCGAGGGACACTCAGATTGTTGGGTCCCACTCCCTGAGTTTCAGGTTCAGTGGGTCTGGGAAGGGGCCAAGAATTTGCATTTCTCACAATTTCTTCACCAGTGATTTACCTTTTTTTTCTTTTATTAAAAATGTGTTTTTATTGATTTCAGAGAGAGGGCAAGGAAGGGAGAGGGCAAGAGAGATAGAAACATTGATGAGAGAGAAACATCCATCAGCTGCCTCTTGCACGCCCCCCACTGGGGATCGAGCCCACAACCCAGGCATATGCCTTGACCGGGAACTGAACCAGTGACCTCTTGGTTCATGGATTGGTGCTCAACTACTGAGCCACCCCAGCTGGGCTGACTTACATTTTGAGAGTCAACGTTTATAGCTTCTTTCTTCCTGTTTAACCCTCACCACCAGAAGGTCGGGAGGGGGCTTCATTATGTTGGTTAGTATGTGTGATGGAGAGAACACCATGGCTCTCCTACAATGAATGAGGCCCTGGCCAGACTATAGGTGCTCACCATGACCACTGACCAGACTCATGGGAGTAAAGTAGAATTTTAACAATCCACCTGTTCCTGAGGTTGCATTTTATTTCAAATTAGGAGGTCATCTAGTCTAGTGGCTTTCAAAAACCAGTTTCAGCATTAGTTCTAGGCTGATTGCATAAGCAGAGTCAAGGAGCTTGTTAAAAATACAAATTCCTTGTCTGTGCCTGAGGATATTTTGATTCTGTAAGTCTGGGATGAGGCTTGGGGACCTGTGTTTTTAACAATCTCCCCCGATTATTTTTTTTTTCCACTTCAAAGTTATCTGTCCACAAGTCTTGAGTATTTCTTCCCATGGTCACACACAGCATATTCCAGCAATACAGCTATTTGGACTATCTTTGCTTAAAACTTACACTGTTCCCTTAGTCAAGGGATTGGCAGCCTTTGGAAAGAGGTATGCACCATGTTCCTCTTTATTCCACTTTTCATCATCGGAGGTGGCAGTGTGGGGGAAAGGCCTGTGATTAGCCCCTCAGAAGGGCCCCAATGGGCACTGAGTTCTAAGAAGCACTGTTCCTGGCATGTTTAGGACGAGGTGTACAAGGGCAGCCCACCTAGCCCCTTGATGCTATAATGAGTGTACTTGCCCCAGTGTGGGATAATCGCAAAGAGGGGTGGACCCTAGAATAAGCTTATTGGTAAATTCTGTCATTCACTCACCCAGCAGTTGCTGGGTACCTGCTCTGGGTCAGACATGGCGGTGTGCTCTCAGGATAAAAAGATAAGAAACAGCCCGGCCAGTGTTGCTCAGTGGTTGAGTGTCGATCTATGAACCAGGAGGTCACATGCCTGAGGTTATAGGCTCAATCCTCAGTAGGGGGTATGCAGGAGGCAGCCGATCAATGATTCTCATCATTGATGTTTCTATCTATCTCTCTCCCTCTCCCTTCCTCTCTGAAATCAATAAAAATATATTAAGAAAAAAAAAAGATAAGAAATACTTTTGAATCCTAACTTCGGATGCTGACACATACACTGTTATCTCCTGTACCTCCTTTGGCACATACCTCTGTTCTGGTACACACACCCTTCTGGGCACAGAAAGTCACTTGGCACAGGTGCCAAGGATTGCCAACTATCTGACATACATGCACAGCCTGAAAACAATAGCCACATTCGGAGACCCTAACCCCAGCATCATCTGCACAATTTCATTTTAGGTTGCAGATCACACAGTTGCCTTGTTAACATTTTTCTTTATGCTGTTGTTAGTCCTCTATGCTGGAGTTGGTTCAAAAATACATTGAAGGAAAGATGATGGTATTCATTGTGTATTTGAAGAGGAAAATTTCTCTCTTTATAGACATATAAACACTAATATTAATTTGAAAATCTAATGTTTAGTATCTATTTATTATAAAAACAGTCACCTTTTTCTTTACTATTATTTGTTACACTGGATCCCAATTCAAATATTTTATAACATTTCTATGAAACAGACTGCTTTATATTAAAATTCATGTAATGATCCTGTCTTCTCCAGTTTAAGTCAATCATCCAAAGAGGCTCAATCTCGCTCTACCTTTTCCTTGAGCTAAATATAGTGAATCATATAGTTTGAAGGTGTTACCAGCCCTCTTTGCTTTTAAGCAAGAGAAAATGCACTGTGGAAACGCCAATCTCTCATTCTTAAGGTCATTGATTGGTTAAAAAGGCAAATGCCTTTTTTTTGGTTGAAGTTCCTTCAATTAAGCCATTAACCTTTGAAAATAAGTACATTCAAAAACCTATCAGAAAAAAGCTAAATGAGATTTTAACAAAATCCTGACAATTTCAGCTTAAACATATACACAGAAACCATATGTGCTTCGAAAGAAAGACATACACACAGGCATTGTTTACAGCGCGTGTTTTTATGTTTGGAAGACATGGAGGGGAGAGCTGTTCCACACATACATTATCTGAAATGTACATCCAGATAGCCTCCTAGATTTTCCACCTAGACAAAGATATCTTTATCGGTAGCAGGCAGACAGACTGACCGACTTCAAACTTGCACTTGCAGTGTGGGTCTTTTTTTTTTTTTTTTCCCCTCATCTCCGGGTACTGCTTTTCAAAACCGCCCCGGGCTACAGAACAGCACCTCAGATCCCCAAGGCCCACTGCCTGGCTCCTAATAGCCACTCTCCATCTGTGTCACATGAGCAGCTGATGAGATCGCGCCAGTGTCTGTATTTGGGAGAGCACATCCACCCAGGTTAAAATGCTGGGGTTGCCAAGGAGCAGTCAGAAGCCATTAGTGGGGGTGAGAATTTGCCTTGCAGCAGTTCCTTGGCATGGTAGAAGCGTGTGTGTGTGTGTGTGTGTGTGTGTGTGTGTGTGTCCCTGCTCGTGTGTGTGTGCGTGCGCGTGCGTGTGTGTGTGTGTGCCCTTGTGCAAGCAACCCGTTAGTGTGCATGGGTGTGCAGGGAGGCAGGCAGATGAAGGGTAGCCTCCGTCTACCCACTATTCAAAAGTCAAATGCCTTTTGTTTCCCTGCACTCTGATTAGTTCTTTGACTATTTGGGGTCCCTTTGACTCGCTCTCTTTTTTTTTTTCTTTTTTTTTTTTAATCATAACAGACGGCAAAGAAAAAGAGAACAGCAACTTCGGGGTCATGCTCTAGTGTTTGGGCAGATGGAGGGGAGCTGCTTTGCCTTGGGGCAGGGTGGTTGTAATGAAGTGGCCTGTCAGTCTGTAAATAGTGAGGGTCATCTCTTCCATGTGATGGAGGGTATCGCATTGCAGTGAAAATGGAAATGTCAATAAAATTAATCTGCCGGCTCTTTGCTGTGGCTTTTCTGCTTCTCTGGTCAAAGAAGGTTGAGGGTTTTTCGGTGAGAAAGGAGAAGAACAGGTACGGGGAAGCCCACCGAGCAGGCCGTGAAGTGGGAAGGCGCGGGGCCCGGCAGGCAGGATGCGGCGGGGTGACCCCATCCGCCAGGAGGGAGCAGGCCTGGGGATGGACCGGTGGGTCTACGGCATTCCCCGGGACGCCGTGGAGCGGCCAGCTCAGGCTACATTGAGCACAGAGTTTATTGTTTTAGGCTTTCTTGGACAAGGTTTTTACTTAGCATGGGATTTATGGCATTTACTGCTAATGAATGTCTATTCTTAAATTACAAAACCCCCCATCTCAGCACAATTCCCAGATGTCCTTCCAGGACCCTGGCTTCTTAAACACCAGCGGGGAGCATAAACTCTCCACTTCTCTGTTTTCCTCTTTCGTGTGGCTCCAGGCTAATGATGTGCAAGGAAAACACAGCCATCTATAAAGCCCCAGTGCTGTCCCCGTATTCTTCATTTATTTTGCATTTGATTATGCCACAAGTCGGATCTTGTTTCTCTCCTTTTTTTAAAGTTATTAGTTCAAATATTAATGTAGGGATATGGCATATACTGCTGCTCTTGATTGATGCCTTCCCAAAAACAGGAAGACGTGCGCGTCTGAATTTTAAGAAAGTAGGGGTCCTGCAATGCCTTGCCGGAAGAGTTTTTCAGATACATAATTTAGATGCCCTCCAGGCAGGCTTTCAAGGCATTTTTGCCGGAGGGCAAGAAAAATAACTATGACTGTTAAAAAGTAAATGATTTTTGCTAATGCACAATTGATGCCCGAGAAAAGCACAGAAGAGGAAGATGTTGATAGGAACTTCTGATTAAGTGAGCACCCCACCTTGATGTGTATCTTTTTTTTTTTTTTTTTTTTAATGATAATGATCCGCGGTGCAGAGAGCTACAAGTTTCATGCAAATGCTGAGTGCGGGGTCACCGAGGAGTGTGCAGCGGTGTGTGCTCCGGAGGTGACAGTTTTGGGAGGGGCTGAGCAGGCAGTGTGTTATGTGCAATGAACAGTGACACAGTTACTGTCACCTATGCAGGCAGCCTAGAATATATAGACTACAGAACATTTAACTTGATTACCCTACAGTCTGTGTTCACTATGGGCACGGGGATGCATTTTCTCCGAATGGGTTTTCTGATGGCGGTTTTCCCACATTGGACTCCATAATTGACAAAGAGCTACTGCACTGTGTCAAGCACACAATTATAATCGAATTAATGATACGGGCGAGTGTGAGACACACAAAATTAACATTTGAAGAGGCCTGGTTTAATTTTGTCTTTTACATATTTGTGTCTCCAATTATACTTTAATGAAAGAGACTATAGGCGCTAATGGATATCTCTCAACAAGCCGCGCCGAGCTCCTCATTAGCTGCGCGTGGTTGTTGGCCCCCTTTCTGGCTTCTCCCTCACGTGTTTTCATGTCTTTCCACCAGGGGATGGTCTGGACAACAGCGTGGCTTCACCTGGCACAGGTGACGATGATGACCCAGACAAGGACAAAAAGCGCCAGAAGAAAAGAGGCATTTTCCCCAAAGTAGCAACCAATATCATGAGAGCGTGGCTCTTCCAGCATCTCACAGTAAGTCCAGATGAAAGAGAAACGAGTGTTGTTGCCTTGCCTCCTCCCAGCATGCTATACGGGCTCGTACAGATTTCTCAAAGTTAGGTGCCCATTTTCCCGTTCTCAAAATCTGACGACCAACAGAGCAGTTATGGTTTTATCAGCTCTCACCCCCCTGCCCCTTGAGCACCCTTCAGAAAGGAGCAGGTGTTTTGTTTGGCTAGGCCAGGAATGGACCTCATTCACAATGACGTGGGACCCTACACGTGTGTTCTGTATGCTAAGAGGTCTGAGAGCAACTTGAGGTAATGCAACCCAGGGACAAGGCTGTGAGGAGCTACCCCGTCAATCCATCCGCATTGCCGACCACACTCTTAACGAAGGCCATCTCCTCCAGGAGGTGGAGGCGGAGGCGGCTCCTGGCCACATGCATGCATGTCCAAGCCCGCGGTATCAAGCGTGACTGTGGTCTCTGAGGCAGCTTGCAGACATGTCATGTGTCTATGTGACACACAGAGAAGGCTATAGGTGCTATAATGCCCTTGTTTGTAAGATGGGGATTAAAGGTGTGGGGTTTTTTTTTTTAGCTGTTCAAATCCGTTATCTTAGAATCTAACCCTCTTTACTTCTGGGAAAAGATCAACCACGTGCAACATTTTTAAAGTAACACTTTATCCTCCTGTTTGCAATCCGTTTTATGTGTCTGTATATACTGTTGACTCTTAAGTCTCTCGTGACCAAAAAAAAAAAAAAAAAAAATGACAATGTGGTGTTGACAGAGGCACCGGGCAGTCTCCTATTTCCCTGTGCATTTGGGAATCCTGGGGAAACGGTGACGACTTCAGAGGCTGTTTCTTGCTATCATATTGTTTTCAGGCCATTCTGTTGGGGCGAATGCTTAAAAAGAGAGACGCGCATTGGAAGCTGAAGGTCTTTGATTATCCAACTTGCGTGTTGCCATGCTGAATGACATTAGTTACAGTGTCATGGGCCCAGGACAAGGTTCCACTTTTATTTATGGCGGCGGCTGCCGATCCGCTCAGCCAGCAGGGCTGCCGAGGGCCAGGGGCGGAGGGGCGGCGGCGGGGAGGGCCAAGTGATAGATTCACGTTCCTAAATCGGCCATTTTGATGTAAGGACATTAGTAGCAAACTAAGGTGTATCGATCTGGCCTGTGGTGTCAGGATTAGCGGGGGGGACCCGCCGAGGCCGGCCGTGGCCCACGGTGGTTATTCTTGCCTTGCAGCTCCGGCCATTTCAAAGGTCAGGGCCCTGCACTGACTCGGCTCAGAGGAATTAGACGGAACATGCGGTCTCCGGGCTGATTACTTAACCAAAGACAAAATAATGAGTCCTAAGCAAATACTGACTAATTGAAAGGGCTGTAAATCCATTACATATCGGTCAGGGATAATCAGGAGTATTTAATCACTTTTATCTATTCAGGAGCACTGAAGCTGCAACGCGGAGCCCCGAACCTTGCCATGTGGTTATTATTCTCATCATTATCAAAATTACTTCACAGCTGTTCTTTGCTACATCACCTCAGCTGGAGATTTACTAACCTGTAAAATGTTTTTAATCTGGAAGTCGAGGGAGTGGGAGGGGAGGCGTTTCTCATCTTTAACCGGAGGTTTGTTTGGTTAGAGTAGCAACGAAGAAAGGCCCAGGGAAGGCTGGCCAGCGGCTTGCCCCCACGAGCTCACCTGTTCGGCTTCCTCCCTCCGCCTTCCTTCACACGCAGCCTTCCTTGGCCGAAAACAAAGGCTTCAACAACTGCTTTCCCAGCAAACATCTCCCTCGGTTATCAAAACCCAGGCCCCAGCACCCTGGAATCTTAGAGGACTCAGCTGCTCTGTTTACAGATGAGGAAGCAGACACAGAAAGGGAAGTGATTAGCTCCAAGGTCAAGCAAGGGATGACGAGGACCCAAGCTTTCCTTTTCCCCCCAAATCTAGGCTTTTTCCCACCACTTTATGATGACTGCTCAAATCATTATCACCTTCCACAGTTGCATATAAATCTCTCAACCTCTGCCATCAGCACACTCAGAGTCAAAGAGGGAGGGGGGCTGTGGAGGAGCAAAGCACTGTTCTCCTGTTTGTAAAGCTTCCTGCTCCTCCAGTCTTTCCACATAGAGAAGACTCTCTTTGCACCTCCGCCTTCGAGACAGCTTTCCCCTTTACCCCTCGGATTCTGTGATTTGAATTTCCCGTGAAAGTGGCCCGAGCCCTCGCTGGTTCTCTCGTGCCTCGCCCTGTCCCCCTCCCGCAGGAACCGCACCCTGCGCTGTGGCCACTGGTGAAGAGTGGTGGGTGGCCAGAGGTTCCGGGGTCCTCTCTGTGTCTCTGATGTGCGAGGTGCTACCAAGACCTAACCCCACCCCCACGAGTGCGTCCACCTAGTTAACTGTTTACAAGGCTTGGTGCAGAATTCTCTCTCCAGCGGAACGTTTTAAGAGTGTCTGTCCTTGGAGTAGGGAGAGGAGACCCCAGAGCCAGGAGTCCAGAACACTGGCATTTCCTTTTTAAAAACATTATATGGGTTCTGTAACGCTGTGTTACCATTTGTCAGAAATGACATTCCCGTGTGGGAGATAGGCACATTATCGTACAGATAAAAAAATTACTTCGGAAAGGGCCGAGATGGAAATGTATACACAGGATTGTGTGGTCAAACTGGCATTTCAAGTTCAGGTTGCCTCCGGACTGGCCGCGCCTCAGTGAGGTTCCTTACGTTCTCTGGATTCGCCATTTCCCTGTTTTTCAAGCTCCTTTCCCACACTCACAGGTACCGGTTCTGCACCGTCCCAGCCTCTGGTCATCCTTTCTTCCTGTCCCCTCCCCCCCCCCCCTTTTTTCCACCAAGAGCTTCACTTTCCTCCTGCCCAGGGGCTTCTTTCACAGCAAGGCCCTGTCATTACTTCCTCCCACCAGCTTGGTCTCCAGTCATCCTCTCCGTTCCCTCCTCTGCCTTTTCTGCACCTCCCTTGGATCCTAAGGAAATTCTCCTTGGCTTTCCCTTTGAAAAATCTCTCTCTCTACATCCAGACTCCCCCCCCTCCTCCCCTCCCCAACTGCAGAGAAGAGGCTCAGTAACTTTGATGAGGATAGTCCTGTAAAACTTTTACTTTCCAATCTTTAATGAGCTGGAAGATTTATTCGGCTATAATTCTGAGCTCAGAAACCGAGAATAGAGACCCCGAACCAGTGACACGTTAATTTAGATTTCTTTTCTTAGTTGGGCACTAACAGGCATGGGGCAGTCCTTGGAAAGAGAGATGCCCCACTATATTTCTCTGTATTTTAATTAATTTCAACTTTCAAAGCGAAATGTTGGCTCTAGCTCCCTGAAAATAGATGCAGTCTAAATTATTATTTCATGTAAATTTCTTCACAAGTGCACGATTCAGTGTGGGTTCCTCCATTATTAGTCTCTTCAACATTATTTCAAACTGGTTTGTTCCCTTTTGTGCAGTATGACCTGGTCTTGTATTACAATAATCCCCGATGTACCCTTTTTCTCTTTCTTTTTTTTAAAAAAGAGAGGCTAATTGAATTATCTCATTATTTTAATTTGTTAAGCAAATGTATTTTGCATCTCAGGATGTGTTCTTAAAGAAGGGGGCTGCTAAGGCTTTGCCCCCTGAATGGGCCATTGGCCCATTTTGACATTCATGCATTCATTAACTAGCAGAACATAAAAGAACTCTGGTTGTATTTTTTTTTCTTCCAAACACCCAACCAGCATGGAGCAACTTTTCCCAATAAGCCACAGGGGTCTCTCTACATATGTTCTCAACTGCAAGCTATTGTCACCTCTTCTGAATACCTCAAAAGGCCCAGAGAAAAAGGAGCCCCACCTCAACAAAGGCCAACTGTAGCAATTGTTCAGTCTCAGTCTCAATATGACAAAAATCATTAACCTTCAGTTTTCTTGGAAGAACAGGCTCCACTACAACTGTAACAGTTAAAACAATCCCTCAAATTCCTGTGCATCACCAGCGTGAGGGGGAAAGGTAATGTACTCACAGCTAATTGATTATTTGGAGACAGTATTTAAACGAAACCCGCCGTGGCATTCAAAAGCACATACACACAAACTATTTGAGGAATTGAGGAAATTTTATATTCAGAATTAAGCACTTTGAATTTGCTTAATCTGAGGCTAAGTAATTAGCTTCTGTTTTCTAACTACTGATCTCCAAAATGTCTTTTAAGAAACCCACAATTATCTTAAAGAAATAGATCCATATATATAAATTATATATATATAAAAATATATATAAATTATATATATATATTTATTTAGAAATTCATCTACTGAAAATGTTGTATATGCTATTACCCCCTCTTCTATTGGTTAAGACTACAGGGCTGTGCCTGGCTCTCAGACTAAGAAATTGAGTGAAGATCGAAGAAAGAATAATCTGTTGAAAATGTATGTACTTCTGCTGGAAAGCACCCAATGGCAAAAAAAAAAAAAAAGAAGAAAAAAATAAATAAATAAAAAATCTTAGGGAAATCCTAGGGAAATATATTCCTTTCACTAACACATGGAGATTATGATATCATAAAAGTAAGCCTGCCATTACAACTGTTTTTATTTTACTTCAAAGATAGTTAAAGAAAGAAACAGCAAGAAATCATACCCAGGCTAACGGTTTATTCATAACCATGAAAAACTCCTCATGGCAAGAAGCCCTTAGTGCGCTCAATTAGGCTCTCAGGCACCTCACTCGCCACCTTCAAGAGCTCCCTTAGTTGTGCTGCAAAGAATATATTTGCTCATGGAATGAAAACGGGGAGTGCTCACACACAAAGACACCACTTGCTCATACCAGGTTCCGACTAAAGGTTTTCTTATTTGAAAACATAGGGATAAAGCTCACACTTCAGGGATGGGGGCCTTCTTTCAGAGATACTGGTATGTGTACAGAATCAGAAGCAAATTTACTTTAAAGTGAGATAATATCAGGCAGCCTTCTTGAAGCTGCAGGTTCTGGAAACTCTGCCCTTTGTTCATGGCAAACGCTCTGTCCTATCTCGGTGGCTCTGGTGGTGAAGGGGAAGGGCACCGCCCGCCTCACCTCTCAGGTGTTCGCTCGGTTCACTCCTGGTCTGTCAGAGTTTGCTTCATGGGGTTTTGTAAAAGTCTCTGTGGGATATAAAAATGTGTCTTGAGGTATTTTGCCCTACAGAGACAATGCACCCAAGTTATGAGTAAATAGAGCTCCACGTTACATTACAGAAACTCCTGTCACTTCTCCAGTGAGTCCAAGACCATATGACAGTCAGCTTAGTGATTGCATATATGTGTGTGTGTGTGTGTGTGTGTGTGTGTGTGTGTGTGTGTATAGGCCCAGTGCATGGATTTGTGCACTGGTGGGGTCCCTCGGCCTGGCCTGTGGGGATTGGGCCTAAACCAGCTCTCCAACATCCCCCGAGGGGTCCCGGATTTTGAGAGGATGAAGGCCAGGCCAAAGGACCCCATCGGTGCACGATCAGCGCCAGGGAGGGACCACAGGAGGGCTCCAGGGCATGTCTGGCCCATCTTGCCCAGTCCTGACCAGCCGGACCCCAGCAGCAAGCTAACCCCTGGTGCTCAGTGTGCATCATAGCGACTGGTCGAATGGTCGAACGGTCTGACACTTAGCATATTAGGCTTTTATTATATAGGATACACACACACACACATACATATGGAGAGAGAGAGAGAAGAGAGAGAGAGAGAGAGAGAGAGAGAGAGAGAGAGAGAGAGAGAGAGAGAGGCTGACCGACTTAGTCTACGGCCTTTTCAACTAGTTCTCTTCATCTTGTGTTGATCCAGATGGCTTTCTTTCTTAAATGAGGTGATACAGTGCTGCAGTTAAGACTACAGGACCTGGGATCTGAAGCACAGCAGGTTTTTGGTCTTGAGCAGTTACCCTCTCTAAACCTCATTTTCATATGGATAGAATGAGGATCATTCTAGAACCAACCCAGTAGGGTTATTGCAGGGATTAAATGAGATAATATAAAGCATTCAGCCCCATGCCTGGCTCTTATAGCATAAGTACATAATGCAAAGTAACTATAATTCTTATTTTAATCTAGTTGAATGACTAGCAGGAAGCTTTGATCAATGGAACTAGGCAACCGAAGTTACCACTTACTTTCCTGGGACTGTGTGCGGCGGGGAGACCAGGTTTTGCCAAAGGAGTCCCCAGTGCCCCCCAGCAGGAGAGAACATAGTCTAAACTCCGCCTTCTAGACCCCTGTGCACATCTGATGGCTGCTCGGTGATGCGCGGTGACAGCATCCGGGAGGGAGGCCTGCTGCAGTGGGAAGCCAGGGCATCCTGGCCAGCCTTCTGGGAAGGAGTCGGGGTCAGGAAGGCGCTGGCTATTGGATAATTCGGAATGCCTTCGCTGGGGCCTGCTTTTCGTAGAGAATGCTCCGTTCACCAGGAAGGGTCCAGTCTGTGAGCAGAACGTAGAGTCTCTGGCTTCCTCGGAGGGCTCAAACCCAGGCTTCCTGAGAGACAGCGCAGTATGGTTTTGTGAAAAGGGGCCACTGAGTGTGAATTGAGAAGACTCGGGTTTGAGTTCTGTGACCTTGGGGGTGAGCTATTCAACCTCTGAGCCCATTTCCTTGCCTAAAAATGAAAACAGTAAATGGGTGTCCTGCTTAGCTGGTTGGGTTGCTGTGTGGCTCAGATGACAGTCCATCTGTGAACCATAATGTGCTGCACAAATGCCGAGTGCTTGGGCCTTTTGGTTGTGTGCTTGGGTTCCCAAGGGTGAGAGAGAATGCTGTTCGCCCTGTTCATCTCTCCCCCGATTTCTCCACGTGTCCATTTCCACAAGGGTGTCCACGGAGACACCGGGATCATGTCCATCATTGGACATCTTTTTAAGGGCCTCGAATGGCTCATCCAGCCGGTGTGTCCTGGACCGTCATTATTTCTACTTGGAAGTGGGTATCTTCGTGATTCTGAGGTTGGTCTACTTAATACTAATTGCTACAGGCCAAATTAATACCAAATAGGAAATGTTTACCCTTCCTTACAGAGTGAGAGATGGCCCTTCCCACAGCCCGAGATACAGATGTGCACTGCATACCAGTGGGGCTTAATGCCTGAGAAATACTTGTGTGGAAACGCATGTGCAGAACACTCAGCTGGAAAACACCAGCGGAGAGAGCTTCCCACAAGCAGCAGCAGCAGCAGCAGCAGCAGCGAAGCTGCCCAGGCCCCAGCCTTTGCATTGTTTGCTGCTTGCCAGGAGAAAACATCTGTGAATTATTTGAATAGAACCTTATACTGGAGATCGTCTGAATTGGTGTCATCTCTGTTTAATTTCAGGAAATGATGTCACAATGCATTAAATAACAATGCTGGGTAATTTATTTTCCTGTGGACATGCTGTCCTAAGCATTCCTCTTCTCTTGCAATGTTTCCAATTAACTGTAAGCTTGAGCGTTCTTCTTATTTCATAATGATTTTGAGGGGTGGGGGCAGGAGATTGGGGAAGGAAGAGTGATCATTTCAGAGGTTGCCGAGGTTCAGAGCTAATGGCACATCCATCATGTCCTCATTGGGACAGGAGGGGACTCAACGTCGGGGCTATGATCACTGGTGGCCACCTACAACAGTGTCGGTTGGATGTCAAGAAAGCCTGCATGTTCTGACCCTGGGTAATTTTAAAAGCGACCTGCATACTGTAGCTTCTGCCTCTATCAAAGTTTCTCTGCACTCCCTTCTTCCGTAAAGAATAGAGGACATAAGTCAATTCCATGTGCCATCTGTCGTCGTTTTTACAATTTCTCAAATTAAAGAGACAGGCCAAAAATTTAACGTTGTATTGAATCCTAGAAACGCCTCTAGAAGAAATAAAATCGCAACTAAATTTAGTTTGTCTCTCTGGAGGGAAAAAGAAAAAAAATTGCATCCTGCTGTGTCATAGCCTTTTACTCAGAGTCCCAGTTTGGCGTTTAGAATTGGATTGTGAGGGGTTCTGCATGTGAAAGACTGATGTCTTTGGGACTCGGCAGCCTTTGTCCACAGTCTGAATGACTTTGAGGTAAAGTCCCCAGTACAGTGGTGCCGGCGGTGGCCTTTCATGGGGGGATGCGATGTGTGGTCTCCTCAGTGCAAAAACATCTGGTCAAGACATTTCAAAAGTACGTCAGACGATCCTGTTTAAAAAGAAGTTCAGCTGAGTTAGAGTAAAATATTAAGTCCCAGATTATGAGCTACTAGCTGACAGACACATTTTAAAAATAAGCTACTGAGAAGATTGAAGAATGAAATGCTTATTAAATTGCCATCAGAAAGAAACTAAAGTAATGATTAGCTCAAAGTTTAGCACCCAATTTTATAAAATATTCGAACTATAATTGTTTAAAAATACGTTAAAGAATTTGAGGAGATGGAGAATTGAGAACCCTTTAGTTAAAAGAAAATAGAAAGCATGTGCATATCTGAATATTCAGCTATTTAAAAACTCTAAGAATAGAGTGCCATGAAATGCTGTTTAGTGAAATCCCTGAATATTCATTCTGATCAGAGAGAAAATTTCCATTTCTTCATTCCACATGACCACAGTTTGCAAGTGTATTCTGTGGGGAGGCGGCGTTATTGCGAATTAAAGGACAAGTGGCCTGGGTTATGAGATCGCTCCTTGTCCCTCACTCAGCTTTGCTGCCCAGTAGGGTCATAAAGTCACCTTAACATTCAGGATTAATTTTTATTTTAGAGACTGTTACTGCTCAGACTTCTGAGGGCTCCCGGAAATGCCCTGCCTTCCCCACGCTGTGATCTGCTTTTGCAATTTGGAGCAGATTATGAAGTGTGAAGCTGATATCCAGCACCACCGCTGCTGTTAAGAAACAGTGACTTGGGTAGAAAGCATTAGGTTGGTTGAATGGAATTTGCCTTATTACATTTACGGGCTGGATACCCCTTTCTAAATTGATTGGCAGCCGTTGTTTACAGTATGCAAAGTAATCACTGGCACCCTTTAAAGGTGTATTATCCTCTTAAAACATAATAGTAATGCTATTTTCAGGCTTTTACATTTGCTATTCATATTTTGAACTGCCAAGTCCCAAATCTGCCAGAACTAATTTATGTTGTTTTTATCTGATAGTGGATAAGTTGTCAAGTCACAATATAATGGCAGATAATTTTTCTTAAACTATAGTTTTACTTCTGGGTTATTATAGATAACATGAATATTTGTTGAACCTGACTTTGATTATCCACAAAAAGAAAAATTACAACTCAAGAGGTTATTATTGTGGGATTCTGAAATGAAAAGAAATAAAGAGAATATCATTATCCAGCTATTCTGAACGTCATAGTAAATTAACATGAGCCACTAATCAGCCCTCTTCTAACCACCCTGTCCCCCAGTTCCCTGCTATCTGGTTTACTTTGCACATAGTCAGATAAGGAAGATCACCCCAGTTAATCCCAGTACCAAAACTTGTTGCTGCTCTTCATTTTAATACCTCAGTTATTATAATGTAACATAACATTATAATATAACTATCTAGATATATTTGCTTCTTGCACCATTCCCCATATATTCACAAATATTCTAAAATTAATTTTGATGGAAGTAATCTGGCTATTTCATAACTAATAATTTAGATTATGGCTGTTCTACAATCCTCAAATGGCTTACGTTTTACCCTGGACACATGGTGTGGCTCTGTCATAAGTTGACGATCAACAGCCCAAATGTATGGGGGGTGATACCACACCAGTCTTTCAAAAAGAAAAAGGCTCTTCTCACGAGGAGAGATGAATGCTGGGTTAGTCCCCGGGGTTTGGTGACACATTGGAACTCCCCGTGAAGGCAGCCTTATTTCCCGATGGTGGAAAGTCACAGGGTCCATTTCAGTGTCTCGGGATTTCTGCAGGCCGCCCTCAGTTACACTCGTTTTAAACCCTGCCTCACAGTGACTTGGGGAGAATAAGGTGAAAAGAGGACATGCGCAATTCGAGATCATTATTAGTCAATTATAGGCTCAGTTCAGTTTTTGTGTTAATATCTAAGAAAACATAAATTCAGACCTGTGAGGCGGTCCCACGGGTTACCCGATGGCACCTTGATGAAGACCTTCTTATTGCTTAATCCTGAAGCTTTTATGTTCACGGGTGAACCATGTAAGTGATAGCCAAATATGAGCACATGGAAAGGTGTCCGTTTTTAATATGACTTGTTGTCAGCCTGAGAATTCTTTCAAAACAGTTTGAAATTTATTTATGTATTTCTGCAGAGTAAGTTTAAGGAAAAGTGTGATTTAGTTCTCTGGTTCTTACTTGCGTGTACTTTCTTGTCCAAGTCAATCCCAAATGCCCCACCTCCTCCAAAATGTATATGTAATCAGTTTGCATGCTAAGGGAGTGCTTATGTGTTCCTGAATTTATGGTCGGGCCTGAGTGGAGCAGACAGTGGAAATGTTTGTAATTCATAAAAGAATCAGCGCCTTTCCTACCTTGAGATAGTTAGGACAATCTCTTAATTCTTTGTTCTTTACAAAAATAAACAAATATTTCAGGGCATGGAGAAAGGAATCCCTTCTGTTTACAAGACTATATACACACCGGAGGCAGCAGAGTTAGGACCAATTTGAAGTTAGGTAACCAGGATCCCAGGCGCAACGCAGCCTTTTGCTCACTGAGTTACCTTGGGCAAGTCATTTAATTTTCTGACTGGTTTTCTCACCTTGTTGCTTTGAGGATTAGCTGAGATTAGAAATAGGCTTTTGAAAAGGGGCGAACACTATGTAAGTATAAAATGATATCCGTTCATGTTTTCATATAATTAACTAAAAATAATTAGTTCGCTCTGTCTTAGCTCCATGAAACATGAACTTAGATATGGAGAAAACACTCTACAAAGAAAAATATTTGTTTCTTTTGACCTAAGTCTGTTTGGCATGAAAATCAAATTCAACAGTCAGCATGACATGTACAAGGAAAAGGGCAAAAGACCCTCTGGACCGTTCATTTTGGGGCACAGTTTTAGTGAATCAAAGGAATTTTTGAAATTTTATTAACTCGAGCTTAAGAGAAAGAACTGGAGGATAGCAAACTTAACTCCCCAATAAAGTTATTCCCACTTGTATTATTACTGCTTTGGACAAAACTCCGTGGGGATTTGGAGATCTTTGTTCTTTGTCCATAAACTCTTCATCCTGAGAATTAACTGGTTCAGCAGCTGGCCACTTTTCATCCGGCCACGCTGGTGGGAAGAGCAGTTTTATATCCCTAACGTGGCAGTCGCACAGGCCCACTCAAAAGAGGCAGGATCCTGCGAGAGACTCAGATGAGCTCATTGCAGCAAGATAATAGTGGGATTTTTTTTTTTTTAAATTTCCCTGAAGATAGTTTCTACCTGGATGTACCTTTGATGCTACATTCTGAGATTTGTGGGTTCTACAGCTCTTAAAACTGAATCTTCTTTGGCTGAAGCAGAGACTATGTATGGGAGAAAAGTGGGGAAAGCTTGAAAAGTTATAGTGAGGCCCTAGGTTTAGACACATAAGCCATATAGAAATCCAGGTGGGGAACCTCCGTGGAAGTTTGGGAGTTAGGACTGCTCTTTATTATTATTACTAGAGGCCCGGTGCACGAAATTCGTGCACTTGGTTGGGGGGGTCCTCAGCCAAGATTGCGAGAGGGTGCAGTCCAGGCTGAGGGACCCACACTGGTGCACAGTTGAGGCTGGGGAGGGACATGGGAGGTTGGCCAGCTGGGGAGGGACCAAGGGAAGGCTCCAGGGTTTGTCCGGCCCGTCTCACTCAATCCCGATTGGCTGGACCCCAGCAGCAAGCTAACCTATGGGTCAGAGCATCTGCCTCCTGATGGTCAGTGCACGTCATAGCGAGCAGTTGAGCAGCTTTAGCATATCATTAGCATATTACGCTTTGATTGGTTGAATGGATGACCGGACACTTAGCATATTAGGCTTTTATTATATAGGATTATTGACTTCTTTGTTTTTTAGACAGAGAGAGGAAGGGAGAGAGAGAGAAAAAAAAGAGAGAGAGGAAGGAAGAGAGAGAAACATCAATTTGTTGTTCCATTTATTTATGCATTTATTGGTTGATACTTGTATGGGCCCTGACTTGAGATCAAATCCACAACCTTGGTGTATCAGGACGATGCTCTAACCAGCTGAGCTACCCAGCCAGGGCAAGGACAGAATCTAAGAGAGAAAGTAATGAGCCGAGATAAATTGGACTACTATGAGCATAATCTGATCATGTGAAGAGAGGAGTTTTGAAGTGGAGGAAGTAGATTCTACGGAAAGATCAAGGACAATGATGACTAAAAATACACGTTGGGATTTGGCACTTGGGTCATGGCCTCCCTTTGAATTCTTCAGGCTGGGTGGTGCGCAGGAGAAGTTGGAAGGGAACAAGGAAGAACAGAGGACAGTGTGTGGGAGCGGCAGGGTTTGTTCGCAGAGGTGCGTGAGGTGAGTCAGGTGTTGCATCAGCGTGGGAAGGGATCCAGGAGAGAGGCTGTCATGTAGGTGTGTGTGTGGCGGGGGTAGGAGGGGAGTGGAGAGAATGACAATAGATAATGCGAGGTTCACGAAGAGGCCAGTGAAATGGCGGTCAAAACCCAGGTAGAAAGGTCAGTAAGAGACAGGCACATTTTGTAAAAAGTGGGAAGACAGCTGAGGAACTCAGAAAAGAGCCTCTCCGACTGGCTGAATAGGAACTGAGAGTGATGAGGGTGGCAGAGTGGGGCAGCCTTGGGTGGAAGAGGTCGGCTGGAATGGACCACATGATTCATCCTTTTTCGGCAAAACTCGGGGAACCAGGGGCAAGAGGGGGGAAAACAGGCGGCAGGAAGAACCTAGCTCAGCCTGGGATTGACAACCTGGGAGAGAGGAAGAGTTTTAGTTAGAGAATTCTTGAAATGGCTGACTGGTAAGTCAAAATTCCAATGAGATATTCTTTTCTGGGATCATGACTAAAAAATGATTCTACGGTTCATCTGAATAATGTCAAGCTATTTTTGGAAAAGAAAAGGAGGGAGGTCTTGCACTGAGTAATGTTAAAGTTGATTAGAAAGCTACAAAGTGGCTAACACATAGGGAGACTGATCATATGAACAAAATAAGAATGCGCAAATGGATCCTAATGTGTGAAGAAATTTATTAATTTTATAGGCATCACTTCAAATCAACTGAGGAAAAAAGGAATAATTCAATAAATGGATTTTGGTTAGTGGTTTAACTATGTTTGAAAAAAGCATTCAGTACTCCCCATCAAAATATGTTCCACATTTAAGACTTCAGCGAAGTAGATGTACCTATTTCTCTTTCCTTTATTTAGTGAAATCCTGTCAGAGCACAAAAGCAAAGGAATTATAATGAAAAATGCTGATAGATTTCATTAAAAATAAAAACAAGAGCTTTTGAATGTCAAGAAAACACCGTAACAGTAAACATTAAAATGGCAAAAATGTATGCAGCATCATATAACAAGCACAAAGGGTTAGTATCCTTAATAAAATGTACAGATCAATAAGGAAAAAGTTCACCTGATAAAAAGCCACAGGGGAATAGGTTCATTCACAAAAGAAGAAATAAAAATGGCCGACAGGCATTTGGAAAACATTCAAGATAATTAGTAACCAAATCAATATAAAAATCAGGACAAAATATTTTTTCCTATCAAAGTAAGGAAAACTAAAAGAAAAAAAAATAGTATCCAGAGTAGAAGGAAATATCTGGTTCAATAATGACAATAAACATTGGCTTAATCTTTCTGGAATTTAAACTGGTAATATGTATTACTAACTAGGTCCTTACGTTTTGATTCATCAACTCAGTTTTGAGAAGTTTCTGTATATGTAAGAAATTATGAAAAATGTGTATAATTATCTGAATAAAAAACATTGAAAACCATCTATATTTTCAACCATAGAAGACCATAATGGAATATTATGGGCTACTGAGTAATCATTAAAAGTTATATCCTCAGAAATGTTTGAGATAGGAAAATAATCTCTCAGCATATTACCAGGTGAACTAAAACAGGGAAGGCAGGGTGTATGATGTGACTCCAGTTTGGTAAAAGTAAGCATAGGTGCATACATGCATAGAAGAACAAATGAAAATGCTAACAGTGACTACCGTGGGGTAGTGTATCTGGGTGACTTTTTATTTTCTTTATACTACCCATATGTTCTAAATTTTCTATAAAGTGTGTGCTGCATTTATAATACAAGACAATAAATTTTATTTTAATAAAGACCCATGCTGAGTAGGGAGGCTTATAAAGTGTGCAGCGCTCTGGGAACACAGGGAGCCCCCTGAGGGGCTTGCAAATCCAGATGAAGACAGAGGGAGAGCAGAGCAGCGGGGAAGGGACACTTTAAGGCCTGTGTTCTTGGAAAGACAGCACCTCTGCTTGACAAAACCCAGGCCGGGTGACGTAGAGACGGATGATACTGGAATCAAGAGGGGAGAGAGACAGTAGAAAGCTCTTTGTCATATATAAAGACGCCTTCCAAAGTAGAGGCACGCAGCGGGGTGGAGAGGAGCGTCCTGGGGCGGACAGAAGCCATTGGGGAACGTGGAGGTGGCGTCGAGGTCAGCATTCTTCTGGCCACAGTGGTGGAGAGGAATGAGGGCAAATGCTGTGGACTCCTTGAGAAAAGTGGGTGGAAAGTCTTAGGGGCTGAGAGCAGAGAGTGAGAGAGACAAGGGCAGAGAGAAGTCTGGCCTCCCTTCCCTGGTTCCAGAGACACTGGTAAGGAGGGAAAAGTGGGCGACTTCACTGGGAGAGTGTGGATTCGCCAGCTTAAGGAGCACACGGGGGGAGGCGCACACAGCGGAAATGAATTCGCTCCCACTTCTGGGGGCTGGAAAGTCCGAAATCAAGAGGCAGACGGCTGCCTTCTTACTGTGTCCTCACGTGGCCTTTCTGCCTGTGTGTGGAGAGAGAGATCTCCGTCTTCCTCTTCTACTTAGAAGGCCTCCGATCCTACCAGATTAGGGCTCCTCCCTTATGACCTTCTGTAACTACAGAGGCCTCCTAACCACTCCGTCTTCCAGTACAGTCACGTGGGGTTAGGGCTTCCTATAGGAACTGGGCTGGGACACAGTTCAGTCCACAGCAGAGAAGTTTTAGGGAAACAGTATTTTAGGACAAACTCAAGTTCAAAGTCATTGTGGACAAGATCAGAGCAATTTTTATTCCATGACACGGCAGTGGAGGGTGAGGGCAAAGAGGCAGGTCACCTTAGGATGTGGCGAGACGGAACAGGAGGCCAGAATGTCAGGAGGAAGGCCATGAGGCCTTGAAAGCTCTCTAGGACACTGTCCAAGACTGAAGCAGAGAAACTGACAAAAGGGACCCGAGAGCGTTTCCCCAGTGCACCTGCAGGGAGGCGGGAAGGAGGCGCCAGGCAGCCATGGGGATGAATACCCAGTTGGCTAAAATAAACCGCAAATGGAGTTCTTATTTTGATCATGCTTAAGGTTTGTTTGATCTAGCTGTTTTTCCTGAGAGTTCAGTTTTACATATGTTTCAGCACCCCAACCAGCTTGTGTATTTTCAAGGTTTTTGTGGGGTTGTTTTTTTTTTCCCCCCTCTCTCTTTTCCTTCTTCAGTGGTAGATCGGGGAGGGGAAAGGCTGGGGAACGCAGGTCGGCAGCCAGGCTCCGTCCCTGGTTTGTCAGGCTGTGCTCTTGACCCTTCCCCGGGACCTGTGATTAATACACGCTTTGTAGAGGAGACTTGGCAAACCCTGCTCTCCACAGGACTCGATTCATAATTCACCGCGCGCAGGAGGAACAGGGGCTTTGTGGTGGCGTGTTTGCTCTTTGCCGCACAAAAAAGCACTGCGTTCTGACCTTCGCTGTTATCTAATCAGGAAGTAGACAGTCCTGGCGTGTCGTGGAGTCCTCCTAGGGCGCTCTACAGCTGTAAATTATGTTCCTGCGCCCTGGATCTGGGGCACGCCACACTTTACATCACCATTGTGTATCTTAAAATAAACAGCGTCGCAAGCTGTTTATTTTGGTGTTACTATGTATGCAATTTTAAAACAGTGGTTACTTAAACAAATGTCTCTGTTCCCACAGCACTTGAAAGCCAGTGTTTGCTCCCGTGGTGTGGGGTTTTGTCACTTCTGTTCGGTTTATATCGGAGAGCCACGCTGTGAGCCGTTGGAATGAACCTGGCCGCCCCGAGACAGGACCTGTTGTTGGGCCCTGCCCTTCACCCTGTGTGGCTGCCTTCCTCTCTCTCCACAATCTCCTCGCCCTCTATAGCGCCATAGGCACAGGCACAAACCTGGGGTTTCTCTTCTCCTTGAGGGGGCTCAGTTATTCCCACCAGTCAGCTAGAGGGTCCTTTCGTTTCAGTTGCTGGATGCTGTACGGTTTGATTGAATCCGTGGCATCGTGACGGTTCTGTAACAGGACACTACTCCCAGGTGTTCATTTAGAATTGTCGCTTGTGCACTGCAGATACAGCGCCTGTGTCGTTGGCTCAGCTGGGGTACATAGAGATGAACGGAAAAAATGGATGTAAAGATATTAAAGTTTTGAAACTGCGACGTTGAGTCCTTACACCTCTACTGCAAGGTGAAAGAGGGGAGAAGAGTGTCTTAGTAACAGGACATGTGTGCAGGACTTTGGTTTGACTCACCGGAGGTCACTTACTAGTGCTGTTCCTTTGGACAAGCTATTTAACATCTCTAAGTCTTCATCTATCCAATGGGTAGGGTTGTCTGAGTGGGAGGGGGACCAGATGAAATGCAATATGTAAAACGCCTGTCTCAGTGTCTTGAACAGGTTGGTACTCAATAATCAGCCTTTCCTTTCTCTCTCCCCCTCCCGCCGTGACATGAATTGTAGCTGTGGGTGGTCTGGGAGAGTCCCATGGCTTGAAGCTGCAGTTAGTGTGGTGTGGGACCCTCAGTGCCTGACCTGGCCTGCTGGGGGGTGTTTAGGACCCTCATTACCCAGAACCTGTGTAACCATTAGAGATGGGCCATCGCACTCCGGACTTGCTTCTCCATTGCCTGGCCTGCTTTTAAGGAAAGAGGCCAAGGATAGTTTGAAATCCTGTATTATGTGTATGTCTTGCTCCTAGTCGTAAGTAGAGATAGCAGAAAGTTGTATTATAAGGAACTTTTGGGATAGATTTACTGGTTAGTGAATAAATAGATGAAAAGCCTACTTGGATTCTTGGGTATTTCGAGAAATCTAAATTCCAGTGGTACAATTTATTGCCTTTCTTGCTCAGACTAAAAATTAGTCTACACACATATAATTTTATTCTCATAACTCAGTTGTGTTAATGAAATAAGAAAATTTTGGATATATAGTTACTATTTATGTTTTCTGCAAAAATTAACACTGTAAAAGTTTAGATTATAAGCCTACTAGATTGAAATTGCATAATATAATAAATTTAAAATACTAATGAGATGATGTGGGTCTGATTGGTTAGAATACCATATTTCCCTTCCTCTAAACTTTATGTACAAGGTACTATGTGTGAAGAAGTGGAAAATACATTTCCTGTATTATTTAGATACCGACTAGATCCAATAATTGTTTTTTGCTGCTCTCTGTGATTCCATGAAGGTTACCATGCAAAGATTCTGAGTGTGTGGGTTTTGATTCTGGATATGAAGCAAATACTCAGTGATCAATGAGTGGTTGGAAGCCTGGGTGAGGCGTCAAGGTCTCTTATTGGCTGAGTTGCCTTGGGCAAGTTCATTAACCATTTAACAGCCTCAGTTTCTTCCTTTGTGGAATGGGGCCAATAACAACACCTGTCCCTGAGTGGTCAGGATGCAGAGAGGAGATGATGCATGGGCGAAGCATGGACCATATCCTCTGCATTAACTGCTGCGGAAGGTGGGCTTATTTCCCCTGAGGGAACTGACCACAAACACATAAGAGGGGTGTGAGATGGGAATGAACAGAGGACATGCATTGCAAGTAGGCAATCCCCATTTCCACTTTTCAAAGCTAAGAGTGCACCCTACCATCCATCCTTTCTGTGCTTGGCCAACCTTATGACATACTCTAGTGGGAGGTGCTTTTCTTTTTCAGCCTGCTGGTTACCTTCCTCATAATTAGACATAATCCGGCAAGCTTTCTGTATAGATTTGCTCTTTCCCTCTGGTTTCAGCCACCTCCAGCTCCTGTGCCATGTTCTCGTGGAGTGTCTGGTTTGATTACATTGCCATCCTTCCTCATTTCTCTCATCTCCTATATGTCACTTGCATCTGGAGTTCAAATGATTGTATTCGTTTCTATTGGTTTGCCTCACCGGAAACAGCTGAGAATTTTTAGTATGCTGACAGTGAAGGAGAATATGCTTTTTTTTTTATTTTGCCCCAATAACATTAGATGGCATAGTGACAACTGTGTGTTTGTTACAAAGCAGCTAGTACAAATTAGAAATCCTTCACAGCAGATGTGTTTTGTGAAAGGATATGCTAAAAAATTAAACAGAGAATACTTTCCGGTTATAATTTTAGAAAAATACTGTGCAATGAAGCAAATTTACAATTCATTTAAAAGCAACCTTTTTCTAGAGTGTGTGCCTTCAGGATAAAATGTTGACAATCCTGCAATTTGTTTCAGTTTTTCATTGAGGGGGTGGAAAGCCATCTGCTAGTTATCTTGGGGGACACCATTACATCAATAAAATGACTCCAAAGTTGTACACAGACCTCGTTTTAAATGAATGTGTAGTTGTCTTCAGTATAAGTGACTTGGTTGAAGGTACAAGTCTTTATTATATATAGTAGGAATTTCTTTTTGCTTTCCATCAGACACAATCTCAGTGCGCAAAACTGTCCAAGAACATTTCTGGGCCCTGGATTCCTGCAGACGTTTCTTATTTTTACTTCACTGACCCCTTTTTCAGCGGCTGGAGGGGGATTTTTTTTTTTTAAAGTTGCTACCGTTGATACAGTTGCTATTAATCACTGTCTGCCATGTTGTGACGTAGGTTCTAATAACATCCCATTGAGTGGCTTTTGCAAGCTGGGAGCTTCCCAACAACACTGGCCTTTGATATGCGACTCACACCAGGAAAAAGAAAATGTAGCGTTCAAAAAAAAAAAAAAACCAATCCTGCAAATAGAAAAAAGAACAAAAACTGGAGAAAACAGAGTGAAATCAAAAACAGATAGCTTTCTGTGAGCAGCTCAGTTCGCCATGGGAGCAGGGAAGCTATAAATCTCAGCGGCGTTGTTTGAAAACGGAACATGAGGCGGCTAAATTTATCACTCGTTCTTTGTTGTTACAGGGAGGGCAGTAGCTGGCTGATGTGGCTAACTTTGGTTTCTATCCCCTATTAATAGCATTTCATTTTTCTCAACATAAAATCAAAATTTGACTGTTGTTGCATCAACGGCTGCTGGGGGATTGGACCCATTGTAGGGAAAAGAAGGGAGGAAGGACTGGCTGGGAGTCATCCGTGTGTTGTGTAGCTGTGTGGTTTCTTCCAACCGCTGGCTGTGGGGCTGGGGTGCCTGTCTTCACTGGTAGAAGTTATACGGGTACTCGTGTCCTGCTACATACTTTAAGTCCATATGTGGACTAGGAAAAGCATAGCGGAAGTTCACTGCCCTGAGCAAACCTGGAGCCTGGTGGAGCTGCAGAATCCCCTCCTTTTGTCTGCGCTGGTTCTACACGCAGGGGGGGAAAGGTGGGAAGCCAGCCTGCTACAGATGTGACTGGCCATGAATATTCATGAGTGCCAGGGCTCCTCCTCTCCTACAGCATCCAGGCCTTTCTGATGTCCCCCTGCACAGCTCACAGAGGCTCCCTCCCCCTCTCCCCTGCACACCCCCACCTCAGATCTGCCCTCCCTGACCAACCCCAGAACAAGACTGCAGCTTATTTCGATCACAGCCTGGCCTGATACAGTGATCAGTGGCTATAGACGTGTGTGTGTGTGTGTGTGTGTGTGTGTGTGTGTGTGTGTGTGTGTGAGAGAGAGAGAGAGAGAGAGAGAGAGAGAGAATATATTCTCCCATCAAAACAAAGGGGGCGGGGGGAGAAAAAAATGTAATTATCCACACTTTTATGAATCCAACTCTCCTTAATGTTCATTATTTAAAGCAGCAGCAATTACAAGTTCAAAGGGGTTTAGTGGGCCAGCAACCCGCATAATCACTGCCAAATTAAGGGGGACTCATTCGTCACAGGAGAGCGCACCCTGAGTAGTGAGTCATGCGGGCCGCGTGGGCTCTGACTTACATAAAGCAGAAATCGGTGCCCTTGGGGCTGTGAGTGACTTCGTGTGGGCCGTCCCACGATGTGCGGGTTTCCTGTTGGCGTTAGGGAGCGGACCCGGCCTCAGATGTGGCCTCGCATAGCATTCCACTCGGTGTTGGCAGGTCTCTCACCGCATGTGGACTTGTGTTCAACAACACATTGGACCATGATGCAAGTGAACGTCTCACTCTGTAAAAGAAAAGACTTTGTTTCCCTACAGTTTCTGAATTAAGTACTTTCATGGTTCAAAAGGACCAGAATTTTAGAGTCGTTGTGTTTCTCTTTACCCCAGTCCGTTGAGGTCTGTAGTTAAAATCAGTGATGCTGATAAAGAAGCCAAACCCTTAGGCCCGAGACCGAAGCAGGCCTAGCTCCCTTCCCCATCCTGAAGGCACTGAGGCGTGACTGCCTCTCAGGCCCTCTGAGTGTCACCTGGTGACAGTGGGGCCAACCCTTGCAGGAACCTGTGCTCTGGAGCTGGGCTTTCTCTTGCCAGACTGTAGAGGGCTTCCCACTGGATAGTTCTGGAATCTGCTTGAGAGCTGTCATCAGCCAATGAAATACCTGAGGTCTAAATGATGAAATTTTCAGAATGGAGTTCAAGTGGAAATGCCTTAGGTTCAGGATAACGATAGAAGACGCCAGACAATAGATGTAGCTTTTTAACTCCCATTCTTAGAGGCACTTGGATGTTCTTTCACCCTTTAGGCAAAGCTCCATACTGAATTGTTCTTCGTTTTTCCTCTTTTGGAGAGAACTCTTCTTTCCATTTGTGGCTAAATCATCCTGGTGTTATGTCCTCTCCCCACATCCCCACCTACCTGCCCACCCCCAACAGGATCTCTTCCTCTTTTCTCAGATACAGAGCTGCATTCACACTTAGGATTTGAAGTGTTTGGGATTTGAAGTGTTTTGGATTTGAGAATTAGGTTGGCAATTTTTGGAGATTACCTACACTTACATTTTTTTTGGCTGGCTTTGAAGTGCAGATAAAGGTCTTGTGGTTTTGTCTCTTGTATCTGGGCCTACACTACACATATATCAAAGCAGCGAGGTTTAAAACGTTCTTTGAAGCAGATCACAGTAGTTTTTGAAGCGGGGGACCCCAGGCACCTCAAACAGGCTTCCTGGTGCTCTGCTGTTGGTAACTTTCTACCACCACCACGCAAAGACTTCAGGGGGTTCTCCTTGCATTTCAGCCTCTGGAAAATTTGTTTTCCCCGAGTTCTTTCCTGTCTTCTCCTCCCTAAACTCTTCATTAAGTGGAGATTTTGAGTTACAGGTAGACTGTAAGGCAAGATGTTTATACTGGAAAGAGGACTAAGTCAGGAGTCTCAGTCCCAATTAGTCCAGGTAAGCAACCCATTATTAGCCAAGTCAAATGGCAGGTCAGTTAACTTGGCTGAGCTTCACTTTCCTCATCTGTGGAATGGGGATACTGGTTTTCTCCTTACACGTAAGTTGTCGTAAGGAGTGGTAGTTCTTGTTATTTTTATTACATTGCCAAAGCTCTGAACTCATCAAGCTGAGTTCCTCCTAAAATCACCTTTATTCCTCTCCTTTCTCCTGTCATCTTTGTTCCTCAGAAGCAAGATCCTCTCAGCCCCATTTCTTCAGGCCTTATTCTCACATCCTGACTGAGCTTTGCTGGAAGGTACCACCTGGCATTCTGAGCAGAAGGATTTTCCTGGACTCAGTGAAATCTTCCAGACCAGTTTTCTCTCTCCCACTCACACCTCTGGTGCCCTAGTGAAGAGCTATCAACTTTGTGACCCATGTCCTTGTGTCTGTCCTCCTCTACATCGCATCTCTCTTCTGCTTGTGTAATTTCATGCCTTTTAAAACCCAAACACCGGCAGGGTTTTAGAGTCCTGGAAATTGTAATATACATTTACAGAAACAAAAAGGTTGGTAGGCAAAATGTATGCACTGTAATGTACCCCAAAAGTGCTAAAAAAAATTTGAGTTGAAGAAAGATCATTCTACCTTTCATATGTGCATCTGAAAAAATGCAATCAATAGCCTACAAGTCCAAGTAAAATCTACACTAATAAAAGAGAAAGATGCAAATTGACCATACCTCCGTGATGCCCACCAGCCAATCAGGAGTGAGTATGCAAATTAACCCAACAAAGATGGCAGGTTAATTTGCATACACAGGCACTGAGTGGCTGGGGGTGGGACACAGGCATTCCGCACTTCCCCAGCCACTCTGGGCCTCTGGGCAGCGTGGGAAAGCGGAAAGGCAGCTCTGGCCAGAGCGAAGGCGGTGCCAGCAGCCAGGGGAAGGAAGGCCCATTCTTTCATGAATCTTCGTGCATCGGGCCTCTAGTTTATAAATAAATTACTTAAAGGTCTTTTAACAAAGAATCTAACATAATTGGATTGGTGTATGCAGTGACAATTTTAGTTAGCATGCGGACAGAAATAGCCATGTGATAGTAACTTGTGCAGCATATTGATATTCAAGTATATGTAGAACAGACAGCATACTGATGCACGCACATGCATACACACATACAAACAAATTGTGGTCCAAAAGTAAGTGAAGGTTTATGTAATTTTCTTAGTGAAATTCATGGGACATTTCAGTGAGCACACTTTCACCTGTGTGGCACTTTATAACTGGCCTACAAAGAGGCTGTATGATTGGATTTGGAAGATCAGTTAGTGATGAAAATGTAAGGGTGCTTTCTTTCTAAACAAATTGTGCATCTCCCCATTCACTACTTTCTTAGCAATCTGTGGTCTCTCACACGGCCATGCCATTGGGAAAGGAATGAAGAACAGAGAGGTGTTTTAATGATCAAATTCCTCCTTCCTTTGGTCCAGCCTCTATAAAATCTTGCTGCTATATTGAGCTAAAGTACCCATCAATGTGCCTTTTATTGGACATGCTTCATATATTGTGATGAGATTATATGCATTCGTAGAGGTTGTCAGGAAAAACTTAACATGCCACTGATGTGCAACGAAGGAAAGTTAATTGTGTAGATGCCACCAAACTGCATCAATGAGGGGAGCCCTCTGTCAGGAGTATTAATCTGCCTTGAATAAAAACTGCTAAACAGGCTTGTAACCAATAGCCTCAGGTAAAAACTGGTATTAATAAACCCCTGGCAATGAATCAAACCACAACTATCTTTATTCACATAGGGATCTGTAGACTGTAAAGCCACTGGGAGATGCTGGTCTGTGCACGTATTACTCTTTCATATTGCTCACAGAATTTTACGTCAAATGCAGTTATTGCAAATGCACGTCTCTTTTCAACTTCTATCATGTTATCAGTAACAAATACTTTCATTAATCAAGAAAGCTCATTTTTAGGCTCTGTGTTTTATAAGTTTGTATTTTAATAAAGGATTTTCTCTCCCTACCTCTAATGTCCGATGGATAATTTCTAGGATAATTTTTATCCTGGAAAAGTTCAAATATAATGGATTTATATCCAAGCATCTCCTGTTCATTTCAACTGCATCTGAAATTGGGCATTGTTAAAGGTGACAAACTTGGAAATGTATGAATTTTCATGACTGAATTGTGTATGGAGATGTGCAGTAACATTTAAAAGTGATGTCTCTGAATTTAATAAGTTAGTTGTTGCTGTCCGTGTGGTACAACAAATTAAAATCACATGCATAGATATCATTCACACATGTTGAGATATTGATACGTATTTTCACCTGGAGAAAGTCCTATAGACTGGATAACATTTCAGGTCCATTTCAATCTGTGAGTCTGTTTGCTTGTTTTCATGAGGAGCCGTAGTCTATTGTCACATTTCATTTGTGGAACAGGACCAAACCTAAAGCTAAACACAGAGAGATTGGCCAAGAGAGGTATGACAGGAATGATGGTATTTGTGAACTCAGATCAAGTTTTTCCTGTGTTCCCTAAACCATTTTGGATGTGATTAATATTGTGAATTAGGTGTTTTTCTAGAGCAATGGAAGTAGAGATGAGAATGTGAGTTTGGAAGGAGCAAGAGATAAAGCCAGATGAACCATAAATCCCCCTGTTCACTCAGCAAGTTCTTTTGTTCATTGTAAGCAACTGAGCTCTAAAGAGCTAAAAAATTTGTGCACTAGCATATATGTTGTGATTATTCCAGACTGCTAAAAAAGAAAAAAAGAGCTTTGGGGATTCACCTAAAATAGTGCTTTTTAGTATTTTCCAAGCCATGACAAAAACATAGATTAGAAAACACCATCTCCTTTACCCCCATTTCTAATAGGTTTTTAAGTCAGTGTTCATTTGTTCTGCTTTAACTGCACAACTACTACATATGTGAGGAGCTAATTTAAGTGTTTCAGTTATTTGTCCATATAGATATAGTAGAGGCCTCATGTACAAAATTCATGCAAGGGGCTTGGCCCTCGCAGTCCCAGCTTCATCCGGAAGGTCATCTGGAAGGACGTCAGAAGGTCATTCGGCTGTCCGGTCTAATTAGCATATTACACTTTTATTATTATAGACTAGAGGCCTGGTGCATGAGAATTCGTGCACTGGAGGGGGTCCCTCAGCCCAGCCTGCCCCCTCTCACGGTCCAGGAGGTGACCAGGCTGATCAGGGGAAGGCACCACCCCCATCACCCTGCTGCTGCTGCCACTGCCGGCCGAGATGGCTGTGAGGCCTGAGCCCCAGGCCTCCTAGCCCCAGGGGCTCACGGCTGCCTGAGCCCACAGCTGCCTGAGCTCACAGCTTCCATGAGCCTCTGTGGCTTTGTCCGGATGGACGTCCGGAAGATGTCTGCCCTAATTAGCATATTACCATTTTATTGGTATAGATGTATTCTATATCTATGCATATGTACATATACAGTAGGGTTGCATGCTTTCATATGCACTTTTATAGCCAAATCAATATTTTTCAGACCCTCCTACTCAGTGTCCAGACCCTTGGCAATAGAAGACCAAAGAAAGTTAGGAAATCTTTTGAGTTTTCCAAATATAACTTTGGGAAGCGTCAGAATGATTAAAAAGCAACTCTCTAGAATAGTTTTTTCCAAATTACATGTTTTTACAATAATTGAAGCATAATTTCTCACTATCATAAACCCATCCCAAAGGATATATTTTAAAGCACTTTCATTGTCTTAATAGACACAATCTTGTGTGTAAATGTTTCTCCAGCCAGTGTTTTCCCATTTACACAACACTTAGGTATCCTAGCAGAGCTAAAATAAACATTGGCTCCAGCTTAACAGGACAAATGTTTGCACTCGGTGTTTGTTGATGAAATAAATATTTTCAACCTCAAACAAAACAAACCTGAACTCCAAATTTATTCACAAGAAGGTGAGGCCAAATTTATGTTGGGTTTATGCTGGAGTTGACATTTTCATTTTAAATTAATGTTATGGTCACAGGTGTTCTACTTACCTGGGTTATCTTAAGAAATCCAATCAATAAGGAACAGTAATAATTGAAGAGGCCAGGGATATGTTTACTGGTCTAGTGTTTTATTCTCCTTCATTTTCAGCCTGAAAATTCTTTTTTATACCAAAATGTGTGCCACGCAGAATGTCATTTCTTCCGTCTGTTCCTATAATGCGTTCTTGCACTTATGTGACGCTTCACTAAAAAATACTTTAGCGCTCTCTTTTTCCCCCAAATCAATAACTCTAATGCCTGCTCCAAATAGTTTTGATAATTACCTAGCAAATGGCAAACTTTTGCCTTTTAGCAGTTAAAAACTTTCTGAAATATTTAAAAATCACTTTTGACAGTATATTAAAGTGAGTGGAAGTCTTTATCTAAAGATCCCACTCAACTTTTCATGTACTTAAAATATTACAGGAAAATTGAGGAGGTGACTTATAATAGAAAGAAGTAGACTTAAATGAATATTTTCTGAAAGAAAAGTGATTCTTTGTGAAAGAATTCAAATAGCATAATTCGTTTTGTGTTTTATCTTGTGGCTTTTACTCACCTACATACTTTTACAAACCCATGTAAATGGGTCAAAGGTCATTGTGAAACTTGAGAGGGAATGCAAAACTTCCAACTGTGGGAAATAGGTAGAAATAGATTTCAAAAATATTGAATTTACATTGGGTTGATTTTATTACTAATTTATGAAACCATAAAAAAATATAAAACCAAAGTTAATTTTTCTAGAGATATGTGAATATATTTATATATATATAAAGAGGTTATGCAAATATATAAATAATGTAAGTTATATACAGATATAATTTCTGAGGAAAGAAATTGGAATGTTCTTACTTTAAGAATTCTTTCAATTGAATTGCTATATTCAGGATAGGTAATGGTAGCATATGAAATGATTCCTTTTCTATTGTTTAATTCTTTATATTCAATTTAACATTTAAAAAAGGTATAGTTATTGATAGCAGATGTTTCAGTTTACCCATATACTTCTTCTATGAAGAGAATGTCATATTGTAAAATCACTAAGATTTGCTACGTAGTGAATAGTAGTTTTCTTTTTTAAAAAATGTCTTTATTAATTTTTAAAGAGAATGGAAGGGAGAAGGATAGAGAAATAGAAACATCAATGAGAGAAACATCATCAATTGGCTGCCTCCTGCACGCTCTCGCTCCTCCCACCCCCCCCTCCCACCACTCACACACACACACACTGGGGATCGAGCCTGCAACCCGGGCATAGTGCCCTGATGGGAAATCGAACCCGTGACCTCTTGGTTCCTGGTTCAGTGCTCAACAGCTGAGCCACCCCGGTCAGGCTGAACAGTAGTTCTGTGGGTCTGCTGGCCTCTCTGAGACAGCATGATGCTCGGTGATAGCATGCTGCTGAAACATCAAGGTCGTTACCAAAAAACCAGCTGCATCTTTACTAACACAGTGGAGGTTTATGGATGGTTTTTTAATAAACTGTAACATTTAAGAATTAGAAGAACGGAATTTTCTAAATCATTGGTTTCCAAGTGCGTATCCACAAGGAGATGCTGAGAAGCTGTGTCAGAATATGTTTGCCAGCAAATAACAGAAAACCCCTTCACCAACTGGCTTACGCAATAATGGGGAAGTTCCGAGGTGTGTGGTGTGGTGGACTCGGGGGGAGGTGGAGCAGGGTTCATTGGTCGCCTCAGGAAAGTCGGGGTATCTTTGTCCCCACTTCCTCGTGTTGGCTGCACCCTCAGACTGTGTTTCCTGGAAGGAGCACGCTGGCTGCCAGGTCTGTGGCTGCCTGATGCGGAACCCGGGCTGAAAGTGGCTCCTTGTGTGTCTTGGGAGAGCCAGCTCACCGGCAGCCTCTAGCAAACCTTTCTGCGTGGGGGCAAGAAATGAATCACACTGGCCAAGAACCAGGACTGCCCTTCCACAAATCAGCCCATCCTTAAGTTTGAAAGGACTCTCAAGAGAGGCTCCATGTCTTGCCTTCAGACTCGCACATTATTATTCTTTTCATTTAAACTATGAGGCAAGCAAGTAAGGCTCAGAGAGGTTGCACATAGTTTCCTGGACTTACTCAGCTAGGAAGAGGTGGCGGAGAGTGAAACCTCAGTGCTCAATGGGAGGCAGGCAGATTCGTTAGTCTTTTTGTATATACTTAGCAGCCTCCAACCTCTTCCTTGAAGAAAAGTGTACATTCTAAGTATGGTCCGGAAACAGTGTGAGAGACGGTCTATGTCTTCACAAAGCTCCATCAGAATGCTCTTACTGTTAGCCCGGCATTCAGCAATCCGGGTCATTGGTTTATCTGTGAAGAAGCGGGCCTCAGTTTTTCTAGGTGAGCACTGAGGTTTTTCTCAGGCGTCTCCAGAGAACTGTCTCTGGTGTAAAGGGAGGAATTTTGAGGGGAAAATATCTCATTGGCACCAGCTTGAGTGATGAAGAGAGAAATGTAGCTATCAGGTATCCATGTGATGAGTAATGAAGGAAGGGGTGATTCAAGGTAAATTTGCATAAATGGGAAGTTAGCAGTATCCGTTTATAAAACCGCAGATCAGGTTGTGACAGGGAGGATATAAGGTTACCCTCCTGAAAGAGTGAGGTAAGCTGGCATTTCAGATTTCTCCAGATAATCAAAATTGTATCCATTTACATAAAGTGGAATTCATTTATATGGTTACAATGCCCAAATATTTTGTATCCTTGTGGAAAAAAAAGAAAAAAAAAGAAAAGAAAGAGAGGGAGAGAATGCCAAGCTATGGCTCAGTTTGAGACTTATTTATAGGTAAGTATCTATTACTGTCAAATTTTAATGACATGATCGAGTTGTTTTGTATGAATATCAACAGTGATACAGAATCACTATCAAAAGTTGATGTTCAGCCTTAGCTGGTTTGGCTCAGTGGATAGAGCATCATCCTGTGAACTGAAAGGTCCCAGGTTTGATTCCAGTCAAGGGCACGTGCCCGGGTTGTGGGCTCGATCCCCAGTGGGGCACTTGCAGGAGGCAGCCCATCGATGATTCTCTCTCATCATGGATGTTTCTTTCTCTCTCTCCCTCTTCCTTCCTCTCTGAAATCAATAAAAATATATTAAAAAATAATAATAAAAGTTGATGTTCAAAAAATTACATAAATGGAAAAAGGTTGGTGGTCAGAATAAGAACGCAAAGAAGAAAATATGTGCTACATATGAACAGGCAAGATTTATTTACTTAAAAATTCATATACAGAAGTACTCAAAACAAAGGAAGGAGATTATAAGTAATTGTGCAACAACACAAATCATGTAGCACTTTACCTCCCAGAGGATCTCTAAGTGCTTCACAGAACCCCCCATTTCCCTGAGAGATTGTCTAATAAATTCATCCACTTATATACATAGAAATAACTTGTCAACCTTTGAAATTTCTCTCCTACAGGGATCAAGTTAGCAGTAGGAACTCATTTTCAAAAGTTGTATCGTACCAGGTAGAGGTCATATGGAGTTGGCTTTCAGAAGCCAGGGAGTCCGGTAGGAAATAATGCCTGGAGGGGGGAGTATCAGCAGGAAGGACACCCAGGTTCCTAGAACAGGTTCTGCTGCGCCCCCCCTCCCCCCCCTCCCCGCAGGCTTCAGGCACCGGCTCCTCCGTGAAGCTGCTCATCCGAGCCCTGGTTTGAACCACTTGTCCTATCAGTCAAGTCTTTTGAGTCCCTGTTTTAAGTCCGACAGTTCATCATTTACTGTTTTACCCTTTCTCCTAAAAATGTCCTTTGACTTTTCAGATCAGCTTTATATTTCATTCCAAACTTAAAGCCCTCTTACAGAAGTGTGGCTGGATAAAATGGCAATGAGGACTTACATTCGTGAACAGTGACTTCTATAGCAGTGTGCTTATGTGTCACTGATGTTGAAAAGGCAAATAAAATGAACTTTTGATGTAAGGCATTTTAACATGGTATTTATATATTCTTTTCTTGGGATTTTTGAGAAAAATAAAATCAACCCAAGACTACAACCCGACTTTACTCTGCCTCACAATCTTTTTTTTTTTTTTTTTCCTAATCCTCACCTGAGGATCTTTTTTCCATTGATCTTTAGACAGAGAGTGGAAGGGATGGGGGAGGACGGGAGAGAGAGATTGAGACTGGTTGCCTCCTGCACGTGCCCCAACCAGGGTCAGGGATCGAACCTGCAACCCTTCGGTCCTCAGGCAGATGCTCTAACCACTGAGCAAGACCAGCCAGAACCTGCCTCACAATTGTGAACTGAAGTATTCCTGCAGTGGAGGGTTGTGTTGGCTGCTGGGGCTCAAAGCCTATCGGGCACCACCTTAGTGACATGCAAGGCACTGTGCTGGGCTTTTTCTGACAGAGTCTGGGTCTTGCTCTGGAATCTCCAGGGGTATTCTCAATCTGTGGTGTCAAGAGTGCTAGTGGCAGGCCTCGGGGCAGAGGTGTGGACATGTATAAAGAGCAAGCAGCTCAACACAAGGCACGTGGGACACCTGGGACATGCCGACATGTCCGAGGGAATCAACCAAGGAGGCCATTTCCAGCTCTATTATTCTCTGAGGCCGTAAAGCTTCCTGACATCATAGCAGATTATTTTCATTTTCCTGTACAGTTGTCTGATACTGCCTAGAGCAACAAAGGCCCTAACCTGCTCAGTCTGCCTCTTGCACTTGACTATCACAGCCGAGGCTTATTGCTGGAATTGTGTCATAAGCACTGCGTTCAAGATGGCAGCACTTACTAGCTGAGGAGGTTCAAGTTCACGTGCTCTCTGAGCCAGGAGAGCCCTCAGTTACCCTCATGCATTGAATAAAAGGATGATTTCTCTTGAGTAGAGAAAGGGGCACTTCTTTTTTTAAAAATATATTTTATTGATTTTTTACAGAGAGGAAGGGAGAGGGATAGAGAGTTAGAAACATCCATGAGAGAGAAACATCGGTCAGGTCAGCTGCCTGCTGCACACCCCCTACTGGGGATGTGCCCACAACCAAGGTACATGCCCTTGACCGGAATCGAACCTGGGACCCTTGAGTCTGCAGACCCACGCTCTATCCACTGAGCCAAACCGGTTAGGGCGAAAGGGGCACTTCTTATATTTGTTTTAAAAGTATTTCTCTACAGTTTTAGCTTTAGAACGGTGAGGAGAAACTGCTAGGCCTGGCCAGCAATTAAAGCCACACAGTGGTTGTGGAGGCCCAAAGGGCAATTGGAGAATTGCGTGTTTACATTCTATTATGGGGAACCACATTCTAGAAAGGAATTCAGAGGGAGAGACCCCAAAAGTCTGAACCACTTCATCGAACACACACAGGTCTGTTGATGTGAGTGGGAAATGCTGGTCGGTTACAGCAGGTGTCTTATGGAGTCCAGCATGTCTCTGGGTGACGCGACTCTGGCCTGCATTTTACACCGGCCTCCCTTCGCTCATAGGTTTACAAGAAGAAAAATGTATGTATATAAAGTTGTTAGCAATTCTCAGGCAGAAAATTTAGCATAGGGGTTTCTTTTCATTCTGAAGGAATTGCTGTTAGGTATTTGAGCAAGAGTGAGTGTCCTGAGGAAGGCAATGCTTTGGGCTTCCTGGGAGGTATTTTCTGGAGTTTCCCACAGAGTCGCTGGCCCAGTGAGATGAGGACACGTGGCGTTCACTGGAGGCTGGAGGGAGGGTCTCTGCTGAGAGGGCAGGCTAATCAGAGGGCCTTGCTGTTCTACTTCCCAGCAGCCTGGATTGCTCGGGGCACCCCCTGGGGGTGTCAAACTAAACCCTGGGGAGCTCAGGCTCTCCTCCAGCTGTGGTCAGCCACTCAAGGGAACAGCTTCCCGGAGGACAGCGAGCCCTCTGGGAGACATGGTTTCATACAATTTTCATATTTTCAGAAGAAGGCTCTGAAAAAAACCAACATAATAAAAAACTCCCTGTTTCACTCTTTTTTTTCTCTTCAGGAATATGTTTATTAAAAACAAAACAAAATGAATAAAAACTTCAGTTATCACCAAAACAGCCCCTCTTCCTCTGCATCTATATGAGAACAATACTTATGACGTCTTTTATTTTTCTTGTTCAAATAAAAGTGCATGTGGCCAAATGATGGCCAAGAGGTGACATATAAGAACCTCCTTCATTGACCTTGGCCAATCCCTGCCACCACCAAAACACAGGGGAATTGTTAAGAAACAAATTCTACTTGATGAGAAATTACTTTAATCAAAATTCACTTATACCAAAATGTTCCTGACTCATTACTCATTTATCCAATCCATATTTAGTGATCTTCTTTTTCTCCTGTAGCAAGTACTTCAGTAGCTGATAGGAGGATGCAAAGATGAATCCTAATCAGAACCTGACCTGTAGGAGAGAGAAAATGCAAGTATATGACAAAAATTAAAAGTAGAAAGTGAAAAGTACCCAAAGGAAAGTGTGGTATGGGTAAAAGTGTCCCGAAAAGTATGGGGGTTGGAGGAAGGAAAGATTACTTCCAGCTGAAGGAATTAGTGGATGTTTTGAGGAGGTTGCCGGTGGGGGGAGGAGGAGGAGGGAGAACTTTGAAGGCAGGTGATGGCTGGGGGAGGGGAGTGGGAGCAGCAAGAACGGTGCAGGGAAAGTAAGGCCAACAGTGATTGGTTCCATGAAGGGGGAAATAAGGCTGCCCCAGCAACAGGAAACAATGTTGGGAAGGCGGGTCCATTCAGGTTAGAGACAACATTCTCTTAAGGATTTTAGACCTGATTTGATGGAGAATGAGGTTTTGATCAAGAAACCGTCAGGATATAGTTGTCATTCTGAACAATTCATTTACAAGAATTGAATCAAATGGATTGAAATGCCAAAAGACTTGAGATGGAAATACTGGTTACAAGGCTTTTGTATAATCAAAATAAACGTTTCCCAAAGTATGGGGAGTGTGTGACTTGTGGTTTGTAAGGTGAATTTTCGTGGTTTTGAGAATTTAATAATAACTTAAATATGTATTAGAAAAATATAACTTGCACATGAAACCTCTGATTCCATATTGTTATGAATGAGTTTAAGGGGGGAAAAGTAGGACTATCAAATTAAAAATATTAAATAAATAGTAGAATTAATCTGATCTGCCCATATTGCCCAAATCCTAATGGTCAGGGAATGACTAAAGGTTGGGAAACCCTAATGTAAGTAAAGGTTCATGAGTTGCCACGTTAGGGTAATGGAAATGAAAATGAAGAAACCAGTATGAGAAATTATCTGAGGGAGAATCTGCAGGTTTGGGCAATTTAGGTTTGGTGAGCAAAGAGAAGGGGGAGAGCATCCCAAGATACTGCTAAGGTTTTGAGCCCGATTCTATGAAAATGCCAATAACCATTAAAATACATAAAGGAGAAGTAGGTTTATGAGAAAATAAGGTTCAGTATATGAGCATAAATAATTTGAGAGGCTTTCTTTAGCCATTTGCAATGCAGAACTGAGGAGCTGGGATAGGAAGAGACATAGAATCAGCCTCAGAGGTAACAGCTAAAGTTGTGAGATTGTGACCAAGGAATATAGAGAAGAGAAGAGGGCCAAGGGGAGGTCCCTGTGGAAGTGTATATTTAGAAGTGATAGGAGTTAGAGAGGCTCAGGAAGATATCAGAGAACTAAGAGGAGAAGTGAGGAAATACAGCATCTTGAAAGATCATTCCAAGCCCCAGCTCCTAGTGTGGCCCTGTGGTTGGCATAAGATAGTTGCTAAATAAATACCAATGAAAAAGACATGCACAATCCACAGAGTGGAGATCTACAGAGAGGTTGAGGGGCAAAAGGGAGAAAATAGCGTTGAATTTGGTCATGAGGAAGTCATTGGTGACCTTTGGGTCTGTAGAGTCTCAGTGGAATGACAAGGGCAGGAGCCAGATTGCAGGAAGGAGGGACAGAGTGGGGGGTCCGGAAGTGCACTCTTCTTTCAAGATTGTGAAAGTAGGATGCTAGTTAGAGGGGTAACAAACAGGGGTGAGAAAGGATTTTTTTTTTTTTTTTAAAGAAGAAGGTATGGTCAAGCACATTTGTAAGCAAAGAAAAAGAATCTGGTAGAAGTGGGGAGATTGGGGTGAGGGGAAGAGCAAATTGGTGGGGGGGAAAAAATAACCAAAAAAGGAGGAAGTGAGGAAATCAGAGGCACACGTGGGGAGGTTAGCATTGGCAACGTGGAGGAACAGTCCTTTCCCTAAGACTGGGTGAAAAAAATACAATTAGTCACATAGAGAGGAGAGAAAAGGAGGAAACGGCTGGAACGAGGTGGACTTGGTTATTTCACCCCGTAGTGAGATCATCCTCACGTAGTGAAGGGGAAAGACTAGGGGGTTTGTTCCTTGAGAAACAGGGAAAGGTGGGCAGTTCTCAGTGCAAGGAATGCGGAGGGAACCATCAGGGATGAGTTCAAAGACAGCTTCTTCAACAGCTCTTAGCGGCTGAAAGCTGAAGGGTAGGTAAGTTTTCTACACAGAAGTTCAGATTGGCAAGTTTGCGTTTGGTGGTAAAGAGCCTTCTGTACTAATTAAGATCTAAAGACCTTATTTTCTATTTCATTTAGCTCAATTCCCATCAAGCAGGTAGCAGAGGAGGTAGCCCTAGGCTTCTGTTTCTCCAAATACCCCAGGTAGTCACCTTCAAGGCCTTTCTGTCCTGTAAGTGGGTCCTGTTAATCTATTTCATCCACTTCCAACACTGAGGCCTGAAGACATTGGCTATGACCATAAGCTGACTGCCTTGGGGACCACACAAAGTTTGCTCCTCCCCCGCCCCCCTAACTTAAGGACCTTCCTCTGCTGGAATACAGAGCACTTGCAAACAAAAGCCAAGGGTTCACCTTGTTTCCATGTGGGAGCTGGCAGAGTGTGGGGGTGGGGAGGGAGCTGTTTTTGGAGTCAGACAGTCCTGGGTCTGATGACAGACTCACCAGCTGTGTGACACAGTCTCTCTAAGCTTTATTTTGTCATATGTAAAAAAAAAAAAAAGATTTATTAAATTTAAACACGGGGTTTAAAAATGACATTCACAGTAGGGTTACTATGGGGACTAATTTTTTTTTTTAAGTGCTCAATATAGTGCCAAGCCCATAGGTGTTCAATACATGAAAGCTAAGTTATTTTTATTGATCAAATTATATATCAGATTCCACTTCGATAGGTTTTCACAGATCATCTTAGTGAACTCTGCATGCCTTTGACTTTGGAAAAGAGTTTTGTTGTAAGTTCATGACTACAAGGAAAGAGGAAATAGGTGTCACATGGCTGGATGAATGAAGACCTTGGCCCTCTTTTCTTAAGTTTGAAAACTCCCACAAGTTAAAGTTCCTTATCGTAGGCTGGCAACCTACAATTCTCAGAACAGCAGCATCCTTACTCAGTGATACTGTTCTTTGTGCCCTTTGCTTTGCTCATTTTGCTGGGTTCAGTACTAACCTCCTTCCCCCAGGCAGGCAAACTAAGTGTCACTGTGACATTTTCTCTCCGATAGCAGAGAAAAGCCATTGATCATGAAGAGTCAGCGTGGCTTTGCTATGAGTGAATTAAATCAGACCTATCCTGGCCTCTGACAAAGTTGTCGTGGTGCCCATGTCTGCTGGTCATCTCTGTATGCCCAGAGCCTGACTCAAATCCTGGCACATACTAGACACTCTGTATTAAATAGATGAATCAATGAGGTTCTGGTGAGCATGATGACAAGTCATGGGCTGGTGAGAGTTCGGTCCGATGGCTTTGTTAAGGAAAGTCAGTACCGGTAGATTTCTGGCACCCAAGCTCCACTGGCTTTGTCTTCGGCCCAGTTATGTGCAATTATTCTTAAAATAATGAATTGATTGAGGACATTGATGACTCTAATTTGTGCTGGATGAAGAGAGAGCCAATATGTTAAACGGCAGAGGCTAAATCCAAAGAAATCTTAAGAAATAGTACAGCAAGTGGAAAGAACAAACCATGTACAATTAGATTACTTAGATTTGAGTCTTGGTTTTACTGCATGCTAGGGGTGTGACCTTCAGCAGTTCACATAACCTGTCAGCCTTAGTTTATCAGCAATTTTAGGAGGGAATCCCTACCTCCCAGGGTTCTTGCATGGACACAGCCTGTGGTGCAATGTGGAAACCCGCAGAGCAGTGCACTTCACACAGAGTAAGAACTACCCGGCTAGTTGCCTAGCGCCAACAGAGTTTGGATCAATTGAAACAATGAGCCAACTCTACCAAGAGGAAATTGTAAAGAAGATAAATGTAAAGAATGCTTAAGTGCCAAAATTCAATTCCATAAATATAAGGCAGGAGTTATATGACAGAAGGAGATATTTTAGCTAACAGTAAGCACAATATGTTTAGGCTAAAAAGGAAAAAAAAAAAGCCTTACATTAATACAACAAAATATCCAGAATGATGGAAGTCATAGAGTGTGTAATCCACACTGGTTTTGGGGACTGTGATATAGATACGGACTCCACCTTTTACAGGAGACATTGAAAATTTGTCAGATGACAAAATGCATCCTGATGAAATTGACCAATGCCTCCAAAGCCTGTGGTATCAGGAATGGCCTGGAGAACAGGGGATGTTTGAATTGGAAAAAAGAACATTTAGGGGGACAGAACAGCTGCCTGGAAGTGTTGGAAGGATGGTCATGTGGAAGAAGGTAACTAGGTTTGCTCTGAGACCTGACCGAGGACAGGATAGGATCAGTGAAGGTACATTGAGATTTCAGCTCTACATCAGGCACCAGTCGTCTGAATGTGAAATGGTAGGGTTCGCCTGTGTTGGCAAGGAATCAGTGGCTGAGACGCTGGACTTCTCAGTGACACCTGGATTTCCTCACTCCAAGTGAATCTATAGCAGCATGTGATCTATGCCTCAGAAAAGGTGGACCGTAGTTCAGTGGGCAGGCAGACGATAAAAACTACCTTAGAAGGGTGAAGAGCTTTTGAGCCCAGTGTGTGCCTTTGTTTTACAATGTTTTAAAAGAACCATGAGCAGAATTTCATTCCTAGCCTTAATCAGATTCTCTGATTAAGAATTCTTCAAGCACTCCACAAAGTAAGCAGTCTTTGCTCTCACATCTGGTGAGTTTTGTAAAGGGAGCAACATGCTCAAGGCATAGCTCAAAATAGAACCTAAATTCTGAATCCCTGGGCTGTCTCTCCACAATGCTTCTTATCCTGAACTTTCCAGAGGCTGTTAGAATTCACCCTTCCAACCCTGGAGGGCTTCTCTTTCCGTGATCAACAACTCCTTTGACTGTCCAGTTTTGAGGAAGGTGAGAGGACTTGACAAGTAAAACCTCTGAGAGTAAACAGTGAGGGGAGGCCGGCCTGCAAAGGTGTAATAGGTAGGGTTACTCCCATATGTGGGTTGAGAAATAGCGACCCTTATTTTTAGCCAGGAAGACAGTGGGATGCAATCGTGCAGCTTAGAGGCCTTGGTCGTTAATCACAAGACCCGTCAGCCCTCAGCTCCCAAGCCAACGTGAAACCAGGTCACCTGTAGAGCTTCTATTCCCTTCCATCTACCCCATGCCTCCTATTTACCTATTCCACCTTGTGGCACAACACTTGGCCTGTAGTAAGAACTGAACACAGTCTGCCCCCTTGGAGGAAACCTTGGTCAAGTTTTGCAGCTTCTCTTAAATTCCCTGACTTCACCCCCAAAAAACAACACAATTAGACTGAGGATCCACTATTGCTAAATGGTATGCAATAGCAAAAGCTCAAGCAGTATTTACATTCAAATCTAGGAACTCATTTACATTATTAATTATCCAAACCTTGGATTTTTGAATAAAGGGGGGAGGGGAATAGTTCAGTCTGTGGTAGTTCTGCAAATTGTCACCAAGAGCCATGGGTTCCCTGAGGCCGATGACTGTCTGCATTCTTCCAGGGTAGGCACCCAAAGCTGTTGAAAAGAATTGAGACGCTTGTCAACAGAATGGAAAGCTGGCCTTCATCAAAACGATTTTAGTCTGCGAGACTAATGACCTTTCCTTGCTGTTTGTTTTAGTTTGGAACTAAATGAAAAAATTGGTTTTAGATAACAGTAGCTTGGTCTTTCTCTCCCAAGTATTTTATTGGGAAAAGCCAAGTAGCACAAATTGTTAACCAGTATTTTAAAAATATATATGTAACAGACTAGAGGAAGTGGTTAACTAGCCCAGAAATTGAACTTCAGAATGGAAAACAAAAATAATAATAATAAAAAGCATCATGTCTAAGGAGAAAAATCCCCATTGTTTGCTCACATTACCTCAGTGGTAATAGTCCCAATAATAAAGTGCAACATTTCTAAGTGCTGCTTGCCTCCAGCTCTTTTTTTTTTTTTTTAACAGCTGTAAGCTGAGCTCCTGATGCATAGTCCCTGGGGCAGGCTAGGATCCCCCTTGTTTCCTGTTCAGCCTCGCTGAAGGAAAAATAGCCTAATGCAAGAAAATAACCTAATGGTTTTGCAATCCAGGTAAAAGGTTCAGGGGAGTTCAAAGATCAATTAATTTTTAAATCTTGATCACTAAATTTCCTTTCTGAAGAGCAAGTAAATTCCTGGCCTGGAAGACATACAAATCTGCAAATCAAAACGTAAATATACACAAGTGGGGTTCAATCAGGAGCATAAACACCCTGCTGGAGAAAGTAAAAGTTAGGTGGTTTTCATTTATCGAAAGCATTTTAGTTGTCCATTTGAAGTGGCATATAATTTTTTAAAATATGCATAGATATGGGCTTCTTTGGTTAAGTGTCCCTGGGTGGGAATGTATGGGAATATTTAAAGTGTTTAAGTAGAAATATCAAATAGGCTTTACACAAACCACCAGATAATTTACAGATATTTGCAGTGCTGACCACTTCCCTGCGGCTCCATATCAGGGTGGAGAGCAGAGACGTGCGTTGCATAACGTCGTGAAGCAGTGAAATTTCTGTAAGTCGTGATCTGCTGGCATGTAATAACTCGATCTGCTTCATGCAGACAAAATATATTAAAAGTATGGACGAGTGAAGTTTGTGCCCCAGGGAAAAGGCGAGATAATGCATTGAAATTGTTCAGAGGTAGTTAGATGCCTAATGGTCTAATATGTGAGCTATGTGAGGTCTGGGGTCTGGTTCTCATAAATTCTGGCTAGACTGATCCTGTAATTTCAAGCAAAGGATAAAAGCGTTAGCCAGAATCATCAGTGCTCAAGGTCCATGATGCTGGATATTATTCATGTAAAGATTTTAAAAAGAAAAAACACTTTAAAAGGGGTGCTGTGGAGTATAATTCATGGTTCTGTGTGTTTGTGTTTGAAAATGTATGCATACCTACATGCTCGCTCTAAGCCATTTAATGAAATACATTAACTTGGAATTTATAGAAACCTTCCCCATCTTTCCCGTGATGGGATAGGATTCTGATATAATATAATAATGTGCTGCATGAACAACCATGTAGGATCTAATTATTTCAACTTCAAACTGACATATCGGTGTTTAAATTGGAGTAAAAAAACATGTTTGTAATAAAAATTTACCATTACGAATGGAATAATTTAAAACCAATTTGGACGGATTGAGGAGTGATTAGAGGAAAAAGTTCCCAAGACATTTGGTAGCCTTATAAATGATTTCACAAAATATGCTAAGACTATTCTACCAATTACGTTAGCTGAATATGGAATCCTCAGATTTGAAAAGAAAATAAGAACTAGGCTTTTGAAATTAGGTAGATGGTGGATATGAAAACCCTTGATAATTTCCTCCTTCATATAATTTATTTCATCACGGGGGTAGAAGTTTGGAAGTTTTCATTTGCAGTTTCTTTCTTCTTCTTCTTCTTCTTTTTTTTTAAAGCTAGTTCACTTGTGTTTGAGTCTACAGTATATTTATACAGTCTTTCCTGCCAGAATCGTTGACAGTATTTCTAAATGGTTTCCCTCATTGCCTAGGTTATACCAAGTGCCACTCTCCTGAAGTTCTCAAAACTATACCACCCACACACACATCATGAATAGAGAATCGCATACTTTTTTTCCTTTTCTAAAACAAAGTGTTCAATCTAAAATTACTTTGGCTTTAATGTGACCCTGAAAATCATCTCAGCTTCATACCTGGTGTAAGATTCTGTTTGATCCTGGTAACAAGGCCATCATTCTTAATTTTTGTTCATAAAAATGTCTGCATTACATATAAGTAAATATCATCTCTCTATTAGTACCATGCTCTACAGCATTCTGACATTCTATCAGAATCTCAGTAGAAAATACCCTTTGGGCAGAAAAACTGTTCATCTAGTTTTCTGAGTTTACCTGAAGACATCTGTAGATTCAGTGACATTTGATGACTTGTGTTTGACTTTTCAAATTGTTGAAAATGCTTACCTCCAGATTACTCTCCTTGGAAGTATAGCACACAAATACAGCCATTATCTTTTAATATTTAGCATATACAAATACTTTCCGTTAGAGATCTGTTAGATCAGAGATGATATTTGTTATTTGTGAATGAGGAAATCAGTCTCAAATATTTAGGTAATCTTTAAAATAGTCTTTTAAATCACCAGTTTACAAAATTTTCATCTCTGCTTATTTTTACTCTTTTTTTTTTTTAATAACCACATGCTTCCATTTAACTTATTTTTCACCTTGAGGAAATATGCTAAAAATTGCATATACCAGTCATATTCTAAGGACAATTGTAAGGAATAACATTGCTGTTTATCTTAATATTTGATGCCCCATTACACTTTGGACAAATGGGTTGATACTTTTATTTAAATGGAAATTTATGAATTATTTTAGTACTGGAATTCTAGGAGTTTCTTTTTGCTTCATTTTAATGATTATAAAATTGGAAAAGATTCAAGAATTGAACTCTTTCATGGGTTTCTTCCCATATTGTTTGGAAGAAAATCTGAGTGACCACCTAGCTAGTTCTGATTTTGAATAATTTTTATTGGTGTGTCTATTTTTCAAAACCACACCTACCACTTTGCAGTGACATTTTGCTGCTGGTTTACAAATACAAGACGATTGTATGATAATCGTCTCAGCTACAGATAATTTGAAAGAATTAATGGTAGAATCGGGTTGATTAACTTTTCTTTTTTTTTTTTTTTAAAGTATGTAGAGTATGTAGAGTGGAGTTTTTTGGTTTTTTAAAAATATATTTTATTGATTTTTTTACAGAGAAGGAAGGGAGAGGGATAGAGAGTTAGAAACATCGATGAGAGAGAAACATCATCGATCAGCTGCCTCCTGCTCACCCCCTACTGGGGATGTGCCCCCAGCGAAGGTACATGCCCTTGACCAAAATCGAACCTGGGACCCTTGAGTCCGCAGGCCCACACTCTATCCACTGAGCCAAAACTGGCTAGGGCCGGGTTGGTTAACTTTTCATTATACGTTCTACCCATTAGGGAGACTCATCGTTTGAGCAGGAAGGGTAGGTACTAAAAATTTGAAATTAGTTTACATTTTCTATCCAAAGTTAGGTAATATGATTACCTTTTGATTATTCCAATTCTAAACATCTCAAGGCAAGATTCAAAATTCGTGCTAGAAAACCTGAGTCGATTCCTCTCACCATCCCCCATCACTCCCCCTTGTCCTCATTCTCCAAATCTTTTCCAGATTGTTTGCAAAATGAAATTATCTAATTTCACGAGTATTTGTTCTGAAAAAGCACCACACTCTGGCAGAGAGAAGACTCATTTTCAAGGCCTGATATCTTAAGACAAGACCTTTTTGTCCATGAAATACCACCTAGGATTTGATGAAAATGCTGAGAGAACCATCTGGGCCAAATATGCCCAAATGTATCGATGAACTATCACACTGATAATACCATTTATGGTAAATGACAAATGTCAACAGATACTTTTCAAAGTATTTTTGCTCCAGATCTCTGGAAACACATAAAATATTGTAAGCATATATTTTTAAAATTAAGTTGGTTTGAGGTCTTTTAGAAAACACTATATGCTTACAATTAAATTACTTTACTTACTTCATTATTTCTGCCCAAAATTTATATCGCTAAAACAAAGTGGAGCAAAAATTTATTCAGGACATTTTAATAACCATTAAGGCACTGTTTCAAAATGTACATCTGCTTGCTTAATTACATTATTTCTGAATTTGTAACTCTTGCCACTATTAAATTTAGTTTTTAAAAAGACTTCAGACTAGGAACCAATGCTGAATTATTAATTTGAACATTATGAACTTTTCAAGTTCTAAGTATAGAGGAAGAAATACTGAGCTAATTTGACTAATTAATCTAGTTGATTACAGTGTATTTATACAAGCAGAGTTAATCTGGCAGACCCAAAAGTTTAAGGAGTCTCTAGCAAAACTATAAATGAAGCAAAGTAGTAATTCAGTGACTAAACAAGTTGTTAGATTGAAAATGGATGTTTTAATATATGCTTCTAATCATCTTCTAAAGAGTATAGCTTGCTAACCATAAGCTTTTGAGCTTGGTACTTGCATTGCATTTCTAACACCCACAGAGGACCTAGTTATCACATTGCAAAAGCATTCCCAGACTGAAGGATATTACATTTATTCTCCTCAGGCTTTCTCACTGTGCTGTCAGCCTGTTTATTTAGTGCAGATGATGAAGGTGCAGATGAAGGTGCATGAGAAATAGCTCTCTTGTTGTGTAAATGTTCCACCTACCATAATGTAGGTGATTGCAGAGTTGGTGAAAACAGAATCTCCTTTTGCTTTGTGACAAAAACCACATTTAATAGGTCTAATTTCAGGTCGAGTCACTGAGTCTATCCCATGATAAAAGAACGACATGGAATGTGCCCAAACAGAACTTCTAAAGGTGTATGTTAAATCAAAGAGTGTTCCTTAGAGTTTGTATAAAGAGAGAAAAATCTCATTGATTTCATGGAAGAATGAAGGGGAACTATCACTCTATGGAGTGCTTGATGTGAGGGAATACTATAGCATTTTGCTTTAGTCTGATACTTAGTAGACAAGTCCCCTGAGTAGGAAGCATGGCTAATTCTGTTCTTTTAAAGTGTCTAATGTGGTGTTGACACACTCAAATGTTAAATAATATATTATAACATGAAGGAAAAGCTCAGAGCTTTCATGAGGTAAGGCTAAAAAATAGTTATACATGCCCTTGATTTAGGGAAATTATAGAGGCAAAGAACTCACATTCATTTATTCATTCCCAGAAAAATCCTTATAATCTTGTGTTTAGCACATGTTGAATTTACATTTTGTAGATTTTCAAGGCTTCAAATTCTTCATCGAGGAAAAACAATTACATAATAGCTCTGACGGTTGGGATTTTTCCCCCTGAAAATCATGCCTCCTTTTCCGCCACTCACACTTAAGAGTATTGTACTGAAACATTATCTTGGTTTCCCTTAAAAATCTACAATATGTTTAAAAACATCAAGTTATATACTTTAAATGAGTGCATTGTATCATATATGAATTGTAACTCAAAGCTGTAAAACACACTAATAAATCTGTCATATAAAATATTAGCATATATGCCAAAAAAGATACTTTGAAAATGACTTAGGTGAACAAGAAATTATATTTACAGTTCAGGCACTGAAAATTGCCATTTGATTTTAACATTAACAAATTTACAATTTGTACACTGTGGCTGTCTTGGCCGATTTGATATTGGAAAAAATTAATTTTTCCTTACAGGTTTCACAAAATGTGAATGCATATTTATTGATTTAACCAACTGAGTTCCTTTGGAAGTATGTAAAAAAAAAAATCCACTTAAAGATAAGGATACAGCCCAGCTGGTGTGACCCAGTGGTTGAACGTTGACCTATGAACCATGAGGTCACAGTTCAATTCCTGGTCAGGGCACAGGCCCAGATTGTGGGCTGGATCCCCAGGGTGGGGCATGCAGGAGGCAGCCAATCAATGATTCTCTCTCATCATTGATGTTTCTATCTCTCTCCCTCTCCCTTCCTCTCTCTGAAATAAATAAAAACATATTTTTAAAAAAGAGAAGTTCTCAGGGAAGAGTTTTGGTGGCTTAAGAAAAGTAAAGAAATCTTGGGCAGAGACTATGTCTGGGGGAATTGCCATCAGGGCTGACCCTGGATGACTGGAAGGCCACAAGAGCATCCAAGGGAGTAGAAACTGAAAGAAAGAACCCTGAAGGCAAATATTGCTCCCTTTTCAATCTGAACTGAACCTAGGCCAAACCTAACACTATTATATGTTCACAGGTACATACTACAGTGAGCAGATAGATGGTAGAGTTGAGTCACCTGCACAGTGAAAGGGCAGGTGGTAGTGGCAGTGCTGGCAAAAATCATAGTGGGCTGAAAATGAATTGGAAAACCATGACGTCTAGTTTGGTGATGTCCCCAGTTGGCTCCAACTTGTCACTTGATCTTTCTGGTACTCATTTTCCTCACATGTTAGTATAAAGTGAACTACGGACTTGCTTAGCTCTTAATAGAATGATTCTCTGTGTTTAAGCATCTTTTTTATGGTTAATGAGTGAATAAAAAGAGGAAATAGCAGACGTTGAAGGTGAAAAGAAATGTGGTTTTAATGGTGGTGTTTTGAAGTTGGATGGCGAAATAATTAATTGAAGATGTCCTTGTAGGAGCTAGCTGTCTTTGCGTTAACTGGGGGGATTAAAGGTTCACAAAATGGGGCCCCATTGGTTCTTCTGTTGGTCTTTCTTACTTTCTCTTCAAACAAGGTTTTCCTTGTATTACTGCAGTATCTTCTTCCATGAAGAAGGAATAGGATTACCAGAAATACATAATTTAATACTATATTATGGAAGATAATGAGTTAGCCTTCTTAAAATGCGATGTAAATCCTTAGATGAATACCAAATCTTGAACATCTCATTGAAGAGACAGGAAAGAGTTGCCTTCATTTGGGGAAATGGTGGTGGTTTTAGATATTGCCATAGTGAATGGTTATTTATTGTAAGTTCCTACTTTAATAAATCGTTTCTGCCTTTCCACAAATTCATTACCTAATGACTTCAGCAGTATGCCTTGGGGTATTCAATCCTGGGCAAAGATGAGCTATTTTCCTCAGGTTGCTTATCTGTTCGAACAAGAGGAGTCATAGCAGTTGTCTAGAAAGGACATTTGTTAGAAATGACAATATTTTTGCTCTACCTGAAAGGTTTCCTAGCCAAATGACAGGTGTCAGCTAACACCCATTGTGAGTGAATTTGCGTATATCATTTATTTGGGGATGGATGAACAAAGAAAATGTATGTTGCTTTGAGTTTCCCCAAAAAGGAATCTAATGTGACCCAGTTGGATACCAATAAGTGTCTGGCATCTTTAAGAATCTTAAATGGTATTCTAATGAGATGAGTGAGCATTTCTAAAACATAATATTACATCCACCAAAAAGCACAAAACAGCTGAGCCAAAATTTTACATAGATCTGATGTTCAGTGCAAAAAGTATTCTCAACAGAGCAACCGAATGTTTTGTATCCTTTGATCTAATCCCAGTGGCGATTTTGGTGAGTGAATCAGTGTTTGAAAAAAGTTGGACATAACTGAGCTCAGACGAAGATGATTCCTGTGAACAGAAAGGGAGATGAGGGACTCAGTCCCTCAGGTGGCATGCCTTTTCTTTGCCACCAAAGTTTTACCTTGTTAATAAGTGGCCCATGACAGAGTTAGTCTCATTTTTAGTGAGTGTAGTTAGCACTTTTTTTTTAAGATCCACACCTTGGACGTGACTTCCCTTCAGAAAGTTCACAACCACTGTCCTCCACCCCAAGAAGGGCTTGCTCCAGGTAGGATTTCTGAGTGTTAGAAGTTTGCCTTTGTCTCTCCAACCTTCTTTTCTCACCCTTTCCCACCTCTTCGTTTGCACTTTCTTCCTTACACCAGCCACCTGACACTCAATGATCTGGCAGTACAGTGATCTAGACTAGTACTATAGAAAGCTTTCATCTAACTCTTTTAGGACCCACACGTCACCGGCACCTTGCAGAGCTCTTGAGCTACTGAGCTAGCTCCCTGCCATGTGTACATTCAGTGTAGGAGCCAAGGTCCACGCAAGAGAAAACAGGAACCACACCAGTTATCTAACAGAGAGAATACAATATAGGGATTTGGTTAAACAGGTGTTAAATTTGTGAAAAAGCAAAACAAAACGCAACAGAAACACTGAGGTAAATCTTTCAAAAGCTACTGCCATCTCCTGGGCTGGGTGGGGGGGAAGGAGAGGCTAGGTCAGCAGATCCTAGAAGGTCAGAGGAGGAAGCCTGTGGAGTGAGGACTCAGCCCTCTGAGGAAGGCACCGCCCAGCTGGTGCTGGCATTGTGCCTCAGGAGCTGGGCCTCAGATCTCCAGGAGGAGCAGCCACACTAGTCCTGGCACCTGTAAGTGGGCGCATGGAGTTGATTCTGGGCGAGCTGAAGAAACCTGGGAACTCGAACCAGAAGTAGCCACCAGACTGCCATGCTCTTGCAAGGGCAATGGATACAGGAGCATAGGGAGGAGCAAGTTCTTTCCCTCCCCCTGCCTCCCGGCCTCCCGCCGTGCTCCCTAAGCACAGTGCCTACCAGGGAGTCTGGGGGCAAAGGAGAAATGCAGTTAGGACTGTCCCAGCTCAGCATCCCATAGCAGAGGAGTGGAGAGAGTCTGGAGCTGAGAGACGTGGCTTAATAAAGCCTACCCTGGAAGCTACCTATGGCTGAATACAGAAGGCAGGATTGTGTTTAACTGGGGAGAGGTGTGAAACCTGAGAATACAGAATTTTGCTAATGAGCAGTAAGACTTGACCATCTCCACAATAAAATGATGTGAAAATCCAGGGTGCTAGAGATCTTATCCAAATGGATCTCACTAGCAGTTCCCAATATGATTCCTCCCAATTTCTCTCCCAATACCCACGAAAATGCAATAAATAATTAAAATTATGATAGCATCAGAAACTAAGACTGAGAGAATCTGGGAAGAATAGACTATTTATAAGGCATATGGAGCTTCAACTCATAGCATACCCCCCCCCCCCCTTGACTGCATAAAAGAATTAGTGTGGCGAGAGGTAAGAACATGCGTCGCAGCTCTGTCACCATCTGTCCGCTGACCCGGTGAGCCAGGAATTGTGCCAACCAGAAATCTGAGCAGACACCCCTGGCCAGCCCTTGGAGCTGCTCTGAGAGAGTATCATTTCCCCTACAATTTAGCTTCCACCTTTCTACAACACAGAGACATAGAAATTCTCAGGAAGCAAATGCACAGAAAGTTGGGGGATGTGAGCCGTGGTGCAGGGCATTCTGGAAGGTCTGGTCCTCCTGAGGAGGCCAGGGCAGGGTGGAAGGGGGACATCCATGGAAAAACACAGTAGCTTTTCAGGCTGTGAATTTCAGTTTCCCAAGTGTTATAGCCACTCAGAATAAAGCAGATTACACATCTGAAATGCTAGAATTCAAGATCCAGGAGAAATAATCGATACATATGATAAGGAAACAAGGCCTCTGTGAAAAAAGCAGAAGTGTGGAATGAAAGGAAAGTGATGAGATGAAGAACAGGAGAAGATAAAAACAACTGGGAGAAGATGAAAGGAAGTTAAAAGGAAGCTGAAAGCACAAGAGCAAAATGAAAACACATGGAGAAGAGTCAAGAACAGCATTGATCCTGTAGAAAATCATAGTGTGATGGAGGAGGGCAAACTGGAACCATCCCCTATGAGGCAGCAGAGAAGGACAAAAGATGAAAATTGTCAGACAAAGTGATGGTAGACCAGAGAACGCAGGACCAACATGTGGGCAATTTAAAGAAAACTAAGTATAAATAAAAGTGGCAATCAGGAATATAGCAGGGGAAAAAAATCATAACTTTTCTGAATTGAAGAAAGGACTACATATGCAGGTTGAAAGAACTCACTGACTCACAATCAAATATTGAGTTACTAAGATGTAGGGGGAAAATATAGGTGGAAAAATCAATTATACCTTCTAACCAAAGGAATGCATAGATGATAGATGATAGATAGGTAGACAGATAGACAGATAGATAGATGATAGATAAATCTCAAACTGCTCTTAAGCCTCCTGCCAAAAATACCAAAAGAAAATGGAACAACTACAGAATTTAAGGAGAAAATACTGTGACTCAAGTGTATTATGCAAACCAAGCTCTTGATCATTTTCAGATATATAGGTGATTAAAGCTAAAAAGTGCTTATAAATATATTTCACCTAACTGATAGAGAAAGCCGATTTAAGAACTCAGGAATGGAAGATTCATGGTCTAAAATTAGATGGAGTTTTGAAAGGAGTTAAAAGTGCTCGGATAATTGTTTAAAATATGGTATAAAATTAAATACAAGGAAAAAATTCTGAAAAGCAGATTCTTATTTAAGAAATAATAAAGCAAATATGTTTCTGACTTAAAAACGAAAATAGCTCTAGCCAGTTTGGTTCAGTGGATAGTCTTGTAGACTGAAGGGGTCCTGGGTTCGATTCCAGTCAAGGGCTCGTACCTCGGTTGCAGGCTCAATGCGTAGCCCTGGTTGGGGTGCCTGTGGGTAGCAACCAATTGATGTGTCTCTCTCACATCGATGTTTCTCTCTCTCTCTGTCTCTATCCCCCTTCCATTGTCTCTAAAAATTAATGGAAAACATTGGGTGAGGATTAACAAAATAATACTGACAAATAATGAGAAGTAGAGGCTATATTATGAAGGGTCAAGCTCTTTGTTTCATATATAATAAATGTGGGAGATATAATTCACTCAGTTATTTAGTTTTTAAAAAAATAAATATGGGCTAAGAAATGATACTGAAAATATAATTAAAATATAACCTTAGCAACATTAAAATAATATTTATTTTCCAAAATGCCAGAGCAAAATCTAACTTATTAGGATATATATTTTAATCAAATTTTGATATTCTACTAAAATATCTTTTTTTAGTATTCATAAAATAATTTTATTAATTGAATATTTGTTAGGCCTCAAAGAGAATCTCACATAATTGCAAACTGCAAAGGTTAAGTAGGCCAAATCCTTTGACCACAATAAAATAAAATGAGAAATTAATAATAAAATATTAAAAGCAAATATCCAAAAGTTAAACTCTTAAATTAATAACAAAAAATTTCCCCTCAAACAACTCTGTCATCAAGATGAAATAAAAATTTGAATTACAGACAATTAAAAAAAATAATAGTGAAAACCTCTACAAATAAGACCACAAGAGATGCAGGCAAAGCTAAAGTTAGAGGAATATTTAAACCACTAAATAATTCATTATCAAGCTAGAATGAATGAAAATAAGTAGGGTCCCCAGAGAAGAAGAAAAACTAATAGAGATAAAAAGAGAGATGACTATTTATGAAAAAATGTTGCAATAAAATCTTTGAAAATAAAAATCTCAACTAGAATTAGAAAGTAGAAATACTTGACAAATTAAGAATAAAAGACAGCTCCAAAGATATAAACTTAGGAATGAGAAAGAGGAAATAGCTACAGATAAATAGGAGATTAGAAGAATTATAAACAAAACTTTTAATAGTCTTAAAGATCTTGATGAACTGAATTATTTTCTTTAAAAAATTATATATTCTTCACACTCAATGGGGTTTCTATAATAAGAAAGACAAGAGGATAAGTTGGTGAGGATGTGGAGAAATTAAATTCTGATACATTGCTGATGAGAATGTAAAATGGTACAGTATTTTAAAACAGAGTTACCATATGATCCAGCAATCCCCCTCCTAGGTATATACCCCAGAGAATTCAAAACATGTTTACTCAAATCATTACACAAATGTTCACAGCACTGTTATTTATAACTAGAGGCCCAGTGCATGAAATTCGTGCATGGGGGTTGGGGGGTGTCCCTCTCCAATCTGGGACCCCTTGAGGGATGTCCAACTGCCCGTTTAACAGGCGGTTGGATATCCCTCTCACAATCCAGCACTGCTGGCTCCCAACTGCTCGCCTGCCTCTGCCTGATTGCCCCTAACTGCTTCTGCCTGCCAGCCTGATCACCCCCTAACCACTCCCCTGCCACCCTGATCGACGCCTAACTGCTCCCTGGCCAGCCTGATTGCCCCTAACTGCCCTCCCCTGGTGGCCTGGTCACCCCTAACTGCCCTTCCCTGCCAGTCTGGTCACCCCTAAATGCCCTCCCTTGCCAGCCTGGTCACCCCCAACTGCCCTCCCCTGCCAACCCTGCCCCCCCTAACTGCCCTCCCTGCTTGCCTGATTGCCCACAACTGCCCTCCCTTGCAGGTCTGGTCCCCCCAATTGCCCTTCCCTATAGGCCTGATTCCCTCCAACTGCCCTCCCCTGCAGGCCTGGGTCCCCCCCAACTGCTCTCCCTTGCTGGCCTGGTCTCCCCCAACTGCCCTCCTCTGCCGGCCTGGTCACCCCCAACTGCCCTCCTCTGCTGGTCTGGTCACCCCGAACTGCCCACAACCTGCCCCTGCAGGCCATCTTATGGCAGCCATCTTGTGCCCTCCTCTGCTGGTCTGGTCACCCCGAACTGCCCACAACCTGCCCCTGCAGGCCATCTTATGGCAGCCATCTTGTGTCCACATGGGGGCAGCCATCTTTGACCACATGGGGGTGGCCATCTTGTGTCTTGGAGTGATGGTCAATTTGCATATTACTCTTTTATTAGATAGGATAGACAAAAATGAAAAAAAAAATGTCCATTCACTGATGAATGTGATATATCCATACAATGGAATATTATTCAACCATAAAAATTAATGAAGCGCTGATTTATGCTGTCACATGGATGAACCTTGAAAACATTATGCTAAGTGAAAGAAGCCAGACACAAAAGATCACATATAATATGATTCCATTTATATGAAATGTCTAAAATAGGCAAATTCATAGAGACAGAAAGTAGACTAGTGGTTGCCAGAGGCTGGAGGTGGGGGGGGGGGGAGGGAGTGACTGCCACAGGGGATGAGGTTTCTCTGTGGGGTGATGAAAATGTTCTCGAATTAGATAGTTGTGATGGTTGCACTACTTTGTGGATAAATTAAAACCACTGCATTGTACACTTTTAAATGTGAATGTTATGATAGGTGGATTATAACTCAATTTTTAAAATAAAAAAATGTAAAACATATAACAAAAATGATTCAAGAAGTAGCAAACCTTAATATATTAATAACCATGAAAAAAAAGTGAAAAAGTTATCTCTCTTCCAAAAAGGTAATAGACGTAGGATGTTTTATGGTGACATTTATACTGTTTCTTGTAATAATTCTTCTACTACTTAAATAATCTCAAACCATAGAAAAAGTTGAATGCCTTAATTTTATAAAGCCTGGTATCAAACCAAACAGAAGATAAGACATGAAAGAAAATAATGCATGTGGTCGCTTATAAATATGCTTTAAGCAGAATATTAATGAACCAAATTAAAAAATGTGATTTCAAAATGCAATAAAATCGGATTTCTTCCCAAAATACAAAATTCTTTCAACATCAGAAAAATGCATTAATATAGTTAATTATATCAATCAATCAAGAGAAAACCCATGTGATGATTATATTAAATGCTAAAATGTTAGTAAGTCAACATTCATTTCTGATTTTTTACATTCTTAGTACATAAGAAATTTGAGAAAGAATATCTGTCAGCAAATAATACCTGGTATCATATTAGATAATGAACCCCTACAGATAGTCTCACTATGAATAAGGAACAACATTTTCTCAGCTTTTCCCAGAATTTTTCCGGATATTCTAGTCAGTGCAGCAAGAGGAAAAAAGAAACTGAAACTGTCGATACCAGAAAGGAAGAGAAAAAAATTAAATAATTTGCAAATAGTATAATTGCCTATGTGAAAAAACATTATTCAAAACAATGTTAGTTCGTTAGGTTACAAAATTAGTATACAGATATCAATAGCTTTTTATTTACCAGCAATAAGGGAATGTAAGGAAAAATGATCACAACAAAAGATATAATGTCAATCAATAACTTCATATTATATTGTTTTATTTCTACTTGAAAAAAATGACAAACAGAATTGAGGGTCATAAAAGAATTCTTGAATGAATGGAGAGATATATTATACAGATACAATTTTCTCCAATCTACACATCAAAATCTTAAAAGAAGTTTTTGAGAAGCCCGACAAAAATTATTCTAAGTCTTATTTTGAAGAGTAAATATAGCCTAGGATTTTTTTAAGACCAGTAAAAGTCGGGTATTGCCCTACTTTAAATAATCCACATTATAAAGCTGTGTAATTAAATCGGCTTTGAACTGGCATAGACATGAGTGTGCCTGTCAGTAAGACAGCAAGAAAGCATAGAGCCATAGCAAAGTTTACATAAGAATTATTTTGAAATAAAGATGGCATCTCAAATGGGAGAAGACAGAATAGAATAGATTATGCCATTTGATTCCTCATGAACTTAAAATTTCAGTGTAAGAAATAAAACAACAAAACTGGTGGAACATAAATAGATAGTTATGTAATTTTAAGTTCAAGAAGCCTTTCTGAGCATGATCTCGGGCTCATGATAAATATTCTTGAAAACACTGTTAGCTATCACTATTAAAACCTTAAGCTTTTTGTATGGCAAGAGATGCCACAAAGTTAAAAGACAAATGACAAAACAAGTGAAAATGACAAAAAACATTAAAACTGTAATGTACTATTTAAAAGAAAAGCGATGTGTGCAAAATATAATTTTATAGTAATTTCAATTACATGTAAATTATTATGTTGCTGAGTATATACAGTTGAATTAAGCATGCATCTGATGAAACTGCAGTCTAAGTAATTCATTAGTACAAAATGCAAATGACCCGTAATCGTGGCAAAAAAGTTTATCCTTGCTGGTACTCAAGGAAATAAAAATTAAAATAAGGTGCCAGTTTTCATCTTTCGAAGTGACATATCTCAAACAGAATGCTGGCATTAATGTTGGCAAGGGTGTGGGAGAGGGGAACTTGCACATTATACTAGACAGTCAGTTTCTTCATTGATAAAACCTTGCTGGAGAATCCAATCTTGAAAGTGCATTTCCACCTCTAACTAAAAAGTGAATGATTTAATGAGCAAAGATGTAAGTGGATACTGATTACAGTTGTTATTCTAGTCGAAACATTGGAAGCAATCTTACCTCATAATAGAGAAACATGCAAATTGACCGCACCTCTGCTATGCCCACGATTGGGCCGGCAGGATGCTGGGGGCGGGACTCCGGGTGGCATATCTGCCATTGAGAAGATCAAGATGGCGGTGCCCAGTGGCCGGGCCCATGCCGCCGCTCCCCGGGGTGCCTGGGGCGATCGGCCACCTGGGGGGGCGTGGCCCTGCCCCTCCCGCCCTTCCCGGGGGTCCCGGGGGTCCTGGGGGGCGATCGGCCACCCAGGGGGCGTGGCCGGGCCCCTCCCGCCCCTCCCGGGTGTCCCGGGGCGATCGGCCACCAGGGGCGGCGTGGCCCGGCCCCTCCTGGGGGTTCCGGGGGTCGATCGGCCACCTGGGGGGGCATGGCCGGCCCCTCCCGCCCCTCCCGGGGGTCTGGGGGTCGATCGGCCACTTGGGGGGGCGTGGCCGGGCCCCTCCCGCCCCTCCCGGGGGTCCCGGGGGTCGATCGGACACCTGGAGGGGCGTGGCCGGCCCCTCCCGCCCCTCCCAGGGGTCCCGGGGGTCGATCGGCCACCTGGGGGGGCTTGGCCGTGCCCATCCCACCCCTCCCGCCGCTCCCGGGGGTCCCAGGGGCCGAGGCTTTCCGGGCCTTGGGCACCAGCGGGGAGCCTGCACCGATCGCAGGAAACCACTGGGGGTCGGCTCCTGCGATCCTTAGCAAGGATGTTGGGTGCCGCAGAGCCCAAGGCCACCGCCCGGGGCAGAAGGCGGTGGCCACAGCCAAGGACTGGGTCCCTGGTGCCGGCAGAAAACTGGTGCAGGCAGCCAGGTGAATGAAGGTCTATTGCACGAATCTTCGTGCAAACGGGCTACTAGTCTATGTAGTAATTGAGAACAAATTAGAGAAATTGTGGTGCATTCATATTGTGGAATACCATGCAGCCATCAAAAGTCACGAGTAAACGAAAGAGTTTTACTTATATGAACATTTGTCAGAATCCACTGCTTAGATCTGGACTTCAGCTCAAACAATGTTAGTTGCCATAGGGAGGAAAATTAAAAGACCTACAATTAAAAAATTATAATGGGGATGCATTAATTTATTGACATGAGAATATTTATACCATGTTTAAAAAGGTTAGAATCTAGCACATGCCACATGAACCCATTTGTGTAAAAATAATATAATATATGGAAAATGTTCGGGGGAAGGTATGACACAAAAGACTTGCTGCTGCGCCCATTCTGGGTGGGGAATCATTTGGGACTTAATTTGTTTTCTTTTTGCATTTTCTGTCTTTCCTAAGTTACCTACAGTGAGCATGCACTACTTGGGTAATAATGAACACCTTTTTGACTTTCCAGAATAAAATGGTACATTAATAAGCACGAGTTCGATAAAAGGCACCCTGAGTACGTGAGTCAGGAAACGCCTTGTGGTACGGCGATAAGAGCACAGGACCTAGAGCCAGACTGGCCGGGATGCGCCTCGATTCTGCTCCTTACTGACAGTGCTACCTCAGGCAGGTCATTCAGCATCTCAGATCCTGCATCTGGAAAATGCAGAGTTGCTCTGAGGATTAGCAAAATTGTATGTCAATCACCTGGCACAGTCTCCTGCACATATTGTGCATTTCACCAAAGGTTAATCCGTATTGCTGCTGTTGTAAATGCCAAGGAAATTGACCTGAAGACCGGAAACAGATTTGTATTGCTAAGAAGAGGCATGGATTAATTGTTTAGAAGCTTTTGTGTGCAGTGTATCATCTTGTGAAATATAGAAGTTGTCCATGGTTTCACCACTTATCAAAATTTATCACATGTTACAGTTTGGACTTGTAGAGTATGCGCCTGCCTAGAGGGCTAGAGCAGTAACGCTTTCATTTGGGGTCACGTAGAGCTCTAAGCATGGAATTTTGAATGTAAGAGTTGCTCAGCATGCAGTGAATGGCGTGGGATGAGGGTGCTGCTTAGACTCTCCCTGGTTAGACTTTTGATTCTGAATGTACTGATTGTGTGGCCTGATTACTAAAAACCATTCAAGAAGGTAAAGAGCAGCCTGGTTCTCCTAAATTTTATCTTAATAATTAGAGAGAGGGAAGTCCACTAATAATAGAGTCCTTCTTCATTAGCCTTCATGATACCCCAGGGCTCTTGACGACATTAATATTATGAGTTGATTGTGTGCAGGGCACTGTGCTATGAAGTAGTTTACTACAGAGATAACATTCTTTAACATGACAAACTATGTCCTAGAAAGTGTTTATTATTTCTCTTATAGATGAGGAGCCTAAGACTTAACTAAGGTAACGTGCATAGTAGATTCAATGGCGAGCTTGAATTTGATTCTGTCTGATGTCAAAATCTATGCTCTTAAAATCTTTGCTACTCTACTTCCCCATCCCTTCCAGTCAGCAAGATTCATTTTTGAAGTTGTGTTTCAGGGTGTCTCATTTGTTGCTGTCTAGTTCATGGATTTTACTTAAATCCTTTTTAAAATATTGATGCCATGCAAAGCCTGGCTTAAATAACTATATAAAACATTATTGAAAAATCTGTTTTTCCTCAACTGAATTTTGATTCTGAAACTGTGTTACTGAATTATTTGTATACTTACCACCCTTCCTCTATTTGAGTTTTTAAGTTTTTTGAAGGCAGGCGTTGTATTTTACTTCTTTTTATATTCCATGCAAGCGTAATGCTTGCCCATAGTAGGTGGTCAACAAACACTGAGTTAAGTTAGATTGTATGGCAAACAAACACTGAGTTAAATTGTATGTCTCTTTTGTCACACTAAAAAAACAAACAAATAAAAATGATAATTTCCCCCTAATCTGATAATTACAGCAAACTTAAAAGCAAGGCAGTCACAACCCTTAGATTTCCTGTTGTCTGTCTAGGTTTTTAGGCATGGAGGTGCAGCAGGCTTAGGCTCCCGCAGCTGGGGGGTAGCACAGTGTTTAAGAACCATCTTTCCAAATGACATACGTATTCGTAGTCCACGTGCTATGGCTCTGCCCAGAGGAGCCCAGTGTCACTAACGTGCATTCACACTGGCTTTCTAACCCTGGATCCACGCTGGGAGTGGCTGTGCATGTGGACACCTGCTCTATGGTGTGCTCGTCAAAACCAGAAACAAACAGAAGTAAAAAAGGAAATCGAACTGGATTCCCAGCTCTGCCACTCACCAGCTTCGTGGCCTTTAGCACAAAAGTTACCCTCTCCAAAGCTCAGTTTCTCCGGGATGGGCTGCTAACGCTTCTCTCACAGAGTTGCCAAGAAAGGGAAATGAATGTGCGTGTGCGCACAGCCTGTAGCGCACGGTAGGCGTTCGGTCAGTTCAGGGAACACTGGAAACATGCATTTGTTTTCTTTTGGCGAACCCACTGCCTTGCCTTAAGAAATTTCACGATTCTACTTTGAATAAACTTGAGGAACCCTGAAGCACAGACATGTGACTCAAAAAAACAAGAAGGGGAAAAAAGCCACCCAGACTTTGGGGGGTGCGGGGGGAGGTCTGCACCTGAGCGAGGTCAGGGGAAGCCTCCGTTGATGAAATTCAGGCAGCACGCTTCAAGCAGTTCAGCCGCCTCTGATTTGAGGAGCACTTTTGTTTGCATAAATAAAGCACTAGAAATGTTATTGAGCTATTCCAGGGAGGAGAGGCGTACCTGGTAACGTAAGACTGTGTTTTCATGCAGTTTTTATTCAAGGCTAAACATAAGCCAGTGGAAGAGAAACAGAAAGTGATAAGTAACGTGGCTATATTTTTCAGGAACATATGGTAGACGTTTAAAATGAAGTATGTCAGCTATTAATTCCCCAGGTGCTTGCCTTAGTCTCAAAAATAAGGTCGTTCCACAGAGGGAATTCCCTGCTCCTGCTATTTTGATCTTTGGGAAAATATGAGACAGACTCTTCTCTCCTGACACGTGTTCCCAGGAATATTAAAAAAAAAAAAAAAAAAAAAGCATTTTGCTCATTGACACACAGAAGGTGGCAAGAGCATTTCTGATGGTGTGTCTGTCATACACACAATTACCTTCTCACCCCAAAAGCCCAGAAAAGCTAGAGACAAGGGGAAGACTATACTGTTTTGACCAGATGTGGCCTAGAGATTTAACAGGAGGACCTGGTCCCTCACGCCCTGTCCCTCTGGTTTACCTTATGGGCTCCGTTAACCCTTGTCAGCCAAGGCTACAAACTTAAGAATCCAGGAAGTGTGAGGTGGGATGAGGATCAGCCCTGGAGGACAAGATCTTATTTCAACATGATTAAATGCCTTCCTTTTGGGAAAGTGCCTTTTCTGATCCTATGTGTCATATTTTTAAATGTTAACATGGCATGTTATAACTCTGAAATGACTTGGAATTTGGGAGGATGTAGGGAATCATTGAAATATTGGTATAATGAAATGGCTGCTACTTTTCAGAGCATAAACATTTTCCTTTAGGAGTGCAGAAAATGTTACAAACGAAGGAGCTGGACTAATGACCTTCCTGAGGTCAGCGTCTGCAGCTTGATGGAAAGGAAACATATAACAAGGGAACTGGGTAGGAACTTGAAATACGAACACTGAAATTCCAAAACCCATTTTTCCATTTTAATGTGTTGTTTGGTATCTGATAATATCGATAGTCCTGATGTAGAATTTTCTAAGTCGTGAAGAACATGCAGCTCATAAGGCCAAGGGTTCACCTTCGCCATAAATTTTGGGGAGACTCTCCAACGCTCTAGGAAGTGGAAATGGGACTGAATTGCATTAAGATAAATTCAAAAGCAAAGGTAGAAGTTGCTCTGGAATGAAAAACAGTATTTGAAAAATGAGAGGAGAACTGATGTGAAAACATTGCGAAATTAGATGTTCAGAAATATGTATAAGTTCTAGTAGGATGTATCCATGGATAAGCCCCTTCATTTTTATTTAAGCAGCAAAAGGTCGATTTTAGAAATTAGTGGGTTTATATACCTCACAAATATCTGAAATGGATTTTTTTTTAAATAACAGACAATGTCATTAGTTTTTAGGTGTTGTTGCTTTTTTTAAGACTCAAAGTATAGTTATAGCTTTTAGCTTTGATATTTTAACTTCTTGTTTAAGTATCATCACTCCAGTCACCCTCCAAATGACTTGTAAGGTATTATCCTATTTTATAGAAGAGCAAACTGAGGCTCAGAGATTAGGTGACTTCCTGATGGTCAAGTGGAAACTAAAGCTCGGTATTTTTCTACAGCTGTGTTGGTGTTTATTGGCAAGCACAAGGTACATATGCAAATACAGACTAATTCTCATAGATACTTAACAGATTTAAAAGATAGTTCTTAACCCAAGCAAAGAAATCTTTTCTTGGTGCTAAGCATAAGGCAGTTTCAACAGATTTGTAAATAATGGAAATTGATTTCAAAATCAGGAATCAAAATTGCTTTTAATGCACGGGGGAGGGAGGGTGGACGCGGGGTCGGGGTAGCTCTTTGAATACTCTAGACTGAATCCTCTAAATTCTGCTTTAGGGAAAAAAAAAAGAGTTTGTTTTACACTTGAATCTTACCCCTAGTGAAATTAAGGTCATTTGGAAACCAAGAGATGTGGTAGTAGTGAATAATGTCCCTGGAGTTCCTAGGACCACATGGCAACACATCATTGAAAAAAGGAAAGGACAGGAAGAATAACAACTTTTTAAAGGCACAGGACTAATGAATGGATGTTTAAAAATAGTTCTAATCACAAAAGCACATAAAGATGGAGAGAGGAATTAGAAGTTCTTTGCAGATGACCACTATTGGATTACTTATTCCAAATGTGGGGGGAAATTAATATACTACTTTATTTCAAAATGCAGGGAACAGATAACTCATCCTTCTAAGAGGTTTAACTTCTGAGTCCAGTTGCCTAAGGAAGACAGCCATGCACACACACAAAGATCTGGCAGATGTACTCTGTTGCCGTTTTGAAAGGATCCTGTGAGCAGCAGAAGGGCTATTTGATGATCCTGTCCCACTTCTTCAGCTGGGCCTCACCAACCACAGTTGAATCACACAGCCCTATTCATTGAGTAGTGCCTTTTCGGGACTATAGACTAGGAATTATTACTTAATTTCAAACAGCTTAGAAGTGGTACGAGGTTGCTTTTATGGGCTTTTTTAGGAACCTTAGTTCCACCTTGACACTCATTCATTCCATAGGTATTTATCAAGTGCGTCCCTTAAGAAGTATATCTTCTGTGCTAGGCACTGAAGATAGAGTGATGGATAAAAAGATTAGATGCAGCTGTTGTCCTTGTAGCGCTTACAGCCTGATAAAAGGACAGGTAGAGTAAGTGCCTGATGGAGAGACAAAGGGTGTTTTTTCCAGTATATATTAAGAGGGACTTGACTAATCAGTTAATCATCATTGATTAACTTCAGATCTGAAGCAGAAAGATGGGTGCATTGGAGAGATGATGGAGAAGGGTATAAGGGAAGAAGCCACACACAACACATGCAAAGCTCCTGTGGCAGGAGGAAGCATGGTAGAGTTGTGGAAATGGAAGGGTGGTGTGGACGGAGGGGAAATAGCAATTGGACAATAGAGCAACATGACTTTGGAGTCTTCCACCCCGATCACCTGGTGCTTTGAAGCCCATGATAAACCTTTTTATCTTTAGCTTGAAAGCAATGGGAAGCCATTGAAGCATGTCAAGTAGTAGAGTGACAAGATTAGATCAGCCCTTTGCTGTGAGCATCCTGACTCCAGTATAGAGAATAGATTGGAGAAGAGCCAAAGTTAATGCTCAGAAACTAGTTAGGGCATACCAAATTTTTAAAATATATTTTTATTGATTTCAGAGAGAAAGAAACACCAATGATGAAAATCATTGATGGGCTGCCTCCTGCACACCCTAAACTAGGATTGAGCCTGCAACCCCGGCATGTGCCCTGACCGGGACCGGCAATGTGACCTCCTGGTTCATAGGTTGACGCTCAACCACTGAACCACGCTGGCCAGGCATTACAACTCAGTCCTTTTAGTTATATTTTATATCTTAAGGTCTATTGCCTACCTGCTATATCATACCATAACTTTTTTGTGCTATTGAGATAAACACATGCTTTTCTTTTTCATAACTTGCATGGACTACAAAATAGAATATCATGAAAAACTTTTGCCACCTGAAAAAAAAGCCATATTTTTATTATCCCAGCACAATTAGTTTTATGTTCAGACTTCTTTTTTCCTGTTTCTGCATGGTTTTCATATTGATATTGCAATGTCTTTATCATATTCCATTGAGGTATGTAACAATTTAATTACTTGTTGCCCACATTTAGGACATTTAAGTAAGAAGTTTTAACCAAGGATGACAGTATCAGTGAAATGCTGTCCAAATATATATATTTTTTTATTTTCAGCAATTGAAACTAAGTTGGGAGAACATATTCTGCCACTTTCAACCCCAATTATGTGAAAATCCCCCTTTATGGAGAATGTAAAGTGTCCTAAGTATTTGTATTAAGAGTAATGCATGTTGCTTAGGCTGTTAAAGAAATATTGATTTCTGACCCTTAACTGGAATTCTTAGCTTTCATTTTTCTTCTTTTTACATAAATTGTGTATATCGTGTTCCCCTCAGGGAGAACTTAAAAGCATTTTGTGTTGTGGAGGCTCCATTCTAGGATCTTACTGCTTTCGAGAAGAATAAATGGAAGTCGCGCCGTTACTGAAGTAGACCGATTTTTCCCGTGGAATAGGAGTGCATATATTACCTGGCTGAATTGGGCCCCAGAATTTCTGAAGTTCCAAGACAGTTTCTTACGGCCAAATTTAGCTTCCTGTTTTCAGCTGACGAGAAGCTTTGGCATATAAGCCGTCTCATTTTTATTCAGCAAAAATCTCCTTGGATGTTTTTAATGTAATTTTGAAATTTGTATTACCAGGTAATGGTTAAGCATATGCTAGGGATTGACTGCAAATACTTGCTCGGAAAACAATGTGCCTGAAAGGTCCTTTATTCGAGGCTTCGAGGCTTCCAGGTATTAGAATGAAATGGGCTGGCCCCAGAGCATTTCAGTATGCTATAGGAAATGAAATGTGGCCAAACAGGTTTTTATGTTCTGACTATTCCTTTTCCCCATTACTAGCCAGAGGCAAGTCAATCAGTTTTACACCTTCTCCCTATTTTATTTTTATCAACTTCTTAGGAAGTTTGAAGGTTTTTTCCTGTTGTTGTTTGGTTTGGTTTTTGCCTGTTCCTTGAACAACACATAAAATGGGAAAATTAAACTTGTAAATAATCCTCATCTACTTATGTCTTGATGAGATGTTGCTCTCAACACACTTAATATTACTAATTAATTTAATTACATATATACTGTAGTTGCACTCACACATTTTCTATTATCCGCTCTAATGGGATGCAGCGCCCTCCCACAGCCACCTTAACGTAAAGCTTTAATTGCTTTCCCCGAAGCTCAGCTCATGTTTGATTTATCTGATTTCTTTGTATAAAGATTCTCTAGTTTACGATGTGTACACAAGTCATTAAATTGGTGTTGATGTTTATGCAGTGAACTTGCCAGCTGGTTACAGCAGACATCCCTTTATGAATTTATGATGGGGCAGTAAAGACAAGTGTCCGAAGCTCTTCGCGTGGACGAGGAAGCGCTCTCCTGGTGCCTTGCTGGGGACGATGACGTGGACACTTCCACGGATCTGCAGAGCTAAGGGCCCTGTTGAGACCCACATTTGCCAAATTGTGAGCATCTCTAATTTACTGCAGTGAGGACGTGCCGTGCGTGTCCGAGAGAGAAACACGCCTTTAGGTGTTCACACTTTGAAACGAAACTACACTCTAGTCAAGGATTTTAACCAGGAACTCATTTTTTGTAAACATGACTGGGTATGTGTGTCGGTTATTATTGGAGAGTCTGTGTCAACAAACTGAAATTCATCAGCTATGACAAGGAAAAATAGTTGAAGAGGCCTGTGTATCATTTTCATTTAAAAAATAAATATATGCATGTATATTGCAAAATGGCCAAAACAGACAAATATTCTCCTCAAGTATATGCCATAAAAAGCTGGAGTTTACATTTTTTTCATTATGAGATCTTCAAAGATTATAGGTGTGAATTTAATTCACTAATTTTTTTACAGACCCAAGTCTTCACGACTGAGAGCACAAACAAAACTGCTGATTTAAAAATAGCTGCATGTGTATGCGCTGTATTAGCACTGGTTGAACTGTCTTCACCTTTTTTACTTCTCATTAATATTTGAAATTAGAAGGCAGAAAAATTGATTCTTAATTTCAACATATACCACAGATGATTTATCTCCAAGTATTTATTATCCTGTGTGTGACACCTGCAAATAACCCAAGAATTAAGATGAAATGTAAGAGCTCCAAAACGTAAGAAGAGGAAGCCAAAGGAGGAAAAAGGAAAAAACATTTTCATAGTTGAAGGAAAGGACGGACGATTGGGGAGGTGGAGAGAAGGAAGGGAGGAAGGTGTTCCAGATGGTTCTGAAATGTGTTCAGTAGAGAAGATTCTCAAATGTCATGTGGTTTTCTAAAGAGACCAGAGCAGGACTTCAATGTTGATGACAGAGAAGATAAACTGGAAGTGAGATCGTGAAATGCATTTTTATCTACATTTCCTCCCAGTTCTCACCCTTTGAGGAAGTTCTCTCTTCCTACTGAGAAAATTCAGATAATTAAAGTAGTTGAGAGTGCAGACTAAGAGAAGAATGCAACCGTGTCTAATCAGTAAGGTCGTGCTGATGAAGATTGAAGAATTTACTACCTTTACAAATTAACATGACTAAAATATTATAGAATACTAGAGGCCCAGCGCATGAAACTCGTGCGAGGTTGTGGTCCCTAGGCCTGGCCAGCAATCAGGGCCATCTTCCCCGGCTGCCCGCAGCCGGCCCCAACCCCCAACCCCCGCCGCTGCCACCCAGGCCCACTTCCCCTTTTACCATCGGGTAATTGGTGCCTGATGGCCAGGGGAAGGGACCAAGAGGCCGGCTGTTCCTGCCCGCTCGCCGGCCCCGCCCTCGTGGCCTTGGCCTGGCGCCACCCACATCCCCCGGTTCCCCATTCGCCATTAGGCTATCGGAGCCTGCTAGCCATGGAAAGGGACCGAGAGGTGGTCAGTGCGCCTCATAGTGACTGGTCCAGTAATCATTCTGTTCATTCTGCCTTTAGGGTCAATTTGCATATTACACTTTTATTATGTAGGATTCTTAAAATGCCTCTAGCATACCATGAACACAAAATAAAAGGGTAAGTTATGGCCAGTTTACTTTTCAGTATAGGAGGACTGATGAAGAGGATTGTTTTTGATCCATTAGCAGTCATTCATTCAGTTGATGCATTTCACTGGGAATTCCTGTATGACATTTTGAGTTCAGCACATGCAGAATAAAGAGAGGTGTGGAGTAGGTTTCCTTTTGTTGAGGAACTTACTATATCTGTAATGCAAGGCACCACATGCTCTTCTGGCTTGAGAATATAAATGAAGTGTGACCCACATATCAGCCAGTTCCTTTGACCACCCCCAGGAATCTGTTTTAAACCTACACAAACGATGCTAAATTCAGCCACTTCATCACCTTCCTCAAAAAAATAAAAATAATCCAACCCTATAAGGAATTTTTTAATTCTCTAGTTTTACTGAAGATTTGTAGTGACATGGGCAGGTGTCACATCACACAGCACACACAGGTCACTTGAAAAATTCCCTTTATACCCATCTCATCCCCAAGTATCCCTTCTTAACCTTACTTATCGCTCCATCTCTTCTCCTGGGCAGCTCTCAACAGCTTGTCAGCCCTTTATTAGGCTGAGTAGCTGCCGGTTTGGACAAGAAACTTGGCTGCCACTGGAAACCAAGCCTGGGAGATCTATTTCACCCCCCATTTCCCATCCCCCACACTTATCAAAGATCCTTTTCAATACAACTGATTCTTCCCACAAAGCGATTATTTATCAGCAACGAAAAGAATTTTTTTTCATATGATTTTTTTTTTTTTAGGAAAAGAGAGAAAGTATCACTTCAAAGTTATGATGAAAGAAGTTCTTGAAGAATGGTGTATCAGTCAGAACTGGCTTTACTCGCCACCTCGACAAGTAGTGCAGACATCTCAGTGGCTTCGCGTAATAAGAATTTGTTTCTTGGGCACACAAGGTCGACGATGAGTTCACGCTGCTCTCTGAGGCAGCTGTCCTCAGCATGCCAGGTTTCTTCCACCGGGTAGCACCTCTAACCTCAACAAGGACCCCCGTAACTGTAGCAGCAGGGGAGAGGGCCTGGGGAGTTCACATTCTCAGGTGAATTCTTCAGTCCCCAAATGGTGCAGGTCCTTTTCATCATAGTCATTTGTCTAGAACTAGCCACATGGTTGTGCCCAATTCATGGGGAAGAGAGGTACTGAGGGGCTGTGCAACATTAGGTGTCCTTTTGTATAAAAATGGAAGGAGAGGGGGAAAAAAAAGGTTGAGCATTTGAAATATCTACAAGATGGCAAGTGTTTTTGATGGCAATGATACAGGAATAAAGTGGATTAAAAAAAAAAAAAAAAGCCAGTGTGGTTCGGTTCGGATTTTACATATGTGCTGTAGAGCAGTGGGATACAAGTTGGGAAAGATTGGTGGGGAGCAGGTTGGGAATGATTTCTAATGCAGGCCATAATCTGTTTCATTGGTGACATGGAGCCATGAGGGTTTGGGGAACAGTGTGAATGATTCTTGTAGTATCTTGTGTGGGTGCTGCTGGTGATTGTTGGGGTTGAATTGTAATCAGTTTTACAGACATGAAGATCCATGAAAGGTTCTCTTCCAAATTGGCTCAGTATGAAGTAACACCCAAATTCTGGTGTTCCTGGGAAAAACATAAAGGGTTCTGTGCTAATTCATTTCCCCACTACACATGCCCCATAAAGACTCTATTTGCACAGTCTCTCACCTTATTTAACCAAAGTGCCTTTAAAGAACCCTTTACTTCTAAGACCCATTAATCTATATATATATAAAAGCCTAAGCGACCATTACGACCGAAAGACCGGAACGACTGGTTGCTATGATGCGCACTGACCACCAGGGGGCATATGCTCAATGCAGGACCTGCCCCCTGGTGGTCAGTGCGCTCCCAAAGCAAACCTCCCATAGTCCCTGCCCCCATCCGGCCTTGCCTGGCTGGCCAGGCTGTGGGAGCCCACCCGTGCACGAATTCGTGCACCGCGCCTCTAGTAGACATAAAAGATGCTGAATAACCATGCATCACAGAAAACACTTGTATTTAGAAACAGTGATGATACTCATGAGCATATAAAATATGTTAAGGAATTGGTTAGGAATCAGCTATGTGAGGGTGGCAGGATGCATGTGGAAGGCTCCAGCTATGTGGCAGAGAAATGGAAACAATGAAGGATTTTTATTTTACCCTGTGTGAATACATAGTTACTCTGTGTTACGTGCTTAATTATTATCTGCCAGGCACCCTGTTAGTACACCACCAGCATCCCCAGTCACACTATCTCAGTATAGAGGTGACCTTCAGGAAGTGTTTATAAAACTTATCACCTCTGACAGATTGTGTATATCTTTGTCTATTTCCTATATCCCTATCAGAATATAAGTTTCATGAGGTCAGGGATTTATTTCTTCCATTTACTGCTGTGTTCCCAGTGCCTGTAATGGTTTCTGACACTCAGCAACTGTTTGTTCAATTAATTAGTGACTTAGTTAAACCTCAGAAGACCCCTGTGAAGTAAGCACCATTAATTTTCCTATTTTATGAATGAAGAAGCTTAGTCCTAGGGTGATTCAGTACCCCCTTCAAAGTCTTGCAGTTACTAATCTGTGCAGCGATGAAAAGCCAGGACTGTCTGACTGCAGAGGTCATATATTTTGCCACAGTACTCTTCTGACAATACTATTCTCAAATTATGGTAATTAAAAGTTGCTGTAAAAACTATTCTTTAAGAATCCAGACATCTCGATGTATATGCTTGAACCATTTCTCTGACATTAATACATATTTAGTGAAAACATGATAAATATTTCTACATGTATGAGAAAGTAAACTGACACCCCACCCCAAAAAAGATGTGTTGTGGAGCTCATAGAGGGTGATCTTGAGGAGCAAATTCGCTCACATGGGCCAAATGTTTCCTCCTGCAGAGTGGGCTGCCTCCCAAGGAATTAGCCTCTCTCAAAATGAATTATTAACCCCAGAATCCTGGCCAAATTCCCACTTGGATAGTCTAGGAACTGTTCAAAACTTGGAATCTATTGAAATCAGTCTGGCATGATTGCAGCCTCTGCATTAATTGTGATATAATAGAGTTTCTCTGGAGATTTGTGCATATTTTATTCTAATTTGTATAGATGGGTTTGTCTCTTAAATTTTTTTTTTGTTTCTTCTTCCCCTCATGAAATATGGCCTGAATTTCTTTATAAGGGTGTTTTTTTTTTTTCTTCATGAATACCGTGAGCTCTTTTTTCCTTGGATTTGCCAGACCATTTTCTCACTTAAGTAACTAGTCTCTCAGTCATTATCACAGTGTGTTGCAGCCATTAGCCATTAGGAGCTTCCAGATTTCTAACTGTCTTATACAAATGCAAGTGTAGCCTGCCTGGGTAGAGACAATATTTACTCCGCGAAGATTTTCTAATTGTTTCTTTCAAGCTCCCTGCCCTCAAGGAGCTTATGTTCTAGTGGGAAGTACATATGTATTTAAAACAACTGACCTAATGGTGAAACTATTTAGGATTGTCATACTCATCCTAAAAAAATGATGGCTATTAATATCTTTGGACAATTCTGTTAAATGATGTAGGTCGTTTATTTATCTTGGCCCTGAGCAGGACTATAATGTCACATTCTGGAGAGACAGGGAGGAATGAGTTTAGTTAAACTAAAATATCATTCTGGGTAGGTGAAACAAAAACAAGTACCTTAGACATACATTGTGTTGCATGATTTTGATGGCAACTGTAGACCTCGTATCATTCATCAAATCTTGCCAACATCACGGGATTATTTCTTTCTGTAAATTGGCCTTTCTTGCCTTTGACTCTGCCTGGATCACAACCAAGCGATAAGTCACTTGTGCTTCCTGCACTCAGGTCTTTACCTTTATCAAGTGAGATGAGACAATGGGTCTGAGCCATGTGCACTTAGAACTTTCGCAGCTAATATTAGAAAAATGCTTTGAAAGGGACAGGTGGAAAGAGCTATAAATGCAATTGCTAATAGATTTATATGTTCTGTCTCTCTCCTTCCAACCTATTTCTACCATTATTTTCCAAAAAATTTCCCAGGGCTCCCCCCGAAGTGTGACCCAGTGGCACCATAGCACATGTGTTTCCTGAGTCAGTTGAATGTTTCCAAAATGTATCCACACTTTAAATTCAAATGTTTATCCACTAGGGTATGAAATCATGGAAAGTGTCATTGCCTTAGTGTGACAGTCATATACTTCTGCCCAGACTATTGTTACAGGTTCTGTGGGGCTTTCTACAGGTTTTCCCCCTATATCTTCATATGGGCCTAGGATATATAATTCATTGTGGAGGAAAAACAGTTCAGATTTTCAAGAGTGTAAATAAATTAATAGAGGGTATGCTTTTAAATCTGGGACATGAGGACACTTTCCATCCCTTGCCATTAGCCTCCTCACAACTAGGTAGTTCTAACTACTCATGTGAGTAGGGAAAAGCCTAAACACTGAAATGTCTCCTGCTTCCCTCATGCTCTTGCAATAAGAGACTCCATGCTTCACTCTCAGGTCAAGCATTGAAAAATACTCATTCATTTATTTATTTACCAAACTAGAGGACCAATGATGAAGATTCATGCAAGAATGGCCTTCCTTCCCCTGGCTGCTGGCAGTACCTTCGCTCTGGCTGCAGCCACCTTTCCGCTCCAGCCCGGAGCTGCCTTTCCACCTTCCCACGCTGCCCAGAGGCCCAGAGCGACTGGGGCGGTGCAGAACGCCTGTGTCATCGCTATGGCGACAACGCAAGTGTCCCACCCCGCCCCCTGCCACTCGGCACCTGCATATGCAAATTAACCTGCCATCTTTGTTGGGTTAATTTGCATACTCACTCCTGATTGGCTGGTGGGCGTCACGAAGGTACGGTCAATTAGCATGTTACTCTTTTATTAGGTAGACTAGAGGAGGTTGGCTGTCTATGGGAGGTTGGCTGTGGGAGCGCACTGACCATCAGGGGGCTGCTCCCGCATTGAGCATCTGCCCCCTGGTGGTCAGTGCGCATCATAGCTACCAGCCAGTCATCTGGTTGTAACGGCCGCTTAGGTTTTTATATATATATAGATACTTATTGAGCTTATACTGCTCTCCCAAGCCCTTTTCTAGAAGCTGGGCATACAGCAGGAAACAAAACACAGAAGTGAACATTCAAGTGCTTATTAGTAAATCCATCAGAATGTTTCATTTGACATTTCCTGTGCACATCTAAATTTGTTCATTAAAAAATTACAAGAGCATTAGTCCACTGGGGCATTCATTGCTTTGTGAGAACATTCATTTATTTTGTGACAGAACTCACTTTAGCAAATAGCAAATTCCCTTCGTAATTCAATTTAAGGTATTTATACTTACTATGAATTGTATTCCCAAATGTCCAAGAAGTTAAAGTAATGTCTCCAGAGGGTGCTTCTGGGTTCTATCACACCTTTAGCATTCCAATCGCTAAAAACGAAAAGGGAGAATGTGTTCCGAAGGTTAAGGAAGAAAACAGAGCGCAGCCAGTCAAATGCCATAATATCAACCTCATTATTACTGTTGGCCCATTGCTCCAGACACCTGGCTCAGAATATATCTAGCCCAGGACCTGACAGCTGTTCATCAGTGTTTATAGGATTGAACACGTATCACTAAGGTAAAAATGCACATAAGCTTAATTCTTCCTTATAATAGTATGTTCCCAGGTGATTTCAAAATTGTCTGGTTAGGTCAGAAAATAAAGATGAAGACTTTATAAAATAGATGCTTATACATGTCTTTCTGAATTTCCTTCTTGTATTGTGCACAGTAGGAAAACTCTAAATGTTCAAACACCTGAACTGAAAAAGTCTTCCTTTAGTTTCTGCAGATTGTCAGCTGGAACTGTGTGAAGGAGGAAAGTTTCCTCTGATATCCAGATCAAATCCAAGTCATGGTCTTACATGGGCAGTCAGAGCCATGAGTTGGATGGTGATTGTTATACACACTTTTGACCTCTTGAGATTTTTTTTGGTTCTTCCCATTTACCTCTTGCCAAAAACTTTCCTCTCTTACCTTTTCTAAGAAAATGTCCTTATTTAGATTAAAGCATCATCAATACTTTTATGGTGTATACATACAAATAATACCTTGGATTTACTTAATGATTTTCTGCTGGAATCTAAAGGCCATTTGGGGCTTACTGCTCGCCATGTGGCAATCCTTAATTGTTTTGCTAACTTCTTAGAGAACTAAACCCACTCAGCTTATGTTGCATGTGGGTATATTTCTAATTACTCCAATAAGAGTAAATTATTTAAATAGTTAACGCATATGATTCAGTTAGTAACACATGAGTAGTGAAGCTACCTTCAGACTTTTTTTTTAAGTTGATAATTTGTTTTTCATTTTTAATAAATCTTTATTGTTCATATTATTACAATTGTTCCTCTTTTTTCCCCCAGAGCTCCCCTCCACCCGGTTCCCACCCCACCCTTTGCCCTTACCCCCCTCCCCCACTGTCCTCATCCATAGGTATACGATTTTTGTCCAGTCTCTTCCCACACCCCCCACACCCCTTTCCCCCCGAGAATTGTCAGTCCACTCCCTTTCTATGCCCCTGATTCTATTATAATCACCAGTTTATTTTGTTCATCGGATTTTTTATTCACTTGATTTTTAGATTCACTTGTTGATAGATATGTATTTGTTGTTCATAATTTTTATCTTTACCTTTTTCTTCTTCTTCCTCTTTTTAAAGAATACCTTTCAGCATTTCATATAATACTGGTTTGGCGGTGATGAACTCCTTTAGCTTTTTCTTATCTGTGAAGCTCTTTGTCTGAACTTCAATTCTGAATGATAGCTTTGCTGGGTAGAGTAATCTTGGTTGTAGGTTCTTGCTATTCATCACTTTGAATATTTCTTGCCACTCCCTTATGGCCTGAATAGTTTCTGTTGAGAAATCAACTGACAATCGTATGGATACTCCCTTGTAGGTAACTAACTGTTTTTCTCTTGCTGCTTTTAATATTCTCTCTTTGTCTTTTGCTCTTGGCATTTTAATTATGATGTGTCTTGGTGTGGTCCTCTTTGGATTCCTTTTGTTTGGGGTTCTCTGCACTTCCTGGACTTGTAAATCTATTTCTTTCACCAGGTGCGGGAAGTTTTCCGTCATTATTTATTCAAATAGGTTTTCAGTATCTTGCTCTCTCTCTTCTTCTGGCACCTCCATAATTCGGATGTTGGTATGCTTGAAGTTGTCCCAGAGGCTCCTTACACTATCTTCATATTTTTGGATTCTTTTTTCTTTTTGCTCTTCTGGTTAGGTTTTTTTTTTTTTTTTTTTTGCTTCTTTGTATTTCAAATCTTTGACTTGATTCTTGCGATCCTCTAGTCTGCTGTTGGGTCTTTGTATATTATTTTTTATTTCAGTCAGTATATGCTTAATTTCTAGTTGGTCCTTTTTCATATCCTTGAGGGTCTCGCTAAATTTATCGGCCTTTTCTAGAAAATTCTTAAAAAACCTTATAACCGTGGTTTTGAACTCTATATCCAGTCTTTTACTTTCCTCCATTTTTTTCATTTGTGACCTGTTTCTTTGTCTCCACATTTTGGCTGCTTCTCTGAGTTGATAGAGTGGCTTTGTGTGTGAGGTGTCCTACAGGGCCCAGTGGCTCAGCCTCCCCAGATACCTGAGGTGGACACTCTTGGTGCACCCCTTTGTGGGCTATGTGCACAGTCTTGTTGTAGTCAAGCCTTGATTGTTGTTGGTATCACTGGGAGGAATTGACCTTGAGGCCAATTGGCTGTGAGGATCAGTTGTGTCTATGCTGGGGGAACTTCTGTGCTGGAGACACCCTTATGAGACAAGACTTGCTTCAGTGGGGCTGTGGTGCTCACTGAGTCTGCCCCCTGAGTATGTCCCTTATGGATCTGAGGAGTTGTAATCTGGATGGTCCCACTCTGACCCCTGAGTACACTGGCTCTTGGATCTCCAAGGAGGTGCTAATTTAGCCTCTGCCTGAGGCCACACAGCAGGAGCTATGGAGAGATCTGCAGATTCCTCTTCTTTGTTTGGGTTTTGGAGGTGCCCAGATGAGGCCCAGCTGTGAAGCAATGCAAGCTGCTGCGGGGCCTTGGGCATTCTTTTAGATGTTCTGGGTCTCACTGACTCAGCTGCAGTTTGTTAGGTAAGTTTAGAATTCAAAGGACCAGGTCATTCATATGCAAAAGCCTCTGCGCTCAGCTTGGATGGGGTGGAGTCTCAGGGTGGAGCAAACAGCTATGGCTTCGTGGGGCGGGATCTCAGGGTGTAGCATACAGCAATGGCTTCCCGTCAGCCCTGCCCTAAAAGGCCCTGGTTCTCAGTGTCCTGCGGTAATCACTGCAAGCAACTCTGAGAGAAAGCCGCCCTCGAGTTTTGCCTGCTGCCAGACAGTCCAGTTTCTCCCCGAATGAGTCTGGGTCCCCAGAGTCTCACCTGGAACTGGAGTTCAGAGCAGTTGGGAGCTTTTGTCTCCCTTCCGATTGAGAAAGCCAGCCGCGGACTCAGTTGCCAGCCCTCTCCGTGCGCGCCCCTCCGTACCTCTGCCTTCCGCAGCTCCTGTATCAGTGTGCTTTTCTCTTTCCTTCTATTTATAGAATTTCCACTCAGCCAGTCTTCCTGTGGTTCTGGATGGTGTCCGTTTTGTCCTTTAGTTGTAGTTTTGAAATTGTTGTGTGAGGCAGCAGTTCAGGTGTTTACCTATGCCACCATCTTGGGGTTTTTTTCAGACTTTAAACAGATGAAAAACTTAGCATTCTCTATGGTCAACTGGTCTACTCACCAGTTGCTGTTTGTATCATGGTAGAATGTGGGTGAAGCTCAAGTTCATCTGCCAAAGATACAACATACTAGGCAGGTATCAAAAATGTTAGAGGTCTCTGTCCATCATAGAAAAGCACATGTGATATCCAAACTTTTTAACAGTCTCCAACCATCAGAATGGATGCTCAACTAGTAAAACTAATGCTGGCCATACTGGTTTGTTCCAGTTGGCCTCAGCTACATTAAGGTTTGTTCTCTTAAAGTCCAGTTTTTGTGAAGACACCATCTTCAGGGCTTCTTAAATTCTTGTAAGAAATATTTTCATGCAAAAATAGGATTATTTCTTTGTAAGTATGTAAAGATATATGACCATTTCTAATATCACCAGGGAATAAGAGGTAGCTATTGCTTTCTATAAAATCTTACCAGTACTTAATGGACTGAAGAAAGATGACCAGTGCAGTAATTTCAGTCATATTTTTAATATGTTCCTCATTATTTATCTGTCTTTGGTCCAAGTTGATAAGTAGATGAGAACCCAGTGGAGAAGTAATGAGAGCATTTTCTGCTGAGGTCAGCTTGGCTGCCCAAGCTGAGAGGAACCTTTTATCAGTATTTTCCGATTTGCTGTCCAAATTAGGAAGAAAATAGCCACCTACTAACATTTAAATAAGCTATAAACATATGTTAGCATATATTCTTATTGTTTTGCCATGAAAACCTTTAGTTTTTGTGTGCATATTTTGTTTTAGTTCATACAACTCTAATTTACTTGGATTAACTCAGCATAGCATTTAATTATGGTGGTAAGAGGTTAAATGCTATCCAATGACTTGATATTTCAATATTTAATCAGTTTCATCTTTAATTAACCAATGTTTGTTTAGTCAATAGATATCCAGACTCATGAAAACATATATTTTAATGTGCATGTGTATACTTTTACATTTTGTTTGGTTATGACATGGATTAGGTAGTTTATGGCCTTATATGCTTAATCCAGAAGAGACATGCCTATCCATGGGTATGCTGAAAAGACATTTTGAAGGTCTTCTCCTTATTGATGAGGTGGTTTGCTCTTAATAGAATTGTGAACTCACAAAGTAATTTTTTTCATCTACTTAGAAACACTCTATATTTAAAGTATTTTGTGTGTTTTAAAGCTTAGGTAAAATAGTAACAGAGCCAGTATATTCACAGAGATAGATAAAGATTATGGTGGTACCTCCGTCTGTCTCCATCTTGATTTGGTTAACTTTCGCTAAACAGCCTGCTCTAAAAAAGGGAAGGAAAAACAAACAGATAAGATAAAACTGTGGGGAATTCCAAAATAAATACTGCTAACTGACCTTTTTGATGGCCTGGTTAAGAGTTTTTTTTTTAAAGAATTATTATTATGGTATCAATTGGATGCTTTATTTACTGGTACAGTGGATAGCTAAGGCAAACACTTGGGTAATATCTTTGTCTTACTTTTTCATGTTTTGTGAACAAACTGATAAAGATCTTTCTCCCATATTTTTAAAAATCAGACTCACAGATAAAGAGCAGGCAAACAGCTCTGGTGGAGGGAGTGTTGGGGGAGGGGGAGGGATTGAGTAAAAAAAGAAAATTAAGGACAGGACATGGACAGCAGTGTGGTAATTGTAGGGGTAGGCGGTGGAGATAGAAGAGAGCATAGAGGGAATTAATGATGATGGAAAAATAAATGAAATAAAATGTAAAAATAATAAATTAAAAATTAAAAAATTACAGTTTAAACTTTTTAAAAAATCAGATAAATCCCAAAATATTTTACGACCGTGGCACTATAATTAAACAGGAAAAAAAGTCAAGTTTTTCAGCACACACTCCCTTTTTCAGAGTATACATGTAAGGACATAGTTGTATCTAGTGCTCACTTATATGCAAAAAGAAGCTCTGTATGTATTAGAAAAAGAAGCCAGATTGTAACTCTAAACAAAGTTCCTAATGCTAGCATTTTAGAGCTTAGAGTTTTCCTCTTGGTGAACTATAAAATAAGAGAATTAACTCTTCCTAAGGAGTTGTTTCATGAGAGCCACCCTGATTGAAACCTTCAGAATACGGTGCAAGAAATGGTCCATCACTATCACAGTTCTCTTTTTAACCACTACTGCCCATCACAAGAAGTCATTAGTTTACAGCTACTTCCTTCTTATTTTTATGACTTTTTAACTTATCATTAACCCCATGCTCTTATCCTGTGTTCTGAGATGAGCAAAGAAGATAATATCCACATTTCCATTGCTTACTCTAGAGATAATAACCTTTTTGGAAAAAAAAAGAAAAAAAGATAACTTTCAGTTTCTTTAAACAACCCCCTTCCTCTTTAAATCTTAGTGTTTTGGCGTGTGTTTTTTTGTGTGTGTGGTTTTTTTTGTTGTTTGTTTTTTTTTGTCAAATTGGACTTTCAGTACATTCTTAAAGTATAAATCAGACAAAATTATTTGTAGCATAGTTTATGCAAATAAAACTGACTAAACATACTGGAATTATTTATTATAGCTTGCAAATTTGATTAATAATATTTTAATATTTACCCCACATTTTCTTGTCTAGATGTGTGTGTTTTTTATGTTATTAAAGAAATGTAATGGACTAATTGCTAATCCTCATTTCCTTCTAACTCAGTCTCCTATGGCACTGTGTCTGAACCTGTTAAGTAGGATTGTTGTCATAAGATTAGATACAAGTATCTTAGTTGTCTAGACATTATATAACTCTCTACCACATACTTCAGATCCTTGTTTTAAAGCAACCCCTTAGCCTTTTTAACAGGGAGAAATTACATGTTAATAAAAAGTCTCACATGCTTATTTCTTCACCATCTGAATTTGCCAACTTCTACTGTTTTGTACATATATAACATTTTCATCTTTTTTTAAATAATAGCTGATTTTCACTGTTTCAAGCTTGACACGGGTAAGAGGTTGGTATTATCTGCCTCTTTGAGTGTCTCCTTCCTTAAATCTTCCTTCTCATTTGCTATCTAGCTTTCACCTCAACCAACTTCCCTTTCTTTCATTTCAAAATAGTATTTTTAGGATGCAAAGAATTCACTTGTTTACAGTCTCAAACTTGATTAATTCAACATGCGTTTATTGGTAACTCTTGCATGCCTGGTAATGAACTAAATTCTGGAAATAAAATGTGGAAAAGCCAGTCTTTGCTCTCAAGGAGCAGAGAATCTAAGCGGAGAGATAGGCAGATGTGCAACGTATTTGCAATGCAGCGAGGCAAAAGGGGACAATATAGGGTGACATAGGAATATATAGGATATGGATGTTAAGTAACTTTTACAGGATAAAACCTGGCTATTGGTATCCCTAATTCATAGGTGAAAATAACTTGTTCCATAAGAAGTGTTCTTTGAAATTATACGTGTGAAATTTCTTCTTGCTGGGAAAAGCAGTCATCTTCAAAAAGGAGGGAGCCAACTCAGTCTGAGCAAGCCACGTCATCTCAGTTGGCCCCAATTTCGTGAGACATAAAGTGAGAAAGTTTGAATTAGATGAACTCTAATGTCCTTTCTAGTTCTAAAAAATCTGAGTCTGTGAGTTTTTCTTCTGCAGTTCGTTGAAAAATCTAAATAGCTTAAACCTGTTTGAAATCTATTTCAACAAATGACCCATAAAATAAATAAGCACAAAATCCAATTTTTTAGAAAAGTGGTCTGGCCATAGAACCGAGTGGCCCCATAAAATATTAATTTGGTCACAGTGTGGAAATGTGAAATGATTGTTAAATGAGTCAAGGCCTTATTTGTGGCCTTTGGCTCATTTGGTAAGATGACCCATTAGCCACGTAGGCAACATAACACGCATGGCCAAGCAGCTCATGGGAGTGCCCTAACAAATGTTAAATAAAATTATCGTCTCTAGCCTTAGGAACATATTTTTATTATTTTCAAAATAAGAGTTTGCTCAGCTCTAAAGTCTCAGTCGATAGGATAATAATTACAATCATTACACTAGTCCCCCCTTATCTGCAGGGGATATTCCAAGACCCCCAGTGGAGGCCTAAAACTGCAGAGAACTGAGTTCTCTATATGCTATGTGTTTTTTTTCCTGTGCCTACATATGCATGATAAAGTTTAATTTATAAATTAGGCACAGTAAGAGATTAACAGTAATAACTAATAACAACATAGAACAGTGTAACAGTATGCTGTAACAAAAGTTATGTGAATGTGGTCTCTTTCTCAAAATATCTTACTATACTCTAAATGCTCACCCTTCTTCTTGTGATGATGTGAGATGATACAGTGCCTATATATGATGAGATGAAGTGAGATACTCAGAATGACGTGCCATTTAAATTTTTGAATTTTTATTCCTGGAATTTTCTGCTGAATAATTTTTGGATTGAGGTTGACCATGGCTAATCGGGGGACTATTGTACTTAAAATTCTGACTCCATTCTAATGTGATCTGATTTTTGGAAGTTTAAAAGTAGAATGAGTGTTGATGGTATCTGACCTTCACTTAAGTGCATCACTCCTGCCCACATGAACTCCCTCTGTACCTTTAGAACATGGATACAAAATATTTCTCTTTGCAGATGCAGAAAAATGTTTCTCCTTTGTCCTAAGACAGTTAGTTTTTTCCTTTCAGCTGTTGATTTCATAGAAATCCCTCTCCTTTTTTCCTTTTTACCTATATCTTGATAATAATAAATTTAATACCTTTTCTTAAAGTCTCTGTATAGTAATCCATCAGGCGCACTCAGTATTCCTTTAGCTTATCTGCAGATATGTTCGTTTCTTTTTACTCTTTTTAATGAGTCCTTCCTACCCTGGCTCTAAATATCACCCAAACATGCTAATCTTTTAGGGTCTGGCTGTTACTAAAATCTCTCAAATCTCTTCTGATTTTAAAAGATGTGATTGTTATAATTCAATCTATTTGCTTCCCTGTGAACTCAAATGGAAATGAATTTCCTGAAATAGCCACATTTCTTCCTCTCAAATACACATCTGGCATTTTTTAAAAAAAACAACAACTAACTAATTTGAATCTGAAATATTGGTTTTCATAACATCAAACATCTGGATGAAAAGTGAAAAATCCAATAGATGTTTCCACATATCCAAATATTGTGTTGGAAAACAGTTAAATGACTATCTGAATTTTTCCATTTTTATCTGGGTATTTTATTCATAATATACAAGGCACTATCAGCTTTTCTAAGAGGAAACCATCAATATCAGAAATAATGCATTCACAAACAAGTATTATTCCTATTATATAAGAAACACTGTATTAAGTGCTGTAGGGAGTTCAAAGTTAGTCTTCAACTTTGGCCTCAAATGACTTGCAGTCCAGTGGGACTTATCATACATGTGCACATATATACATAAAACACTATGTTAAATGAATGAAAGCACAAGAGGAGGAGGAGAGAAAACTCGGTGGAATTTGTGGGTGGGGTGGGAGCGACTACTTCTGGTGGAGAGGGTTTGGACTGGCCATGATGGACATGCCAGAATCATGGAAATAGAAGGCACTGCTGTGATCACACAATTTTTGACATATACTTTTTATCAGCAGTTGGAGAATGTTACCAAAATCAAAGAACCCTAAATTAGTCAGACAATTGCAACAACTTTTGTGTCATTTTATAGTATTACTAGAGGCCTGGTGCACGAAATTCATGCACGGGGGGTGGGGGGTGTCCCTCAGCCCAGCCTCCACCCTCTCCAATCTGGGATCCCTCTCACAGTCCAGGACTGCTGGCTCCCAACTGCTCACCTGCCTGCCTTCCTGATTGCCCCTAACCACTTTTGCCTGCCAGCCTGATCACCCCCTAACCACTGCCCTGCCAGCCTGATTGATGTCTAACTGCTCCCCTGCCAGCTTGTTTGCCCCCAACTTCCCTCCTCTGCCGACCTGGTCACCCCTAACTGCCCTCCCCTGCAGGCTTGATTGCCCCCAACTGCCCTCCCTTGCAGGCCTGGTCCCTCCCAAATGCCCTCCCCTGCTGGCCATCTTGTGGTGGCCATCTTGTGTCCACATGGGGGCAGGATCTTTGACCACATGGGGGCAGCTATCTTGATCTTGTGTGTTGGAGTGATGGTCAATCTGCATATTACTCTTTTATTAGATAGGATAGAGGCCTGGTGCATGGGTGGGGGCCAGCTGGTTTGCCCTGAAGGGTGTCCCGGATCAGGGTGGGGATTCCCTTGGGGCATGGGGCAGCCTGGGCGAGGGGCCTGTGGTGGTTTGCAGGCTGGCCACGCCCCCTGGTGACCCAAGGGGAGGCCCTGGTATCTGGTATATATTTATCTTCTACAATTGAAACTTTGTAGCCTGGAGCAAAGCCAAGCCTTCTGCTCGCTCCATGGCTGCTGCCATTTCTGTTTGGATTTGTTTACCTCCTATAATTGAAACTTTGTAGCCTTAAGCGGAGGCCTGGGCCGGCCAGGGCAGGTTGAAAGCTTGGCTTCCTCAGTCGCCGGGGGCAACCCTAGCCTGCTCTCTCCAGCTCCGTGGCTGCCACCATTTTTCTTGGGATTTATCTTCTATAATTGAAACTTTGTATTCTTGAGTGGAGGCCTGAGCCCGCCAGGGTGTGTGGAAAGCTTGGCTTCCTCTATTGCTGGGGAAACCCAAGCCTCCCTCCTGCTCTCTGTGGAGGCAGCCATCTTGGTTGGGGTTTATTTGCATATTTGCTCCTGATTGGATGGTGGGCGTGGCTTGTGGGCATGGCTTGTGGGTGTAGCGGAGTTAGGGTCAATTTGCATATTACTCTTTTATTAGGAAGGATCACAGCCTTTGGTTTCCATAAGGGTTTTGAGTCTAAGTGTGTTTCTCAGGTATTTTGGTCAGTTAACTTAAATTCATCTCCCTTAAGATTTTAACTTTGTCCTAGCCAGTTTGGTTCAGTGGATAGAGCATCGGCCTGTGAACAGAAAGGTCCCAGGTTTGATTATGGTCAAGGGCACATGCCTGGGTTGTGGGCTCGATCCCCAGTGGGGGGCTTGCAGGAGGCAGCCGATCCATGATTCTCTCTCATCATGGATGTTTCTATCTCTCTCTGCCTCTTCCTTCCTCTCTGAAATCAATAAAAATATATTTTTAAAAAGAAAGAAAAATATTTAGTCTTTAAAAAAAAGATTTTAACTTTACACAAGAAACATACTGAAAGTTACTCTCTATATGGTTATTTTAAGAAACATTATAAAAACTACCTTATATTTTACTTTTCTAATTTAGATACAAAATGTTCACAGTCCTATATGCATTGTCTGCTTAAAACCTCTATCTTCTAAGTTAGGTGGTGTTTTTTTTAATCTGTTGGGATCACAAGTCTGAGAAACTTTATTTTTAGTCCCAAATTCTCAAGATTTTTGCCATGATTGATCAGAGTCTGTAGGTATAGATTAAGCCAGAATGGTTCGTTTCATTCCTCTTTTCCTCTTCTTCCTTCTCATTTTCCTCCCCATCATCATCATCCTTCTTTCCTTTCCTTTTCTTTTATAACAATAAACAGTCATTTTTAGCTGAAGACAGGAAAGGAATAAACTGAGAAAATTCCAGATGATCTAAATTGTGCCATGTATATTAGGACTAATTTATTGGCTCAAGTAAATGATTTTAGGTAAAGCTGGATCCAAGTGCAGAAATGATATCAGGGATTTATTCTTTATATCTATTGGCTCTACTTTTGTTTGCCTGGGCTTCTGGGCTTCAATGCAGCCATGATGGTTACCGGTGTTGATTGACCATGCCTGGGTCCCTTGGCCACCCCTGAGCACATTCTGAAAGTAAAATCAGGGTGCTATTACCAAAAGAAAAGGGAAATGCTTCTTCGGTGAAAAACATAATGTTAGAGTGGGAAAGCCCTCTATAAATGTCAGGGGAGCAGGTGGTTCTCTCAGCTCTCATCACTGCCTATTTCTACAATCTGGCATATGTTACTTAACTTTTGTAAACCTTGGTTTCCTTGACTACATAAATTAGGTCCCAGGCCAAGGTTCCATCTAAAGACCTTTTGACTCTAATACTTTGTGCTTCTGATCTCAAGAGCTAGAGACAAGGGTAAGACACCCAGAAAATGCAAAGATTTACAAATACTAACACAAAGCAAGAGATACATCATAGTTCATGAAGAAGTACTTCAGGCATAAACAGGAAGTTAGCTTGGCGCTAGAAGAGCGAAGGGTGTTGACTGCATCCAGAGGAGTGATTAGAAGCTCAAACAACGAGAGAGAGAGAGAGAGAGAGAGAGAGAGAGAGAGAGAGAGAGAGAGAGTTTGTGTAAGATTCAGAATTAACCATCACAAACTTTATTGTTATAATCTATATAGATATTTTATAACCAATGTATAGCTTCGTTAATTTCTTAAGTTTACTGTTATAGCAACGAGGTCTTGTTAAAGTTGACAGAATCACTGACAACGCTTGAATGAGCACTTATGTCTATTCCCCCCTCCCATTCTTTCTACAGACACTTAGAGACACTGCAACAGAGTAGGGAGGAAATACAAAAGTTTTAAAAACCCAAGATTTCACCTTCAGGAAGTTACACTTAATAAAGATATTTAAATACTCCCAAATATGAGCATATGATGGGTTTAAAATATCTTACTCTTTCTTGTTTCCTTCAAATTTCATTTGTAGTATACATTCTAGTCATGGCATGGGAATTTTATTAAATCCATGACCATTGAATACATTTGACATTCCAGAAATCAGGGTCCTCATCTTCTCGGACCTGCTCAGTAAGCATGGCCCTAAAGCAATGAGTGATAGTTCCCCAGTGTGGCTCATTGTCAATCTCAGGGAAATTGCATGGAGGGATTTTTACACAAGAAACATACTGAAATTTACTCTCAGGGGCATCATCAAAATCAAGGTCACCTGGATTAAATGTATAAAATATATGGTATCTTGAAGGAGAGTGACGAAAAAGAAGAGGTACTCATAATACTCAGCTTCCAAGTCTTTGCTCAAACTAAGATCCTGCCGAACAAGCTACTCGAACATTTGTCTTAATGATTATATTACATCACCACAGAATTAATTTGACAGGTCGCACATTGTTCTTCAAGGAGTTTATCTAGTAGATGTAATAGAACAGTAAGTCAGTCCAACTCAGAGGGTAGGGCAGTAACTTAAGAGGCAAGACTTATCTTAGCCACAGCCTACTTTTAGAAATAGCCAGTGAGCCCGGCCAGCGTGGCTCAGAAGTTGAGCGTTGACCTATGAACCAGGAGGTCAGGGTTCAATTTCTGGTCAGGGGACATGCCCAGGTTGCAGGCTCCATCCCCAACTGATGTTTTTATCTCCCTCTCCCTTTCCCTTCCTCTCTGAAATAAATAAAAATATGTTTTTAAAAATAACAAATAAAAATTAAAATATCCAGTGAAAGAGAATATCTCATTGCACAAAAATGTTAAATTGCTATTTTTTAAGAACTGTGGAATATATAAATTATTTACAATTATAATAAATTAATTATACTTTTAAATTTTATATTGGATTTTAAAAAATGTTAAAAGCAATACATATGCAGAAAAAAATATGAGGATATAAACAAAAAGTAAAAGCCTCCACCCCTATGCTCTACACAACAGTGGCCATTATTCAGTGTGTATTTTTTCTAGATCTTTTTCTTGCACTACAACTGTAGATATGTGTATGTTAAATTTATTTATCTATTTGTTTCTTTATCTGTTTACCTATTCTATGAATTGGTAATACTTATAGTTCTACAGTTTGCTTTTTTCACTCAACAATATATGGGGATACCTTTTCATGAACACCTCACATTTTATTTAACTGTGATCCAGTTGAAAGACATTTAGGGTATTCCCAATTTTTTATCCTTCCAAATACTATCTTTTAAAATTTATTTTGTACTTCTAATTCATGAGATGATTAAAAGTATCACTTGAAATATTTTTAAATGTTAATATAAGTTTTTTCAACATGGAATAAAGTTTACGATAAATCGGTTCCACTTTGGACATCATTGGAGAAGGGTTAATCACAAACAAAAATTATTATTAAGTGGTTTCACCCAAACACTGTTGCACTGATGTATTATAAGGATACTAGAGGCCTGATGCATGAAATTTGTGCAAGAGTAGGCCTTCCTTCCCCCAGCTGCCGGCACCGCCTTCCCTCTGGCACTCAGGACCCCAGCTTCCCTCCGGCAGCCAGCTTTGTCCAGAAGGTCAGCCGGAAGGACATCCAGTCTAATAAGCATATTACACTTTTATTATTATAGATTGTAGATCTAATTACAGGCACTTGCTAAACCAAGTTAACCCTAAAGGAGGTGAGCTGGGGGTAAAGAAGAAGTCCTAAGGTCAGTGTTTCCATTTTAGCTGAAGTAACATCATTAATAACGTTGTATAAGTTTCAGCTGTACAGCATTATACTTTGATATCTGTATGTACTCTAGCATGCTCACCACCAGAAGTCTAGTTTCCATTCATCACTATATAATCGATCCCTTTTACCCACCCAAAGTCAGTATCTTGAATAAAAATAATATCTACTTTCAAATGAGTCTTTAAAAAGGCAATTAAAAATATTTTCTATCTACACTGAGTCATGTCTTATCAACGTTTTGAACAGTTGTCCATTATTCAGAGTAAGAGGACCTTTGTGAATCACGTTTTCTGTTCAACAGTGGCCTTAGAGTTATGTAGGAATATGAAAAGCTTTGACCTATGCAGGTTCTTTCTTGACGAAGGGAATCATCATCATCACTATTGTATTACACTGTGTGTTCCTAGGAGTAAGTTGAGCCACCTCTGGGCCACCGGACCAGAGTGGGTTGGCCCCCAACAGCGAATAGACTAAACTATAGCTTTAGTCCAAGAATATGGAAACTGACAACAAATTACTGCTTGTGGTCTACTTCCAGTTTTCAAGTGCAAACATACCGAAGTTTATTTTAAACTTGAGCCAGTCAGACATTTAGTAATATACATCAAAGGAGAAGTGAAGCCTTCCCATGTTTATTATTTCAATATGATGTCTGTTCTAATAAAGTCGAAAAATGCATATGATAGACCATGGAGTAGACATTCTCTAGTTCCACAGTTTGGCCTTAAAAATATACATATATTTGTAAATTAATCCAAAACACATTGCCGTGATCCTAGTCCCCCTGAAAGCTGATTGTTTCCCATCCCCTTTTTAATTTTAGAAGTGGAGTGGCTGTCTGCCAGAACACTTGCAGATCAGCCGGCCACTTCATGTGTAAAAGGGGCACAGCATCATGAATGTTCAAAAACCACAGGCTGCCATTTAAACAAGTTAAAGTTATCATGGTCTTCCCTATTAATTAAACACAAAAGCCATCTGTGCAAGGTGAATTTTGGTAAGGTCCCAATTTTTTTAATGATTGTGAGTGGAATTTGAAAATACTTTCCTAGTGAAATTGCAGCTCAGGGATTCCCAAGATAAAACACACTGTTTATGTAATTTTGTGGTCATTTGACTAAATTTCTAATAAAACACTGGAAAGAATTCTTTTTAGTCAATCACAATTTAGAGTCATACTTGGATGAATTGGCACTCTAGTAACATCACCTTTTTACCCTTCTATGTCCTTAGCATCCTAACCCCTTATGCCATCTACACCTTTTCTGTGTATGTGTGCATGTGTATTTACCCTTTCTCCCTCTCTCTCTCTCTCTCTCTCTCTCTCTCTCTCTCTCACACACACACACACACACACACACACACACACACACACAACCCACATTTTGTCAGGACTGTCTTGGGCAAATGCATCACAACAGTGAGCAAGACTAAACACACAAAAAAGAAAACACTGCATACGCAGATGACAGTACCAATTCAGAGCTATACGCTCAGGTGATGAGCCCTTATGTTCATTTTTGTTATTTGTAGAAAGCACTGCCATTGGGCAGATAACCTATAAACCTAGGCTTTCAAAATCTTTGAGGGGCAAAAAGTCAAAAGGTACTCCTCGATTGGATTTGGCAGGAAAAAAAAAACACAGGACAAGAAGGACTTGGGGATTTTTTGTTGTTGATGGTCCTTTTCGCCCCAACCTGTGTTTTCAGTCAATTCAAATTTGTACCCTAGGCCTTTTCCAGTTTGAAGCCACCCCAGCGTCTGTGAGGAGCAATCCTACTTGTTTGTGCAGTCATTCATTATCTCCATTACCAAAAGGAGCACAGAGGACAATTACATTGTTTGGACGAATCAGAGTGTTAGGAGGAGTATTTGTCATGGTGGCAGAGTACAGCACCTGACAGGCAACGATTGATGGCCAGTCATGAGTGTGAGTGGCCAAAGCAGGCTCATAGGATGCAAATTACTGACTGTGGATTCCAATTTATCCTGTTCATTTTTCTTGCCCGTGCTGAAGACCATTAGTGGTTTTTGAAGCAGTGAAGGGGTCATTACTA